>NC_080185.1:3301848-3659093 GCF_950295315.1 Erinaceus europaeus
TAAATTGCAGAATAGTATTACATTGAATATATGTCCCATAACTTCTTCTTCTTCTTCCTCTTTTTTTTTTTTTTTGCCTCCAGGGTTATCGCTGGGGTTTGAGGAATCCACTGCTCCTGGAGGCTATTTTTTCCCCTTTTGTGGCCCTTGTTTATCATTGCTATTATTATTGTTGTTAGTAGTATTGTTGTTGGATAGGACAGACAGAAATGGATAGAGGACGGGAAGACAGAAAGGGAGAGAAAGACACCTGCAGACCTGCTTCACCACCTGTGAAGCGGCTCCCCCCCCTGCAGGCGGGGAGCAGGGGGGCTCGAATCGGGATCCTTATGCCGGTCCTTGTACTTCATGGCATGTGCGCTTAACCTTCTGTGCCACCTCCTGGCACCCATCCCATAACTTCTTTATCCAGTCATATCTGTGGGCATTTAGGTTGCTTCCACTCTTTGGCTACTATGAATAATGCAGCTCTCAATATAGAGGTGCATTTGTCCCTTGGGATTTGTGTTTGCATGTCCTGTAAGATACATGCCTCAGAGTGGTGTTGCTGGATCACAAGGTGTATCCATTTTTGTTAAAGGACTCTCCATACTGTTTTCCAAAGGGGCTGCATCGCTTTGCATTCCCACCAGCAGTGGGGCAGAGCCCCCTTTTCCCCATACCCTCACCAGCACTTGCCATCCCATGACTTGCTGCTGTAAGCCATTCTCACGTGTAACACTATTATTGGACTGTATGCTGGCAAAGTCTGAGAGAGAAATCCAGGCATTGAGGACCAATGGAAAACCTCTGGTAAGCGACATAGCACAGTGACAGAGAAAGTCCGTGGGGGCACTCCTTCTTGTCTGCAGGCATCCCCCTGGCCTGGGGTGTGTGTCTCAGAAGTGGGAGTGGGTCCTCTCCATGCCCCTTGGGGGGCTGGGGCCAGTGCAGGTGGAGTGTGGCAAGCTGATCAGGAGAGATTCGAGTTCTCGCAGGTGTTGACTAGTTCATCTGTACTTGTGAATGCACATTAAGATCAGCAGCGTGATGTGTAAGATTCTTGTAAAGATGGACGAAGGAGCTCTTAATCCAGCAAGATAAGTCTTGTCCGTTGTTGTGCAGCTCGCTTTGTACACCATGCAGGACTTTGGTTCCAGTGAAAGAAGGGAGCCCCTGAGCAATTAACCTCTCAGAGTCCAGGAACATACAGTTATTCTGATGAGAAACTTGAACTTGAGCCCACGTGACTCCAGAGTCTTTCTTGGATGCCTTGCATCATCTAATAATAGTTGAGTTACGGGCTAATCCAACGTGTTCTGTAACGACCTTAGAGAATACTTTTGTGATCATTGAGCTTAGCTCTGGTCTCTTCAGTGATGTCAGACTCAGATTTTCCAGATGTGGGGTACAGATGATAAAGAAATAGTTAAATTAGGAGACGAGCTTCAAGAGGGCGGTGCACTGTGTCAGAGAGTGAACCGCTGCTTAGATCAAGATGGCTTCGACTGTCTATTTGATGACATTGTTTCGGTTTGTTAATATATGGTAATATTTTTTCAGATATTTATGTCTTTGGTTTCTTTCACTCATGTCTTACTATGTTTTTTAGGGTACAGATATGGATTAAATTTATCCCTTAGAATTATTGGCTTGTTTTTTTTTCTTTTCTTTTTTTTTATTTAAGAAAGGATTAGTTAACAAAACCATAGGGTAGGAGGGGTACAACGCCACACAATTCCCACCGCCCAATCTCCATATCCCACCCCCTCCCCCGATAGCTTTCCCATTCTCTATCCCTCTGGGAGCATGGACCCAGGGTCATTGTGGGTTGCAGAAGGTGGAAGGTCTGGCTTCTGTAATTGCTTCCCCGCGGAACATGGGCGTTGACTGGTCGGTCCATACTCCCAGTCTGCCTCTCTCTTTCCCTAGTAGGATGGGTCTCTGGGGAAGCTGAGCTCCAGGACACATTGGTGGGGTCTTCAGTCCAGGGAAGTCTGGCCGGCATCCTGATGACACCTGGAACCTGGTGACTGAAAAGAGAGTTAACATACAAAGCCAAACAAATTGTTGAGCAATCATGGACCCAAAGCTTGGAAAAGTGGAGAGGAAGTATTAGGGAGGTACTCACTGCAAACTCTAGTGTACTTCTGCTTTCTTACTTTGGTGCCATACTCCAAACTCAGTCAATTTCTGCTTTGCGTTTCTACTTCTTTTTTTTTTTTTTTTTTTACATGCATAACATTCCCCAGATTCCCATTTAGCAATACAACCCCCACTATTTCATTCATCATTTTTCATGGACCTGGCTTGTTTTTAATGCTGTTGTAGATGGGACTGTTTGCTCCATTTCTCTTCCTGATGCATTCTAATATACTAAGAATGAGTTGCTTTCTGTGTCTTGGTTTTGTGACTGCAAGTTTACTGTAATTATTTGTTATGACAGTCTTTGGTGGACTGTTAAAAGATTTCCTCTCTGTGCACAAAACCATGTCATTGGTAAACAGACAATTTTGCCCCTTTGTTCCCGATTCGGATGCCTTTAGTTCTGTCAGTAGGACTTTTCAGTTTTATATTGAATGCAAAGTAGTGAGAGTGGGCAGCCTTGCCTTGTTCGAAGTCTTCTGATTTTTTTATTAATGCATTATTATTATTATTTTGGATAGAGACACACAGAGGCAGTGTGAGATGAAGACTTGCTTGTTCTTCTTAGGGCCTGGATACCCAGGCGACCCAGGAAAGAGTTGGGCAGCATGCCGCAAAGGGTATAGGGAGTTTATTGGAATAAAGTTAAAAAATACTTACCAAGAGAATGCTGGGACAGAGGGGGTTATGTCAGCAAAGAGAGCCAACTGCCTGCTGCTAGGCAGAGTGCTTTGGTTTATAGAGCTTTCAGTCAGAATTGGGTCTGTGGGAAAGCAGGAGGAAGGCTTGTGTGCCAGCCAACTATGGCTCAGGGGCAGATTCAGTTCCATTCAATGGCCTCCTAGTCAGTTGCCAGATGTGGAAGTCTTTTATTTTGATATTCCGAAGGACTAGAAGCTGACTGCTGGTGTTTGCACTTGTATGCCGGGCTAGCGTTGCGGGTGGGAGAGAGGATCCAGGAACTCCTGGCGGCATGGTAATATAATTCTTTATTCACACAGGAATGCCCCAGAGTCCGGTGTGAGCACAGCGGGTTACGCCACGTGGCACCAAACCGCCGCCTCCTGCTCTGCACGCCAGCCCTTCTCCAGGTCGGGAAGTGGGAGAGAAAAGAGAGCAAAACCAGGAACAGAATTGGGTTTTAATGGGAAAAAACTGAAGTGGCAAGGAAATGGCTAGGAAAGGGGGTGGAGAGAGGCAAAAGACATGCTGAGAAGGTGGAAGCATCCTTAGCAACTGTTGTGATGGTTTTAACTGGTGGCATTAGTATGCCCTGCAGGCAGGGCGGGTCTTGAGGTAGAAGGAAGATAGATGAGGCAAAACAGTGATCACGTAAATAGGCCATAGGATCAGCAATGCAGCATGGAGCAGGGGGAGCTGGTTTCATGCCTGACACTTGTAAAGGTCTTAAGCCTGAGGATTATCACTGGCAAAAGCCTCCTAATTTTATGCTACAATATGAGAGACTACAGCATAGCTGCTTCCTTCAGCGTGATTGAGTTCACACTCAAACCTGGGTCATGCTGCTGGCAAAGCAGCACCCTGTCCAACTGAGCTTTCTTGCCAACTCCTTGACCTTATTATTGTTGTTGTTGTTGTTGTTGTTGTTTTTAAAAGTGAGTTCTTTTTTTATTTTCATTATACCATTTATTTATTTATTTATTTATTTATTTATTTATTTATTTATTTCCTTTTGTTGCCCTTGTTTCATTGTTGTAGTTATTGGTGTCATTGTTGGATAGGACAGAGAGAAATGGAGAGAGGAGGGGAAGACAGAGAGGGGGAGAGAAAGACAGACACCTGCAGACCTGCTTCACTGCCTGTGAAGCGACTCGCCTACAGGTGGGGAGCCGGGGGCTCGAACCGGGATCCTTATGCTGGTCCTTGGGCTTTGCGCCACGTGCGCTTAACCCAGTGCGCTACCGCCTGACTCCCAACCTTATTTTAAATGTTTATTTATTTCAAGATGCATAATAGAGAGGAGAGAAACAGTCATTTATCCAAAGCATCCTCTGGTATATACTGTGATGGGAATTGAATTTAAGCATGAACCTCACATTTGACAGTCTTGTGCCCTATTCTTCCAGGCCTTGGGAGACCTTGTTCATGATCTTGGAAAGTTCTCAGCTGTTCACCATTTTGAGTAGAATGTTGCCTTTGAGTTTGAGTTTTATATGGCATTATAATTTTGAAGTAAATATCTTTAAATTGGAATTTATGAGGAGTTTTTATCATGAGAAGATGTTGAATTTTGTCAAATGTTTCTCTATATCTTTTGAGATGTTCCTTTTTCTTTTGTCTTTCAATCTATTAGTGTGGCATAGCACAAGGATTTTTTATGTTTGTCAAAGTTAATTTCTTTTTTAGTGATTTAATACATTGATTTGCAAAATTAGAATTTAATAGGAGTGTAATTCCACATGGTTCCCACCGCCAGATTTCTGTGTCCCCATCCCCTCCATTGGAAACTGTATCAGTTCTTTCAAGGTCACAGATAGGGGCTGATTCTAACTTTATATCTAAGTCTATATAGATATTTCTCCATATTTTCAGTGGTCCTACGATCACTTCTTTTCTAAGCCACTACTATACCTATTACTACTTCTCGGTGTCTTTCCTTTCTCTCCCTCTCTCTCTCTCTCTCTCTCTCTCTCTCTCAAGTAATAGGAACAGGGCCTGACTTTTGATGTTAACCAGATTCTCTTCTCTTTCTGTGGTGATATATAAACAAGATTCCTGGTGACAAACTTTTCAGGTTCTGGTGGAATTGGGGTTACAGTGCCCTTTGGTTTTCTTTCTCTTATCTTTTACTCCTCTGGGAGTATAGACCATAGCTATTTTGGGGGAGTTCTGGCTTATGTAATGGTTTCTTTTATTCTAATTTTGAATTCTTTCTTTTGATAACTCTAGTAATGTCTGTCAATTTTATCCTCTCATAAGTTAACTCTTGTCTTTCTGATCTTTTCTATTGGTTATCTGATCTCTGCTTCATTTATTTGGTGCTGAACTTGTATTTCCTTCCCTTTGCTAACTTTTATACTTAGTTCTCCATTTTATAGTTCCTTCACATAGAGTGTTGTATTATTAGAAGCCTTCCTTTGAAAAGGTAGATGTTTATGGGTATAAACTTTTATCTTCGCGGTACTTTTCTTGTATGCTGTAAGTTTTTGCCATGTCACTTGTCCATTTCTGTTTGAAGATTAAAATTTTTTCATTTCATTTCCCCTTTGGTTGTTGGATGTTCAGAAATATATTATTTGATTTTCACATATTTGCTAATTTTCCATTTCCTCTTGTTTGAATTCTAGTGTCAGTGCCATTTTAATCAGAAAAGATGTTTGGTGTGATTATAGTTCTTTTAAGTTTGCTGAGACTTACTTGTGACTGAACATATGCTCTGTCTTGGAGAATATTTCATGTGTGCTTGAGAAGATGTGTATTCTATTGCTGCTGGGTGTAATGTTCTGTATATTTTAACTAGGCCCAATTAGTCTAAAAGTACAGCTAAAGTTCAGTGTTTTGTTATTGACTTTCTGTCTTGATAATGGATCTGTTTTGTGAAGTGGAGTATTGGTGTCCCCAATTATACTGCTATTGCCTGTGTTTAGTTTGAGATCTGGTAGGATTAGCTTAGTTATTTCAACTTTGAGTTCTTTCTGTCTCAGTCTGTCTCACAGTCTTTTGATGAACTGACAGTTTTATCACTACATAATAACTATCTTTGTTGATTTTTTTTTTAGTTCTTACCTGAAATTCTGCTTTTTTTTTCTCTCTTAAACCATGATAGGCACTCCTATTTTGTTTCTATTTGTGTGATACATTTTTGCTTTGAGCCTATGTATGTCCTTGAAATTGAAGTGACTCTTTTTCAGGCAGCATAGTGTTTGTTTGTTTGTTTTTTTAATATTTAGTCCCTTTTGTTGCCCTTGTTTTATTGTTATAGTTATTATTGTTGTTATTGATGTTGTTGTTGTTGTTGTAGGATAGGGCAGGGAAATGGAGAGAAGAGGGGAAGACAGAGATGGGGAGAGAAAGAGAGACAACCTGCAGACCTGCTTCACTGCTTGTGAAGCGACTCTCCTGCAGGTGGGGAGCTGGGGGCTTTAACCGGGATCCTCAGGCTGGTCCTTGCGTGCGCTTAACCCGCTGTGCTACCTCTTGACTCCCTGTTTGTTTGTTTTTAAATCACCAGTTTAGTCCCTTTATGATCTCTGATGGGGTAATTTAGTTCATGCACATCCAAAGTTGTTATTAATAGGTGAGGACTTACTGTTGTCATCTTATTCATTGCTTCTAGGTTGTTTTCTCCCCTCCTCTTACCTCCCTCCCTCTTCCTTCTTTGCATCCCCTCCTCCCAGCAGGAGTTATCACTGGAGCTCAGTGCCCGTACAGCTTCACCACCCCTGGCAGTTATTTCCCCCCTTTCCCTCCTTTGATTTGACAGGACAGAGAGAAATTGATACGGGATGGCATATAAGGAGAGAGAAAGAAACATTTGTATCACTGCTTCATTGTTTGTGAAAATTTCTGCCAGCAGGTGGGAATTAGGGACTTGAACCTGCATCCTTGTTGTATGGTAATGTGTTTGTCCAACTGGATATACCACCACCTGGCCCATCCAGGCTATTTTGTACTTCCCTTTCCCCTTTCTTGTTGTCTTCCTTTGTGAGTTGATTTCTTACTGTAATTTACTTTGATTCCCTTCACTTTATCTTGTCTGTCATAGGCATTTGTTTTTGTTTGCTCTAAGGTTTATTTTAAACATATTCTAGGACCTGGTGGTGGCACACCCAGTAAAACATACATGTTTCTCTGTGCAAGAACCTACATTTAAGCCCCTGGTCCCCACCTGCAGAGTACAAACTTTGAAAGTGGTGAAGCAGTACTACAGGTGTCTTTCTTTTTCCCTCTCTAATTTCTCCTTCAGTCTCAATTTCTCTCTATCAAAAGGGGAAAAAAAAGAAGGCTGCCAAGAACACTGGAATTTTGTGCAGGCACTAAGCCCTAGTGATGACTTGGTGATAATAACTAAATACATAAAAACATTTTCCATATAATAGTCTGTTTTGAAAGGAAAGCATTGTCTACTCACAGAGATTGCCCCCTTTTATACCATCTATTTGTCACAACTTACTTTATAATGTGTATAGATTAACAAATTATTATTCCTAATTGTAATCATTTTATCTTTTACTTTTTGTTAAGTGGTTAACACACCACCATATTACAATATTTGAATATTCTGAATCAGCCTATATACTTTCTTGACTTTTGTCAATGGTTGTGCTGCTTCATATGACTAAGCTTAAAGAATTCCTTTCATAGTCTCTATGAAAGCAGGTCTTGTGACAAGTTTTGTCAACTTGTTCATTTGGGAAAGTTCTTTTCTTAACTTCTTTAGGGCAATTTGTAAGGGAAAAATTCTTGGTTGACACTTTTTTTTTTTCTTCTCTCTGAAGACCTTCAATATATCAACCTAGTCTTCTGTTGCCTGTGGTATTTCTGCTAAGAAATCCACTGAAGCTTTATAGTGCTTGGAAGAGGGGAGGAAAGGGGTAGGGGGGAGGGGAGGGGAGGAGAGGAGAGGAGAGGAGAGAAGGTGATTTTCAGTGTGATTATAAGACTGACTAGTATCCTCAGAAGTGCCTTTTTGACCCAAGACCCAAGGCAGTTAGTTGGAACCACTGGTGTTCCCTAGTCTTTTTGCCAGTTGTCAGGCAACAGGAGAGGCCTGTGGTAGGAGTTGGCCACCTGGCACAACTGCACTGCTTAAGTAGCTGGCTCCTGGGAGTGACAGCGCCAAAGGCCAGTGACCGGACACCTGTGTGGATCCCGGACTTCTGGTTTTGCACTTGTACTCCTTTGGCTGCAGAGTCCCTCCACAACTGGATTTGTGGCGGTGGCTGGCGGACCAGGTATGCGCAGGTGCTAGCCTTGTGTGTGCAAGTGTGGAGCTCAGGGTCTAGCCTGGTGCATATAGAGCACAGCAGCAGAGTAGGAGCCCCAAGGTCTGTACTGGCATCCTGTCTGCTGCAGAGCCCTGGTGTGACTGTCAGCAGGACTCCTGGGCTTTGGCAGGGGTGGGAAAAGTGAAGAAAGGGTGGGAGCAGGTGTCTGGCATGTGTGAATGCATTGACATGGTGGAGGGGGCACTAGGGAGCCGGGGAGTGTACGGAGGGAGAACCTTTTGCTATGCTGGCTGTGGGCTTCTTCCCTGGAGGAAGGCACAGGATCCCCTTTTTAGGACCGGCCACAGAGCCAGTGTTCGTGCTCCACTAATCCTCACCGTCTCTGCTTGTCCTCTGTTCATACCTGCCTGAATGACCTCAATTCTGCCAGTCTGGGTGGGGTGACATCCAAATGGGTCCTTTATGCAGTGTGGGTCCTTTATGTTATTTCCCACATCCCCCCACTTCTAGCTGGAGTGTCCGTCTGGGCAGTGAGCAGAGCCAGCCAGGAAGGCGGGGTGATGAGGCCAAATGGAGCTACTGTCAGTTCTCTTGAGCACTTGCTGGCAGGTGCTTCCTTCCATACTGCCACTCAAACTGACTTCCCAGTATTGCCAGGTGTGGTTTGTTCTAGTGGGGACAGCAAGCTTGGGAGCGCCTACTTTGCCCACTTGGTGATGTTCTTAAGAGTTTTAGAGGTTCAGTGTCTTTTATTTCATTTTTTTATAAGATTCATTTCTAGGAGGGAGGGAGGGAGGGAGGGAGAGAGAGAGAGAGAGAGAGAGAGATAGAGAGAGAACGAACACCAGAGCATCACTGGCATTTGTGATGCTTGGGAAAAATCCCAGGGTCTCAAGCATGCAAGTCCTTGCCTCTGCTTGACCATGGGAGTTATTGTATTTTTAAAATAGTATTCTTAAAAATATATATTTATTGGGCAGGGGTAGATAGTATAATGGTTCTGCAAAGAGACTCTTAATGCCTCAGGCTCCAAAGTCTCAGGTTCAATCCCCTGTACCACCATAAGCCAGAGAGGAGCAGTGCTCTGGTAAAAATAAAAATACAAACACACACACACACACACATACACACACACACACACACAAAATACAATAAATAAAAAATTATTTTTACTTATTTGATAGGACAGAGTAATTGAGAGGTGAAGGGAGATGGAAGAGGAAGCTAGAGAGAGACCCATAGGCCTGCTTCATTGATTGCAAAGGCTTGAACTCAGGTCCTTGTGCATGGGAACATGTCTAGTCAACCGGGTGCTCCATCACCTGGCCCTTGGGAGTCAGTGTATTTAATATAATACTTCTGATTTTCTATTGGACTTGTGTCCAGTTTGTGAACTGCATTTTGTTAGTCAATTTTACACTGTAGTTATAGTCACAAATGTAATACTTTACAGTTTCATGAAGTTTTTTTTTTAGTATCTGCAGGACACTGAATTAAAGCCCCTTTTCCAGTCCAAACTTCATGCATGATTTCCTTCTTCTTTTTCTTTTCTTTGAATTAATTTAGTTTGTTTTGTTGCCCTTATTGTTTTATTCTTATAGTTGTTATTGTTGTTGTCGTTGTTGGCTAGGACAGAGAGAAATGGAGAGAGGAGGGGAAGACAGAGGGGGAGAGAAAGACAGACACCTGCAGACCTGCTTCACTGCCTGTGAAGTGACCCCCCAGTACGTGGGGTGCTGGGGGCTCGAACCAGGATCCTTACTGTGATCCTTGTGCTTCCTGCCATGTGCGCTTAACCCGCTGCGCTAACTCCCGAATTCCCCCCCCCCCGTGCTTTCCATCTTTATGCTTCATTGATCCTTCTAGACTTTTGCTATTCTGAAAGAAACAACTTTTAGTTTTGTGGGTCTACCTGGTTGTGTTTTTTTTTTATTTTCTGCTTCATTAATTTATGTTCTTAACCATCTTTAATTTTGTCTACAGTCTTCAGGTTTAATTTGCTTCTCCTTTTTTTCTTTTTCTTTCTTTTTTTTTTTCCTCCAGGGTTATTGCTGGGGCTCAGTGCCTGTACTATGAATCCACTGCCCTGAAAGCCATTTTTTCCATTTTGTTGCCCTTGTTGTTTATCGTTGCTGCTGTTGTTATTATTGTTGTTATTGCTGTCCTTGTTAGATAGGACAAAGGGAAATGGAGAGAGGAGGGGAAGACAGAGGGGGGGAGAAAGATAGACACCTGCAGATCTGCTTCACCACTTGTGAAGTGAACCCCCTGCAGGTGGGGAGTTGGGGGCTCAAACCGGGATCTTTACGTCCTTCATTGTGCTTTGTGCCATTAGCGCTTAACCCATTGTGCTACCGCCTGGCCCCCTGCTTCTCTTTTTTTTTTTAGTTTCATGAGATGATGGTTAACTCGGTGATTCTCAGCTTTTCTTTTTTGCTCATCCATGCCCTAAATGTCATCAATGACTTGAAAGCATGACTCTGTTTCACAAATATCACTGTGAATTTTTTAATTATTCTTTACTATTTTACTACTTACTACTACCTCTTTTTCAATGTGATTTTCCCCCTAGATTTGGGAAATTAGTATTTGCAGGGGTACGTCTTAATCAATTTGCAGTTGATGTGCCTGTTGTAATCATTTGATCATTCATATCTTGGTTAATTGCTTATTGGCTTATTGCATTATTGGCTTAAAATGTCAATGGATTTGAGCAATGAATCAGCGCTGCAGGTGTTTCTCTTTCTCCTTGCTCCTCTCAATTTCTCTGTCTCTATGATCAAAGGGATAATAATAATAATAAACAGGAAAAAATAACCACTGGGAATGGTGTATTTATTCATTGTGTAGGCACTGAGCCACCCAGTGATAACCCTGGTAGTGGTGGTGGTGGGAGATATAGTCTTTTTTTAAACATTTTTTATTGTCTTTATTTATTTGATAGAGACAGTGAGAAATTGAGAGAAAGGGAGAGATAAAGAGGGAGAGAGATAGACACCTGCAGCACTGCTCCACCACTCATATAGCTTTCCTGCTGGAACCCTTTCGCATTATGTAACATATGCTCTCAACCAGGTGTGCCACCAACCAACTCAAGATGTTCTTTTGTGTTATGTATTATAGTCCTCAGAACAAATCTGCCTCACACACACACACACACACACACACACACACACACACACACACACACACACTCTGTCTCTGTCTCTGTCTCTCTCTCTCTCTTCATGTTTAAAATGTGATTTAAAAAAAAAAATACCCAAAACATGACAGTGCTTGCAGAACCCAAATCATTCCTTTTTTGGCCCTTAACAAAGCTGGTTTGCTGACCTCTGGCTTGAAGTGTGCTTAATATATGTACATGTTCTGTGTGTTTGTAAAAGCGTGGATCCTCTCTGTTCTCCCATTGGTGAATCTATCACTGCACCATACCTGCCAGTTGGGCTCACTCAGCTAATGCGTTCAGATGCTGTCCATCTTTACAATGTGTGTTTCCTCCCTGTTTGATGAGTTACTGAGAAAGATATACTGACATTTCCCACTATGATGTGTTGGATTTGTCTTTTCCTTATTGTGGTTTTTGTCTAGTGTTTCTTCATCTAATATCTCACCAGGCAGTATTAGGTGCATACAGATTTAAGAGTTGTTACATCTTCCTAGTGAGTGGAATCCTTGATCATTCTGAAGTGTCTCTTTTTATTGCGAGTAATGATTTTTGCCTTAATGTCTTTCTGTGATATTGATTTAGCCACGCGAGCTTTCTTTTGATTATCTTTTGATTGGTGTATCTTTTCCATCCCTTTATTTTTAGCTCTTTTGAGCACTTATGTTTTAGATAGTTTTTTTTTTGTATGTAATAAGGGTCTTTGTACAGTCTTAATAATATTTCTTAATCAGATCATTTAATCTAGTTTGTGTATATTTAAGGGTACAATTCATTAAATCCACATTATTAAAGAATGCTTTTCATTCTGACTGTTTTTATGATTATTTTAAGCCTTCAAAGATTTCGATCCCGAGGCCAGGTGGCATCTGGAAGGAGGACCATGTATTCTTGAGATTATGGCCAGTGTGACCCTCGTGAAAATTCAGGCCCAAGGAGGTAGATTGAATCTGACCACACAGTTAATTTTTGCTCCAGTGTTAATAATTTTTATATTTGTTTAAGATTATTCAGAAGCCATTGAAACTGGTGGTGGAACTGCTGCCAAAATCAGATGTTGAAATGCTCAAGGTGGCCACAGAGCATAGCCTGGGTGAGCAGGAGTCCAGAATCTACTCCCAGGGAGCAGTGAGCACAGGTGGAACACAGGTAGGTGCTCTAGGGAGGGCTTCTTCTGAGCCTGAGGCCTGAGCAGTAGACTAAGAGTGGGTGCAGGGGAGCTGGCATGGAGTTTGTGCTGGGACCAGCGAAAGGAGTGTTCTGAGGAAAGTCCTTAGGAGGGAATGAGATGCATTGATGTAGGGATGTTAGAACAGATGTGAGAGATGGCTTCTAGCTTTCTAATTCTGCCACCTGAGGGAAGGCAGTACCATTGATAAAGTAGAAGGATGTTAGATTTTGAGAGCATGCTAGGACCCAAAGAAAATCTGAGGAGGCCCTGAAATAGCCTACTTGGATATTTGTGACCCCAATTTGAGCCCAGCCCCCACTGCTTCAGTGATGTGGTCTTTAACCCACACCCCTCGCCTTTCTTTCTCCATCTTAAAAAGAAACATGAAATTTTGCTCTCATCAACAAACCTCATGAATCCAATTTCTCCCCCCCCAACACTATAATAGTTAGCTTTTTAAAAAATTTTAATTTCTTTATTGGGGAATTAATGTTTTACATTCAACATTAAATACAGTAATTTGTACATGCATAACATTTCTCAGTTTTCCATATAACAATACAACCCCCACTAGGTCCTCTGTCATCCTTCTTGGACCTCCTTGGATTCCCCCCCCCTCCCCGAGTCTTTTACTTTGGTGCAGTATGCCAATTCCAGTTCAGGTTCTACTTGTGTTTGCTCTTCTGATCTTGTTTTTCAACTTCTGCCTGAGAGTGAGATCATCCCATATTCATCCTTCTGTTTCTGACTTATGTCACTTAACATGAATTTTTCAAGGTTCATCCAAGATGGGCTGAAAATGGTGAAGTCATGATTTTTTATAGCTGAGTAGTATTCCATTGTGTATATATAACACAACTTGCTCAGCCACTACATCTGTTGTTGGACACCTGGGTTGCTTCCAGGTTTGGCTATTATCTATCTTGTTCACTCTTTCGAAGAACCAACATTTACTTTTGTCGCTCTTTTGTATGATTTTCTTATTTTCAAGGTTATTTATCTCTGCCCTAACTTTAGTGATTTCTGTCCTTCTGGTTGCTTTAGGGATCCATTGTTCTTCTTCTTCTAGGTCTATAAGATGTGTAATCAGGTTGTTTATTTGTGCTTTTTCTTGTTTCCTAATATGTGCTTGTATGGTATGGTTATGAACTTTCCTCTCAGTACTACCTTAGCTGTGTCCCAAATATTTTGATAGCTTGTGTCTTCATTTTCATTGAACACTCGAAACATTTTGATTTCTTCCTGTATTTCCTCTTTGACCCAATAGATGTTAAGTAGTATACTGTTGAGCTTCTACATTTTGGGACTATTACTAATCTTTTGTTGATTGTTAAGTGTTAGTTTAATTCCACTGTGGTCTGAGAAGATGCTAGGGATGATTTCAATGCTCTTGAATTTGCTGATGCTGTCTTTGTGGCCTAACATATGGTCTGTCCTTGAGAATGACCCATGTGGACTTGAGTAAAATGTGTATTCCAGTTTCTTGGGGTGAATGACTCTGAAAATGTCCAATAGTTCTAGAGTATCTATCTCCTCATTTAGTTCCCTCATGTCTTCGTTGGTTTTCTGCCTGGATGATCTGTCAAGTTGAGAGAGTGGGGTGTTGAAGTCCTCTACTATGACTGTGTTGCTGTTAATATATTGCTGTAGCTCTTTGAGTAGTTGTTTGATGTATTTAGATGGCTTCTCATTGGGTGCGTAGATGTTAATAATTGTTAAGTCCTCTTGATTGACTGATCCTCTGAGCATTAAGTAGTGTCCATCCATATCTTTTTGAATTTCATTTATTTTAAAGTCTATCATGTCAGATATGAGAATAGCTGTTCCTGACTTTCTTTTGTGGGCCATTGGATTGTATGATAGTTTTCCATCCTTTCACTTTGAGTCAGTGCTTGTCTTTGTTGAGTTAGGTGGGTTTGCTGTAGACAGCATAATGTTGGGTTGTGTTTTCTGTTCCATCTTCCTACTCTGCCTTTTAATGGGCGAATTCAGGCCATTGACATTTATTGATATAAAAGATTGAAGATATTTTTTTAAAAATTTTTTTATTATCTTTATTTATTGGATAGAGACAGCCAGAAATCTGAGCGAGGGGAGTGATAGAGAGGGAGAGAGACAGAGAGACACCTGCAGCCCTGCTTCACCACTCATAAAGCTTTCCCTCTGCAGGTGGGGGGACCAGTGGGGACCGGGGGCTTGAACCTGGGTCCTTGCGCATTGTAATACGTGCACTCAACCAGGTGCGCCACCACCCGCCCCCTATTGAAGATATTTTAACGCCATTTTTGAAGAGTTTTAGAGTGTTCTGATATTTGGCCTATTTATGGTGGTCTGACTATTTATAGGAGACTTTTTAGAACTTCTTTCAGGGCAGGCTTGGTGATAGTTGATTTTGTTAACAGTTGCTTGTCTGAGAAGGTTTTGATGTCTTCATCTAGTCTGAATGACAGTCTAGTAGGATACAGTAGTCTTGGTTGAAAACCTTTCTCATAGAGTACTCGATAGATATCTTGCCATTCTCTTCTGGCCTATAGTGTTTGTGTGGAGAAGTCTGCTGCAAATCTTATGGGTTTTTCTCTGTAGGTGACTCTTTTTTCTCTTGCAGCCTTCAGGATTCTTTCTTTATCTTTGTTCCTTTCCATTCTAAATATGATGTGTCTTGTTGTCTTTAAGTCTGGGTTAATTCTGTTTGGGACCCTCTGGGCTTCTGGAACCTTTATGTCTTTGATGTTGTCTAGACTAGAGAAGTTCTCAGCTATTATGTGCTGAAGAATGCTTTCTTCCCCTCCCTCTCTTTCTTCCTCTGGTAAGTCAATGATATGTATATTATTTCTTTTGAAGTCATCCCATAGGTCTCTGTTGTTGTTTTCAGAATCTCTTAATCTCTTTGTGAGATCTCTTACTTCTTTTTTAGTTGTCGCTAATTCATCCTCGATCTTGCTAATTCTGTCTTCAGCCTCATTTATTCTATTCTCTCTCCCCTCTCCCCTGTTTTCTGGAGTTCATCTATTTTGTACCCTGTTCTGATACTGTTTTAGCTTGTTCAGCTAGTTGTGTTCTAAGCTTAGCTATTTCAGCTTTCAGGTCTCTAATAACCTCGAAATAATTAGTGTTTTCTTCCAGAGTCTCGTTGTTTCTGCATTTCTGATGGCAATTCTTTTAAACTCTTTCTACTCACTCCTGTGATTATTTCCTTAACTAGTGTTTGGACGTTGACCTCACTGTTCTGTGATTTAACCTTTGGGGGGCTTTTAGCTGGACTCTTGTCCTGGTTCATTTCTCCAATATTTCTTCTTGTTGGTTTCACCATTTTATATATTATGTTATGAGGTCCCTCTCTCAGTACTTTTCAAATTACTGATCACTGTTGCCTGGATTGACTTGTGTCTAAGTAAGGTCATTAAAGGGTTCATAGTTGTGGAAAAACTAGTGGTTATACCTCCCTGCAGCTAGGCCACGGAGGTATAGATCTTCTCCTGAGTTTCCTGGTTAATTCTCTGTCCCCTGGTTACAGCCTAGGGCCTCCCTGCTGCTGCTGTAGATTCTGAGGGCAGTAGCAATGGAGACTCACAGTTGCATTTGGTGAGTTTTAGGGGAGTCCTCTCCTCCCTTCAGCCGTCTTTTTGTTGGTGAAACAGACTAGAGGTAGTGTCTCAGCTGGTAAACTGCTGGACTTTTAGCAGCCACTTAATCTCTCCCTAGGCTCCTCTCTGTCCATGAGCCACAGGTTTTTTCACTCACCGGTGATTTGGTGGGTTCCTGAAGTCGTTCTAGTCCTGTCCTGTCCTGGTCCCAGGTGGTCTCCTTTGGTGTTCCTAGTTGACCAGGGAGAGGAGTGAAGAGAAACACAGCTGCTGCTTCTCCGTAGCCCAGCCTCCGGAAAAGTAGTTAGTTTTTGAAGTAATAAGTTAGTTATCCTTCAGTGGTATGAAAATGCAAATGTCTTGTTGATCTAGTGTAATTAGATTGTAGTGGAGTGCATTTTTATGTTAGCCATTGGTCGCCCTTTCTTTGAATTTTCCACACCCTATACTTGATCTTGTATCTTATTTCCTCTCTTAGTTATTCATGCACTCTAGTTCCATAAATTTTAAGGTCATTCATATTTAAAGAAATATTTCTTTGATAAAGACAGAAATCAAAACCGTCAGGAGTGAGAGAAACGGAGGGTGACAGACATCCGTAGCACTGCTTCACCAGTTGTCAAGTTGTCCCTATGCAGGTGAGGACTGGGGCCTTGAACCTGTGTCCTTTTTCATGGCAACACACTTGCTCTACCACATGTGCCACCATCCAGCTCCAGACATTCATATTTTATATTTGAATTCTTGCCTGTTGCTTATCTCTAACCTTGATGGTAAGATCTTTGAGCTCCAGAAATGTTTATAGACTATTGTGCACTTCAGTCTTAATGTTTCACATTTTTCTCGGCAGTCTTTGCCACCTCCAGTGTATATTATTCCATGGAGTAGCATTATATTTCACTGTACACTGTGGCCTCACATTTTTCTCTTGAGTAGATTACCATTTGTCCAGTGCCATTTTTGAAGTCTTATTTCCTCAACATGCACAGAGTACTTCTTCATCTTACAATCAACTCTGATATACACACAGATCTCTTATTGAACCCTCTTTAATTTCATTGATTATTTTCCTATTTTTAAAATACTTAAATTTTTAAAAAAATATTTATTCCCTTTTGTTGCCCTTGTTGTATAGTAGTTATTAGTGTTGTTGTTATTGATGTCATTGTTATTGGATAGGACAGAGAGAAATGGAGAGAGGAGGAGAAGTCAGAGAGAGGGAGAAAAAGACAGACACAGGCAGATGTGCTTTAATGCTTGTGAAGCGACTCCCCTGCAGGTGGGGAGCTGGGGGCTTGAACCGGGATCCTTATGCTGTAATATTATTATTTTTAACCAGAGCACTGCTCAGCTCTGGCTTATGGCAGTGCAGGGCATTAAACCTGGGACCTTTGAGCCTCTGGCATGTGTCTTTTTGCAGAACCATTATACTATCTACCCTGTCCTATTTTTGTGTCAATAGTATGCTTTATGTTTTTTTAAACTTTACTTCCACTTTATTTAAAAAAAATAAATTTTAAAGACTTATTTTTTTAAAGAGCTTATCTTTTTAAAAAATTACTTATTTGATAGCAACAGAGAAATCAGGAGGGAAGGGGAAGATAGAGAGTCACCGGGAGTCGGGCGCTGGCGCAGCGGGTTAAGTGCACGTGGTGCATAGTGCAAAGACCTGTGTAAGGATCCCGGTTCGAGCCCCAGCTCCCCACCTGCACGGGAGTGGCTTCATATGTGGTGAAACATGTCTGCAGGTGTCTGTCTTTCTCCCCCCCCCTCTGTCTTCCCCTCCTCTCTCCGTTTCTCTCTGTCCTATCCAACAACAACATCAATAACCAAACAGTGTTAAACAACAAGGGCAATAAAGGGGAATAAATAAATAAATATAAAAATTAAAAAAAGAAGAAAGACACTTAACAGCTCTGCTTTCTACCACCTTGCAAAGCACCCTCCCCCCCCCCCGCACCTCCCACACCTCCTCAGGTGGGAACTGAGAATTTAATCCATGGTCCTTGCTCATTGCAACATGTGTGTTCAACCAGGTGTGCCACCAACTGTCCCCACAATTTGATTTTTATCTATTTATTATTAGTTTTTTTTTTTTTTTTTTTTTAACCGGGATCCTTATGTCCGTCCTTGTGCTTTTCACCATGTGAACTTAACCCATTGTGCTATCACCTGACTCCCTTTGATTATATTTTTTAAATTACCACCTGAGTTGCTGCTAGGGCTCAGTGCCCACTCTATGAATGTGCTGCTCCTGGTGGTCGTTTTTTTTATTTTATTTTATTTTTTTTTTTTATTATTTTTTATTTAAGAAAGGATAAATTAACAAAACCATAGGGTAGGAGGGGTACAACTCCACACAATTCCCACCACCCAATCTCCGTATCCCACCCCCTCCCCCGATAGCTTTCCCACTCTCTATCCCTCTGGGAGCATGGACCCAGGGTCATTGTGGATCATTATTAGTTTTTATTGTGAGAGAGAAAGACTAAAGAGAGCAGAGTTGATCCTCTGCCATTTTGTGTAGCACTAGGAGTGGAATTGAAGGCCTTGGGCATGCCTGACATGTATTGTACTGCTAAGCCACATCTCTGCCCCTCTAGCTAGCTTATTTTTTTAAGTCACTTTATTAGCAGAAATAGTGTTTTAGAAGAAAGTTGTTACATGCGCAGTTTAGCCACTCATGACAAGTGTCTGCACACCATACCCACCACTAACTGGGCTTCCTCCACCCTTGTTCCTTTGAATCTTGGGATCTGCTGCACTAGACTCTAATTCGTCTCAGTTTCATCCTGTTTTGCTCTTCTTGGTTTCTTTTTGTATATCGGGTTTGAAAATATTTATTATAAAAAGGTTTCTGATTTGACATGGCGGAGAGAAATTGAGAAGGGGAGGTAGAGAGGGAGGAGTGACACCTGTGGAAGCTTCGTCCCTGCAGGCAGGAACCAGGGGCTTGCACCCAAGGCAGTAGTACATGGTAACTTGTATCTTCAGAGAGGAGTGCCACCACCCGGTTCCCTTTTGGATCCTTAAGTGAGACCTCTAAGTGAGGTCCTCCAGTATTCATCCTTCTCCTTCTGGCCCTGCCCACTTACCATGATTCCTTCAAGTTTCCACCCAAGGTAAGGAAAAGGAGATTTGATTTCTTACAGCTGAGTAGCATCCTATTGTATATTCACACCACAGATTGCGTGACTGCTCACCTGTTTTTTGGAGATTTTGTGTTGTCTCCACATTTTGGCTCTCTCTGCTATGCCTTTGATTGTTTATTTTGCTTTTAAAATTTGACTTCAAGGAGAATATAATTTTTGTTTGCAGGACAGAAACATATTGGAAACAAGTCTCAGCCCCTCTACTCTTGTTTTTATATACACAAAATTTATACGCAAAGTTCACAGTGGTCTGTAGTGGAAAGGAAGTCTCACTCTTACCCAAACAACCACCCTGCTCCCCTCCCAGGAGGTAAGCCCTGAGAACAGTGTCTGGTGCCTACACCTAGTGACGTGAATACTACAGTGTTTTATTTCCCTAGGTCTATATGATGCTTTATTCTTTATTAGGTCAAATGCTCTCATAGGTTTGGTTTTAATTAGTTGCAAGCATTTCCTTACAAATTTTAAAATAAACTTGACAAGTTTTATTTTAAGGAAATTGTGTTGAGACATGAAGCTACAAATTTTGGGAACACTGGTATATTTCAAATGATTCACTGCGCCCTGCCAGACTCATGTTATAGTGCCTTTGATTTTGGTCTTCTTTTTAGTAGTTGTGTTATTAAAATAAGCATTCTCCTTTTAACAGAGTCATACCCAGTTTTATTTATGAATATAGATGCAAAAATTAAAGGAGCACATTGGGTTTATTGTACATTGTATGTTTTTGTAGAAATATTTGAAATGTTTCAGCATCTAGTATGTATGGTACAGTAGAGTTCTGGCCAGCACCCTTTATCTAGTTAAGGACATAGACATTTTAAACCCAGGAATAACATACACAGAAAAATTGTGAGTAGAGTTCCGTGGCATTTTTCAAATGTAGAAACCCATGCAACCACCAGCTGGCTAGGAAACAGAGACTTCTCCATGACATTCCATCGTGCTAATTCCCAGCCATTGTTCATAACCTGCTCCCTAAAGGGAGCTAATACCCTAAAATTTCATATACTACAGATTAACTTCAGAATTCTCTGACCTTGAAGGGGGCATAAAAAAGCATGTACTCCTCTGTATGTGGCTTGTTTCATTGAAAATACAGTTTTTGAGTTTCATTCATGTTGGCACAAGCTGTAGTTCATCAGTTTTTAGTGACGTGTAGTATTCTATTCTAGACATGAGCCACAATTTATATATCCATTTCACTGTTTACAGGGATGTGGATTGTGTCTGGTTTTAGCCTTTGGTAAATAACGTTCCAAGCAAACTGCTGTATGCATTCTTGTGGCTGAACACGTCTTCATTTCTGCTGTTCATATGACTAGGACCAGCATCGCTGGGTCAGAGGGCTTGCATCTGTCGAATTACTCCAAACTGCCTAGGAGTGCCCCAAATCTTCACACCCATTTCCACACGCACTATCATTAAGCAAGTGTCCCTGTGTTCTCCATTCTCTCTAGCACTAAGTATTGTGCTGGGGCAGTTTTCAAAGTGTGGCCATCATAATTGCATTTCTTGGCTTTTCATAGTAGCTTGGATTTGAGTTTCTCTGATGCTTGATGAGCTTCATCATGGTTTCAGATGCTGGTTGCATTTGAAAATCTGCAAGTTTTTTTTTTTTTTGTTAAAGTCTCTTCAAATCATTTCTGCGTTTACCCTTCAGTTGCCTGTGATTTCCCTGCTGATTTGTACCTCTTAATATTCTCTTTTTTTTGTAGCTCTTAATATTCCTGGTGCTCGTCCACTCTTAGATGTATTTCATATAACTGCCCCTTCCCTATGTGACCTGCCACTTTACTCCCTTAATGTTCTTTTTTGATGAAGAATGACGCCTACTTTTTTATTTTTGACTCCTCCTTTTAATGTAATCTAATTGATCAATCTTATTTCAGATTAATACTTTTTCAGGTCATTTAAGAAATCTTTGTCTACTTTAATATGAAGATACTATTCTGTGTTATCTTCTAATAACTTTATATTTTTGATATATGCATGTTTTGGACATATACCAGTGTATATATATTGACATGCGTACAGATCTGTATATGCGTTTCATATAAGAGTGCTCACTCTACATAGAGAGGTAACTGAATTATAAATGAATTATAAAATCATGTCTCAGTAATTTGGTAGTACTATTCCCTCCTTTTGTCCTTCGCTTAAATCGATAGACTCAGGATGCCAATTCCTCCACAGGAAAGGAATGCTTGTAATTGTATTGAAGTTGCACTGAATCTATTAGTGTTCAATTCTTTTTTTATATTTATTTATTTTCCCTTTTGTTGCCCTTGTTTTTTTATTGTTGTAATTATTTTTATTGATGTCATCATCATCGTTGTTAGATAGGACAGAGAGAAATGGAGAGAGGAGGGGAAGGGAGAGAGGAGGGGAAGACAGATAGGAGGAGAGAAAGATGGACCTGCAGACCTGCTTCACCTCCTATGAAGCAACTCCCCTGCAGGTGGGGAGCTGGGGGCTCGAACCGGGATCCTTACACCCGTCCTTGCGCTTTGCACCATGTGTGCTTAACCTGCCGTGGTAACACCCCTGACTCGCTGTTGTCCATTTCTTTTTTTTTTAAAACATTCATTTTATTCACTCACTCACTCACTCACTCACTCACTCACTCACTCACTCACTCACTCACTCACTCACTCACTCACTCCCTTTTGTTGCCCTTGCTTTACTGTTGTAGTTATTACTGTTGTCATTGTTGGATAGGACAGAGAGAAATGGAGAGAGGAGGGGGAGACATAGGGGGAGAGACAGACACCTGCAGACCTGCTTCACTGCTTGTGAAGGTACTCCCCTGCAGATGGGGAGCCAGGGGCTTGAACCAGGATCCTTATGTAGGTCCTTGCTTTGCGCTACCTGCGGTTAACCTGCTGTGTTACCCTCCGACTCCCTGTTGTCCAATTCTCACTTAAAAACCCCCAATCTTCTAAACTGTGGACATATTAAAATTTTTATTTTGTCTCACTGTTGGTATGCACATTTTGCACGTGGATGTTGCACAGAGTTCTTTTGTTTCTTAGAAATTTAGTGATAGTTGATGCTATTAATATATCCTTAAGAATTTTATTTTCCAAACATGTTTGTGGCTATACAGAGATAGAACTGATTTAAAAATATTGATCCTATAGTCAAAGATGCTGATGGATCTTATTAATAAAATTCACCTGTAGATTTATGAAACCTTCAAATAATTTTATCTTCACTTCTTTATCAAAAAGTTTTGCATGCTTAATTTCCTTGTATCTATTCCAGTCCAATGCTGAATATATGTGAGGTCACAGACAGCTTTTATTTCATTCCTGACTTGAAGGAATGTTTTCATTTTCCACTGTTGAGTATGGTTTTTGCTGTAGGTTTACAGAGAGACCCTTCATTAAATTAAGGGAATTTCTATTTTTGATTTGAAAAGACCTTTTTAAAGTCATGAATGAGTGTTGGATTTTTCTCCCAGCTTCACTGAGATGTAATTGACATATATAATACTGTCTAAGTTAAAGGTCCACAGTGTGATGATACACTCATATTGAAAGAAATGATTACCATGAGTTTAATTAATAGACCAATGAATGTGAAGTTTGAACAGATTTTTTTGCATCTTTTAATTTTATTATATTTTCCTGTATTCTGTTGATGTAGTGGTGGGCATTAATTAACTTTCAAGTGTTCCAGCAAGTGCTCTCATTATTTTGCATAGCAGGATGAGGTGTGTGTATTTTATAATTTTTACATTCTTGTTCATAAGTGAGATTGGCCTTCATTTTTCCTTTGCCAGTTTTTTGTTAGGTTTTAATACTATGTTAGCTTCAAAAATGAATTGAAATGCAAAGCTATTTTATACTCTGGGAGAGATTATGTAAGGCTGATGCTATTTATTCTTTAAATGTTTAGAGGAATTCACTGGTAATGCCATCTGGGCCTCAAGATTTCTTTAGTTATAGATTCAATTTTTTCAAGATGTAGAGGAGTCTTCACATTTTAATTATTTTCTTTTATCATTTCAAGTTATATTTTATGGAACCGTTCACTTTTATAAACGCTCATATTTATTGGTATACCTGTTTAACGATAATATCTTACCTTTTTATCATTTTACTGGGAGGTTACTGGTTTGCAGTATAATTGTTGACACAGTGGTACAATGTCCCTATGGTAGGTGTCTGCAAAAACATTTTTACCCTCAACTTAGATCCTTTTCCACCACCAGGCACCAGGAATCCAAAGCCCTGTTTCCGCCCCCCTCCCTGCCCTCCTTCCTCAAGAGTTCTTTGCTTTGGTTAGTGCTTACTGAACCTTTGTGATACACTTTTGTCTTACGATTCATCAGTCTTGCTGGTGATTTTTCATTTTCATTGGGTTTTTTGGTGGAACTGACTTGACTGTTGGACCTCTTTTTAGACAGATCATTTTTATTACTTTATGCTTTATATTTATTGTGTACTGTAATCACTTTGGCTTTAGCTTGTTTTCATTTCAAGTGGATAAACCATTGGTTTATATTCTTTCTTCCATACACACAACATACACACACACACACACACACACACACACACACACACACACACACACATGGCTGTAACTTCCATCTAATAATGACTTTTATTCTGGGATTTTGATTACCCATACTTTCTTTTTTTAAATTAGTATTTATTTATTCCCTTTTGTTCCCCTTGTTGTTTTTTATTGTTGTAGTTATTATTGTTGTCGTTGTTTTTGGATAGGACAGAGAGAAATGGAGAAGGGAGGGGAAGACAGATGGGGAGAGAAAGATAAGACACCTGCAGACGTGCTTCACCGCCTTTGAAGCGACTCGCCTGCAGGTGGGGAGCCCGGGGCTCGAACCGGGATTCTTAAGCTGGTCCTTGGCGCTTTGCGCCACGTGCACTTAACCCACTGTGCTACCGCCAGACTCCCGGTTTCCCATACTTTAATTTTCATCTAGCACCAAATGTTTTCTTACTTAATTTGAATTTGTTATTTTACTTACAGGTTATGTGCAAGTGAAGCTCTTAATTTCCAAATTGTGGCCATTGTCTAGTTATCTTCTTTATTATTGGCATCTAGGGTAAGTAAAATGTGGTCAGAGGTTAGAGAATAAATTTAAATTTCAATCCTTTGAAATTAGCTGACAGTTTGCTTCATGGTCCATTTCCCAGCAAATTGTATTTAAATTCACATGCAAGTCTTTCATTTGAGTGCTGCTTAATATGTCATTTAGCTGAAACTTGTTAATCCTTTGGATGAATTATTAGGTATCTTTATTAATCTGTGATGGCCCGTGCTATCAGTTCCAGTTCTTACATCTTAAAGTGTGTTCATTGAATCATTTCAGTTCTAGAATATTTGTTCATTTTTATAGATGCCAGTATACTGTCTATTTCCTTATATTGATCATTATTCTTTTTAGCCTGGGCTGGCATTTCCAGTATGGAGATTACAGCTAGGGCTTATTTGAAACATTTGTTTCCTTTCTTTCTGAGTTTTTTTTTCCTCATCTCATTCTTGACAATAGTTTTTTTCTTTGAATGCCGGGTATTTTAAATAAAAATGGAAAAACCCTGTTTGATAGCATCTTTTAAAAATCCTTTCATTTTAACTAACAGCACACTCCTGGAAAGCTATAGAAATCATATGTAGAATCGTGTAAGGTCATTTACACAGATTCCCCAGTGGGGGTTCATATATGACTGTAGTATAATGTGAACTAGACTGCAGCCTGGTTAGCATCTGCCTGCTGCAGTTACAGAATGGCCCTCTCCCTCTCCCTCTCCCTCTCCCTCTCCCTCTCCCTCTCCCTCTCCCTCTCCCTCTCCCTCTCCCTCTCCCTCTCCCTCTCCCTCTCCCTCTCCCTCTCCTTCTCCCTCTCTCTGGTTCTATGCAGTGTTATATCCTCTGTATAGATTTGTATAGCCACTGCCATAGTTAAGCATAAAACTGTTCAATTGCCACAAAGAAACTCCTTAATGTCCCCCCCTTTTTGTGAACCCCATTTCTTCCCATCCCAGTTTTGTTCCCTGGAAATCATTAAGCCGTTCTTCTCCTCTATAGCATTGTCAGTTTGAGAATATTGCACAAATGTAATTATATATGCTGTAACCTTTTTGATATTGGCTTTTAAAAAATTAATAGACTTTATTTTTAGAGCAATCTGAGGTTTACAGAAAAATGAGAAGTACAGTGAGTTCCTATGAACTTGTCTTGGTTTCAGCTTATAAATAAGTAATGTTGTGACTGTCCACTGTTAGTGTTTCTTAATACGATTTTAAAGTGCCCTTAAGCAATAACCGTCAAAAACTTTGGGGGAGAAATAGATCACTTACAAGACCTGAAGATAATCCAGAATGCCCAGGGACCCACACTAAAGCTGGAGGAGAGAGGAGGACAGAAGGAGAGAGAACACAGTTAGAGACTCACTTTATTGGAGTTCAGTGTGGGTACCTGGGGTTTCTTGTGCTCAGTTGGTTATCAGTGGTTTCTGGCATAAGAGCGAGAATATAAAGTTCAGGCCAAGAAGGCCCCCATGGCCACTTATAAGAACCCATCAGGGCCTGGGAAGCAAAGAGGCTTTTGTGAGGGAGAAGCAGTCTGGCTCTCTAGCCCTGGAACCTGGCAGGATCTGAACTAGCTCTTTTTGAATGGTATTGCTCAAAGTTTTTAGTCAGGCCTCTGCAATCTGAAAATAAACATCTGTGGGGGCTGGGGGTGGTAACACAGCAGCACCCCTCCCACCTAAACAGCCCCCCCCCCGACTGATGTGGCACCCAGGTTGCAAAGGATGGAAAAGCATTGATGCACCGTAATTTATTTTAGAGAAAACACTGGCACACTATTGTTTTTAAAAAGATGTCTCACTTGTTTGCCGTTGGTTTACAGTACTGTGAAATTTTGGGATACGACTTCTTCTCTATGTGCCCAGGATGCCCTATGCCCACCATCACAGTACCAGCACAATCGCATCACTCCCCTCTCCATTCCTCCACTCCTTCCCCTTTATTCCAGTGATCACCATAGTTTTGGCTGAGCCTAAGAGGTGTCCTCCCACTCCCAGTTTACTTGCTTTAATTATTTATTACTAACTCAAATTCAGATCTTGCATCTGGGTTCACACTGCAGGCTCTATAATTCTGTGGGTTTTGATAAGTGTCTAAGCCATGTGTCCATGACTAGGGTACCATGCAGAAGAGTTTCACTTTCTTCAAAATTCGCTCTGCTGTGCCTCCTCAGCTCCTCTCTAAACTTCTGACAACCCCAGATCTTTTTAGTCTGTACCTCTTCCAAAATGTCATACTGTTGCAGATGAAGACTATGTAACTTTTGTAGAGTGATTTCGTTTGCTTATAGGCCTCCACTGTGTATTCTCGGGTCTTAGATGTCATTTCTTTTTGGTGGAGAATCCTGTTGTGCTGTATGGATGTACCTGCAGTATTCACTCATCTAGTGGTAGGCATGTTGATTGCTCCAGATTCCAGCATTTATGAATAAAGTTGCTATCAACATTCACACACATACATACATACATACATTTATATATGTGTGTGTGTATGTATGTATCTATGTATGTATACACACACACGTATATATTTATAACTCACATGAGTATTTTCCAAGAAGCACAGTTACTGGATTATGTGGCAGGACTGTGATTAACTTTATTAGTAACTGTGCCGGCCTGTCTTCTGATATGACCATGCCTTGTTGTATTTGATGTGTGATGGTGTGCCTGATGGCGCTGTATCTTGGGTAGAATTTGAGTTTGTCAGTATTTTGGATTTTAGTCAGTGGTATCTCATTTTAGTCATTGGTATCTTATTTTGTTTGAATCTGCAGCTCTGCAATGATATGTGACACTAAAAATCTTATCATATGCCTCATTGCTATCTGCACATCTTTGGTGGAAAAATAATCACTTACACTAAGTATGAAACATTTGAGAGTCATTCACTTTTTTTTTTTTTAATTTTGCCACCATGGTTATTACAGGAGCTCAATGCCTGGATGACTCCATTTTTCCAGGTGGTCATTTTTTTCCACTTTTTTTCCCTTTTAGATAGAGGGTGAAACGAAAGACAGAGAAAGAGATAGGGAAACAGCAAAAGAGCGACAAAGCATAGACACCTGCAGCATTGCTCCAATGCTTTTGAAGTTTCTCCTGCGGTGACTGATGGCTTGAACTTGGGTCCTTTCAATGGTCACATGTGTGCTATCTACCAGGTGAACCACCACCTGGCCCTACAATCAGCCACATTATTCATGCATTGATAATTGGTTCCTTTTGTTGCTGAAAAGTGTTGTTTAGTGCAGACATACCAGGTTTTGTTAGCACTCCACCTCTTGAAAGCCTTTTGTGTCTGTACAATTTTAGGTTATTAATTGTAAAGCTACTAAGAACATACAGGTAAACTAAAACATAAAGGGTTTTAAATATTTTTATTAGTGATTTAATAGAGATTTACAAAGTTATAAGATTACAGGGTTATAGTTTCACACTGTACTCACCACCAAAGCTTTCTACCAACCATTATAGTTCTCACAATGTCTGAGAGAAGATTGGCTAGTTTTTTTTTTTTTACAAGTCAGTGTGTTTTATTTATTTATACTCTACATATGAGCTAAACCATTGAGTAATTGTCCTTTACCCCTTGTCCCACTAAACATAATCACCTCTAGTTCTATCCATTTTGTCCTGAAGGATACAATATCATCTATTTAACTGCAAAGTAGTATTCCACTGAATACTTAACCCATGACTTTTTTTTTAGTGATTTAATACTGACTTAACAAAATTACATGTCAACAGGGATATAATTCCATACTATTCCCATTACCAGAGTTCTGAGTCCCCAGACTCTCCATTGGCAGCTACAGAAGTTTTCCTAAGGTTGCAGATATGGGTTAACTATTATTTCTGTAACTATCTGTCTATATTTGTGTATAATTGTCCCCCCCTTTAAAGGTCTCATCTTCTCTTACTTTCTAAGCTACACATAACACTATTACTCCATCCACATGTTCCTTTCTTTCTCTTTTTCTTCTTCTCTCTCTGGGTCCTGATGGAGTGGAGTTCAGAGCCCTCTTACGCTCTTCCTGTCACTTCTCTACTGGGAATATAGATCAAGATTGTTTTGGGGGTGTAGAAGGTAGGAGTTCTGGCTTCTATGATTACGTCTCTTCTAGATATGGGAGTTGGCAGATTGATCCATACCTCTAGCCTGTTTCTGTCTTTCCCTAGTGGGGTGGGTAGGGCTCTGGAGACGTGAGGTTCCAGGACATATTAGTGAGGTTGTCTGCCCAGAGATGTGAGGATGGAATCATGGTAGCATCTGCAACTTGGAGATTGAAAGGCAGGAAAATATAAAGTAGGACAAAATGATTAATGAACCGGAACAAAAAGTAAGAACAGGGAGTCAGGCAGTGGCACAACGGGTTAAGTGCACATGGTGCGAAGCACAAGGACCTGTATAAGGATCCTGGTTCGAGCCCCAGGCTCACCACCTGCAGGGGATTCGCTTCACAAGAGGTGAAGCAGGTCTACAGGTGTCTGTCTTTCTCTCCCCCTCTTTGTCTTCCTCTCCTCTCTCGATTTCTCTCTGTCCTAGCCAACAACAATGACAGCAATAACAACAACGATCAACAAGGGCAACAAAGGGGGAAAAATAAAAAAATAAAGTTTAATTTTTTTTTTTTTTTTAAGTAGGAACAGAGAAGATGAGATTAGGGATCTTAGGATGGAAGGAAGCTAGGAAGTCCATTTTAGGCATGTTTCTAGGGACCCACGACTATTGTGTTTTTTACTTGAGTTTGATAGCGAACATGAAGTTGGATAAAAATACTGTCTGAGAAAATGGTGTCAGAGTAGAGAAAAGGACTAGAAAATTGGATTAGGGCAGACAGCAGCTCCCATTCTTGAAAAAAAAATCTATGAATAAGATTTAACTATTTATCCCATCCACCCGACTCAGAGCCCATTTATATATTTATATTTAGCACAAGAGCCTGTGTCACCTCTGAGTCCCTATTGGTCTGAGCTCACAGCTCATGGTCACAGCTGGGAACTTTACAGGCTGCACTCATTTTAGGCCAGTCTTCCTGGAGCAGTAGGGCAGGCTGACTCAGCCTCCCTTTGGAGACTGGGGAAGTCCCTACCACTGCTGCTTTATGGTGAGGCAGGGTGCTGGGAAGGCTCGCAAGAGGGCTTATGATGACGTTGCAGATGAAAGCGACCATTGGCGGTGGAGAGAGAGAGATCCATTAGAGGTCTAGGCCCATCATATTTGTGTGGGAATCCAAGGATTCCATTACCAGGGCGGCCCCCACATGAACCCCTTAACTTCTTTATCCAGTTATCTGTTGATGGGCATTTAGGTTGCTTCTACTCCTTGGTTATTGTGAAGAATGCAGCTATGAACATAGGGATGCATACAGCCCTTTGAGTTAGTGTAAAACATAAAGATTTTTGCGTGCCTATAACATTTCACTTCTTTGGAACAAAGCCTGAGTGTATTTGATATGTCTCATGGGATGTTCACGTTCATATTGTAAGGATAACTGCCAAAGGTACTCTGCTTTCTAGATGGTAGCATTATTTTTTATTCCAACTGGAATGGTGTTTTTACTTTGCATTCCACAAGTTTTAACAGTGTGTCAAGTTGCTAGTGTTGACAGTTTTTGCCACAGATGAATGTTGGATTCTGTGAAATTACTGTTCTGCATCAGTCCATGTGATCTTGCGATTTTCTTGATCCCTCATATTGTTGTGGTGGACAAATGGACTTATGGACTAGTGTTAAACCCATCTTGCATGACTGAAATAAGTCTCAATAGTAGAGTGTAGTTATCCCTAACTATTGCTTAACTCAGTAAATATTTTCTTGAGTTAAGAAATCATGCTTACCAGTTGCAATTTTCTTCATTTTTGTTCTGCCTTTGGCTGCAGAGTCAGAACTTCACTGATCTTACAAAATGAGTTGGTTACTATTTTTTCTCTTTGCTGATTCTAGAAAATAACTGGGCAAATTAGTATTCTTTTTTTCCCTTAAATATTTGATAAATTTCCTATTGAAACCATCTGATCTTTTCTTTTTAAAAGATCTTTTCTTTTTTAAAGGCCCTTAATGAGTTCTGTTAGACTTTTCAGTAGGAACCATGGAGGTCAGAAGACAGTGGGTCTCTTATTTAAGGGATTAAAAGAGAACACCTGCCAGTCACACATACTTTGCCCAGTAAGATTATTATTCAAATATGAAGGAAACAGTATGATAATACCAGATATGCAAGAACTAAATAAGTTTGCTATTACCAGACCTGCCTTGCAAAAATTACTGAAAGGAGTTCCACAGAAAAAGAAATCCTAACCTCTCAACAAAGTGATGCACAGTAAAACAGACCGAGAAACAGAAGCCATCGAAATATGAGACATAATATATATAGACATAATGCATATAGAGCTCTTTGGATGTGCTTCTTTCCTTAGGATGTATCCCTTAGGAGAGGAATTACAGGGTCATAGGTAGGTCCATGTCTAGCCTTCTGAGGGTTCTCCAGACTGCTTTCCACAGGGGCTGGACCAATTGACATTCCCATCAGCAGTGTAGAAGGGTTCCTTTGTCCCCACAACCTCTCCAGCCTTTGTTGTTTTTGTGTGTGACATTCTTAGAGGAATGAAGTAGCATCTCACTGCTGTCTTCATTTGTATTTCTCTTATCATCTGTGACTTTGAGCATTTTCTCCTATGTCTGTTGGCCTTTTGAATCTCTTTTTTTAATAAATTAATTTTTATGTATGTATTTTTTTTATCAGCTTATGGTGGTATGGGGGAACTGAACCTGGGACTGTGGAACTTCAGACATGATAACCTATTTGTATAACTACTGTGCTGCCCACCTCCCTCCCCCATTTCTTGAATGTAGCTTAAAGGATTCATGTTAAATGGATAAGCCACCAAGGGAAGAATGAGTACCGGATGACCTTGCTTGAAAGTGGAACTTAAGAAACATGAACAGAAAGGAGAAACACAAAGTAAAACCTAGACTGGATTTGGTATATTGCACCAAAGCAAAGGACTTGGGAAGGAGTACAGGGAGGTAGCTGGGGGCAGAGCTTTGATGACCTGGTGCATAATGGTGGAAAAGGGCCAAAGTTGGGGTTAAGAGTATTTTGCAGACACCTATCATGGTGAGCTGAGAACATATCCATCCATGTGCCAACAACTTTACTGTAAACCATTAATCCCTTCATAAAATGATAAGAAAAACAAATAGACAGTTTTAAAATATGTAAGGGGGAGGACATGGGTAGACGTTACTTGAGCAAATAATAGTTAGAAAAGAACAATTTAAGCTTAGATATATTTATATGTAGGTTATATATCATACATTTGTATGTAATGCATTATAGAGAGTCCTGCATGTCTTTTATAAATTTTTAATTTTTTATATTTATTTTCCCTTTTGTTGCCCTTGTTTTTATTGTTGTAGTTACTATTCTTGTTGTTATTGATGTCGTCATTGTTGGATAGGACAGAGAAATGGAGAGGGGGAGACAGAGACGGAGAGAAGACAGACACCTGCAGACCTGCTTCACCGCCTGTGAAGTGACTCCCCTGCAGGTGGGGAGCCCGGGGCTCGAACTGGGATCCTTATGCCGGTCCTTGCCCTTTGCGCCACGCGCACTTAACCTGCTGCGCTACTTCCCGACTCCCCATGTCTTTTTTTTCATTAGTGATTTATAAGATTTGGAGTGTATTCCCACCCTGAGTCCTCTTGGCCACCCCCACTTCCCCCCGCCCCATAACCACTCTAGTTAATTCACTCAAAGTCTTAGAGACAGGTTGGCTACATCCCCCCTCCAAGTTCATATCATTAAGTTCTTTCTGTTTCACATATGAGCGGAATCATCAGGAAGTTGTCTTTTATCTCCTTACTTCACTTAGCACAATTGCCTCCGGTTCTTTTAATTTTGTCCCAAAGGACATATTATTGCCTTTCTAATTGTCCAGTAGTACTCCAGTGAGTACTTCTTTATACAGTCATCTCCCAATGAGCATTTCCTCTGTCTCTATCTTTTGGGCTATTATGAATAATATAGCTGTAAATATGGGGGTGCATTTGTCTGACAGTTCAAATAGTGTTTTCATGTCTTTTGGATACGTGGTATTCCTGGATCTTAAGATAGTTTCATATTTATTCATTCATTCCTTTTTAAAATTTTTGTACTTGTGATTACATTACAAGGTATAGTTCCACACCACACCCATCACCAGAGTTTGTATCCCTACCCTCCTATTTTTCTTTTCTTTTTTTTTTAAATTATTTATTCCCTTTTGTTGCCCTTGTTTTATTATTGTAGTTATTATTGTTGTTATTGATGTCATTGTTGTTGAGTAGGACAGAGAGAAATGGAGAGAGGGGGAGAGAAAGAGACACCCACAGACCTGCTTCACCACTTGTGAAGCGACTCCCCTGCAGGTGGGGAGCTGGGGGCTCGAACCCGGATCCTTACACCGGTCCTTGCGCTTTACGCCACCTGCGCTTGCCAGAGTTTCAGAGGGTTCCCGAGTACGAGAGTTGGAGAGTTCCTGAGTTCAAGAGTAAGAGAGTGCTTGTGCCGCCGCAATGAGACAGCAGAGTTCTGTTTGGTGATTAGTTTGTCTTAGTTTATGAATAGTTCCTCCTGAATAAAGAAATACAGCTTCCCTGCCCAGCCGTTGTCTCCGCGTCTCTGTTCACCACGGTGAAGCTAGCCGGCCCGGCAAGAGCCTCAGAAATTTTAACAACAAATGGCGCCCACGTGGACCTGACCTGCGCATCTCTCAGATAAGTAAAGACAATTTGGCTACCTATGTACGATGGCCTTCTCTTCTGCTTGTGAAGAGATCTCCAAAGGCCTCTGCTCTTTCTTCACGAGACTGTTTTGCTGTTTCTGGAACATTTATCTCTGGACCACTCTGTGGTTTCCACTCGCTCGGGCGAACTCAGAACAGCCAGCGGGCAGAGCCAGCGGGCGGGAGGCAAGGCGCGGAGCTGCTGTTTCCACCTGGTCAAACAGCCAGCCAGCCGGCTGCGCCCAGACAACCCCGCGCACCGCGCCCGCAGCCCCGCAGCCCCGCAGCCCGCAGGAGGCCTACGCCACCATGCAAGAGCCCGATGCCAGCACGCTAGAGCCCGATGCCAACATGCTGGAGCCCGATGCCAACATGCTGGAGCCTGAGGCCAACATGCTGGAGCCCGATGCCAACATGCTGGAGCCTGAGGCCAGCCCACAGGAGCCGGCTCTCCACCGCGTGGTGCAGGGCACTGGACGCTTGATCCCTCCACGCTGCTCGGCCACTGCAAACAGGGCAGCAGACATGGCAGGGCCATGGGGCAGGGCCGCGGCGGCCTATCATGGCCGCCACCCCTGGGCACCTAGGCCCACGCCTTCTACAAAGATGGCCTGCCTGCCCTCTTTCTATGAATTCTGGAACCATCCCGGGCCTCCCGGACCCCCGGGCTCCCTGCCAAAACTGGGCACACGAGATCTCCAGCCGCCGGTCCGGTCTGAAGGCAGACAAGCTGGAGTATGCAGAGATTTGTGCAGAGATCGCAACCTGCAATTCCTAGAAGTGGAGCTGCGCGGGAAGCCACCTCCGGATGGTGAACCCCCCCCCCAACAACTAAGACAATATAGATTTAAATTCGTGTTTAAAATGACATGTCTTCGTAACAAAGGTTTCTCTCCTCGTGTATTAATGACTATGTTTATGTGTATGTTTAAAGTTTGGTAAACAGTAGCTTTAAGGCTAAATTCTTACTAGTCAAAGATAAATGAAAAAGGTTGTCAACGTAATTCTCATAAAGATAAAAATTAACTTACATTTAAAGTCTGAGGTAAAAATTAGTTAACAATCAATATATTTCAACTAAGTTGGTCTAAACAAAAGGTTAAATAGACTTGTTGATATGTAAAACACTACCTTCTCTATTAGAAATGGTAGATCGCACAATGGCTATGCTAATTATTCTCATGCCTGAGGTTTCCTCTCCGGCCCACACCTAGGGTGTGTCTCCATCTTGAATGGGTGTAACAAAAGGTTAAAAGACGTTGTTGATATGTAAAAGTCTCAAATTCCTTCTCTATTAGAAATGTTAGATCGTGCAGTAGATATGCTAATAACAAGTTTTGTTTCATAGTAAGTAAGTTGCAGCCAGCTGCCTTTGGGACCCTAGGCCGTTCCCCGCCCCCATGCAAATGCCCGTCGAGGCAAGTAGCCCCCCAGAGGCAAGAAATGTTTTTTTTTCAGATATGGCCCCCTCAGGCCTTCCCTTGGCAACATGCTGGTTTTGGTTATATATGTTTCTGTTCACCCCACACCCTTGATACTATAGTCATTTAGTTAAAAAAAAAAAGGGGGGAATTGTCGTATGCTTTACATTGGCTTGTTCTAGCCCTCCCCCTCCAAGAGAATTGGATGAGTCCTGTTAATTTCGCGGGCCTGCTTGGCCCCGCCCCAAGGGACCCTGGGAGAGGGTTCCGGAGTCCGAGAGTTCCTGAGTTCCCCAGTGACAGAGTTCCTGAGTTCCAGAGTTCGAGAGTTTGAGGGTTACAGAGTAAGAGAGAGTTCCAGTGTGCCAGAGTTTCAGAGGGTTCCCGAGTACGAGAGTACAAGAGTTCCTGAGGTCCAGAGTTGGAGAGTTCCTGAGTTCGAGAGTAAGAGAGTGCTTGTGCCGCCGCAATGAGACAGCAGAGTTCTGTTTGGTGATTAGTTTGTCTTAGTTTATGAATAGTTCCTCCTGAATAAAGAAATACAGCTTCCCTGCCCAGCCGTGTGTCTGGTCGTCTCTGTTACCCGCCCGTGAAGCTAGCCAGCCCGGCAAGAGCCCACGAAATTTTAACAACATGCGCTTAACCTGTTGTGCTACCACCCAACTCCCTCTCCTGTTTTTCTTTAAGAACTCTCTATTCTGTTTTCCATAGGTGCTGCTGCAACCCTTGCATTCCCACCAGCAGTGTAGTATAGTCCTTTTTTCTTCACAACCTGGCCAATACCTGTTGTTTCCTATTTTGTTGCTGTAGGCCATTCTTACTAGTGTGAGTTGGAATCTCAATGTGGTTTAAATTTGTATTTCTCTAATGACAAGTGAAGTCAAACATTTCTTCTTCTGTTTCTTGACTGTGTGTATCTCTTCTTTTAAAATATTTTCTATTTATATCTTTTGCCCACTTTTTCAATGGGTTATTCCTTTTCTGAGTTTTGGTGTATGGTATATAAGTGATGGTCTAGTTTCATTTTTTCTTTTTTTTAAAGATTTTATTTATTAATGAGAGAGATAGGAGGAGAGAGAGAGAGAGAGGACACCAGATGTCACTCTGGTACATGATGCTGCCCAAGATTGAACTCAGGACCTCATACTTGAGAATCTGATGCTTTATCCACTGTGCCACCTGCCAGACCACTGGTCTTGTTTCATTTTTCTACATGTGGTTGTCCAGTTCTCCCAGCATCACTTGAAAAGCTTTCTTTTCCTCATTGGGGGCGGGGATGGGTGGGTCCATTGGTTGTATATTAAGTTCTGTACCTGTATGAGTTTATTTCTGGGTTTTCTGTCCTGTTCAGTTGGTGTAGTTGTCCACTTTTGTCCCAGGACCGCACTGCTGTAATTACTATGTCCCTGTAGTATGAACTAAAGCCTCCTCACTTTTAAAATTATGCCATTTTCTCCCTAGTAGTGCTTTTTAAATCTTTGCTACATCTTTTTGTTCATTATTTTTCTCATCCTTCTCATATGTCACTCCTTAATTTTCTTTAATTTGGTGCTTACATCTGAAATTACTTTTTTAAAATTTTTAATATTGCTTTATAGTGTCTTAGGAGCACCAGTTTCTGACTAACAACCACCAGTCTATCTCTTCCTTAAGCATGTATGTTTTTATTTGCCATGCTTCTTCTGTGAGTTAAAGTTCATTTTGCAATATTGTGTATTATAGTCCATCCACTTGTGCAGCAATTTTTTTTCCTGCTTTGTTTTCTTCACATACTGGAGGTTGTTGCTGTTTTTATTACAATACATGGTATCTCTCCTGAGTGTTACATATTCAACTTTTGTATTATGCACATTTGAATGAACTGGTATTTTTCTGGGACAAACTATTGTAAGAATGACCTGAAGGGAGTGGGTGGGAGACAGAACACACAATAGAACGTTTTCTGTGCTATATGTGAAAGTCTAGATTTCAGCCCTTGAACAAGCGAACACCGTGGAAGGCACCAGGGAGCTCCATGGATGGTGGAACAGGGCTCTGCTATCTCTACTGACATGCTCATCACTTTCTTTCCCTCTGCCTTACTAAGTCACAGAAAACGAAGGCCTGGAGAAATAGCTCATTTGGATAGTGCTCTACTAGAATCCCATGATCTTGTCAACTATTATTAAATCACAAATAAACATACATAGAAAAAAAAATTTAAAGCCTTTGATGAAAAAGCAGTGACTGGCCTTTTGAAAATTTGATTATAATGTATTCCAGTGTACACATTTTGAGATTAGCCACCATATTTTCTGGAGGTTCAACAACAAATTTGGCTTGTTTGGGACTGTTTTTTCCAGTGCTATTTCTGCTTCTTTCTTCCTCCTCCTCCTCCGAAACACCCTTTATGCAAACATAGCACTGGGCTTCTAGTCTTAATGATTCAGTGTGATTTTAGCCATTCTCAAGTGTACACATCAGTGACATTGAAAACACTCAGTTTTGTGCAGCATCACTGCTATCTAGTTCCCAAATAGTTTGATAACAGCAGGAGGGAATCTTATCTCGAGGTGGCCCCTCCCCCCTCCCCTTTTCCAAGCCCCCGAGTCTACTCATTTCTGTCCAGTGTCTGTGGATTTCCCTTTTCTGAATAATTCATGTATATGGAACCATATACTGTGTGGCCTTTCGTGTTTGACTTCATTCACTGAGCATCATGTTTGTCATGTTGTAGCATGTGTCAATGTTTCAGTCCTTTCTGTGATCAAAAAATAATCCATTGTGTGGATGCGTATACAATGAGTCATGTGTTGGCGAGCATTGGGATTGCTGTTATCTTTTGTTTGTTGTGGGGGAAGTGCTGCTATGTATACTTTTTTTTGTTTAAATTTCTGTTTTAAATTATTCTAGTTTTAGTCCCAGGAATGAAACTGTTGACTTGTATGCTGATTCAATGCTTAACTTACTGAGGACTTGCTAAATTGCTTTCTACAGTGGCTGGACTGTTTTTCTCAATGCTGTCAATGAAATATGAGGTTTTTAGTTCTCCATACCCTTACCAATACTTGCTAATTTTGATTGTTTTTTAGCACACATCTCAGTAGATAGGAAGTATAAAATTTTGATTAGCATTGCCCTGATGAGTAATATGGTTCATCTTTAAAAAATATATATTTATTCATTTATTCCCTTTTGTTGCCCTTGTTGTAGTTATTATTGTTGTTGTTGTGATTACTGATGTTGTTGTTGTTGTTGGGTAGGGCAGAGAGAAATGGAGAGAGGAGGGGAAGTCGGGGGAGAGAAAGACAGACACCTGCACATGGGCTTCACCACCTGTGAAACAACCCCCCTGCAGTGGGTGCTCGAACCGGGATCCTTATGCCAGCCCTTCCGCTTCGCACCATGTGCGCTTAACCCGCTGCGTTACTGCCCGACCCCCATGATTCATCTTTTTATGTTTTTTTTTTCCTGGCAATTTGTATATCTTCTTTGGAGAAAAGGCTAATCAAGTTATTTACCCATTAATAAGAGGCTTCAGAAAGTGGCGAACTTCATTTGATCCTGTTTTTAAGGAGCTTTATTAGCAATATCATTCAGATACCATAAAATTTCACTCATTTGCATATGTTTTAATTGGGTTTATTTTTGTTACTGAGTTGCATTATCTGTTGTAGATACTACATCTCTAGGAGATCTATGATTAGCAGATACTTTCTCTCATTTGTAGTTTTCCTTTCTCTCTCTCTCTCTCTCTCTTTTTACTATCTGTATTTACTCTTACTTTGCTGATGGGTATGTAAATTGGTTCTAGCCCTGTGGAAAACAGTTTGGAGATTCATCAGAAACCTAAATGAATGATTCCTCTCTTAAAGATATGTCCAAGGGAAGCAAAGACCTATCCAGAGAGACCTCTGCACACCTATGTTCATAGCAACCCAGAAAGTCAACAGCTAGTGAGTAGCTAAGAAAGTAAAAATAACTAAATAAATATATCTATAACTATTTTATCTCAGCTGTTTAAAATGATGAAGTTATCTCCTCTGCTGTATCTTGGACAGAACTTGAGGATACTCTACTGAGTGAGATAAACCAGAAAGAGAAAGACCAACACTAAAGTGATCACACTCAGAAGTTGAAATTCTCACTCTCTTGTGTCATTTGGTACACAAAGTTTTATTTTAGTGGAATACAATTTGCCTGCTTTTATTTTGATCCTATTTACAAGAAACCTTGTTTAAGGCATATGTATGAAAACTCAGCCCTGTTTTGCTCAAAGAACCTCAGACATTTTCGAGTATATGCAGGTCATCGCCGCATGGTGAATCACTTTTGTGTATGCTGAGTGGAAAGCATCTGACACTTCTCGAATGCCTGTGAATATGCACTTGCTCCAGCATGGCTTCACTTATTTTTCGTCATTTTGTTATGTCTTTTGTCTTTTTTAGATGAGCAATCCTAATTGAAAGATCAAGTTTGGGGAATCTTGTTTCATTCTGCTGTCGAACTGCTCTAGTGAACTTTTCTCTCCAGGATTGATAATTTCTGTTTCTTTTTTTTGACATTTCCTGTTTGACGAGTCACTGTTCTCTTGACTTCTTTATTATTCTTTACCCATGGCTCCCTTTTGTTCTTTGAGCATATTTTAAACAGTTGATTAGAAGTTTCTGTCTGCTTGGTTCAAGTCTGGTTCTCCTCAGGTACCATTTCTATTAACTTGGTCATTTCTTTATTGTTGTTGTAAGTGAGAAACTCATTTTTCTTGTTGCCTGCCTTGTGATTTTTCTTGTACAGTGGATATTCTCGATATGTTGCTAACCAGAGAGATCAGATTCTACCTCTCCTCTCGCCAGGATTTGTTGCTGCAGTTACAGTTTCCCTAATGGTTGTTCTAAAGGAAGCTGGTATTTTGCTATCAGGCCAGATTGTGATTTCATGGAAATGTCCTTAAGCACTGTGACTTCTGGTGTTCTCACTTTCTCCAGTGGAGGATTTGGACTCTGGACTCTCCCCACTGAGCTGGTGGTCTCTCCCCAGAGAGTCACAGGCTCAGACTGGCAGGATGCCAGGAGTGGTAAACTAGGATGGGGGGAGGCATAGTCTGTAAACTTCTGTCTTGCTAAGCAAACCCCTTTCTTGGGGAAGAAGAGAGAGAACAAGACAGAGAGGGAGATAGGAGGGTTTTCTTAAAGCTTTGTGGATTTATGTTTCTGTTGGTTGTTGGTGACAGATTTTTCTTTTTTTAATTGGGATTAATGGTCTATAGTAAATACAGTTTATACATGGGTAAAATTTCTCAATTTTCTGCAAAGCACTGGAACCGGGCTCCTTATGTCGGTCCTTGTACTTTCTGACCTGATGCACTACTACCCAGCTCCCAACATTTTTTCATATACCTTTCAACCCTTTGGATCTCCTCATCTTTGGTGAAAGTCTGTCTACTTCCTCTCCCAATTTTGATAGGGTTATTTTTTATGGCTAAATTTACTGAGTTCTTTATATTTTTTGGTTATTAGCTCGCTGATGTATATAATGATCTTCTCCATTCAGTGGGGTGTCTTTAGTTTTTCATTATTTTTTTAAAGAACTCATTTTTTATATTTATTTATTTAGTTTCCCTTTTGTTGCCCTTGTTTTTTTTTATTGTTGTTGTAGTTATTATTGTTGTTATTGATGTCATCCTTGTTAGATAAGACAGAGAGAAATGGAGAGAGGAGGAGAAGACAGGGGGAGAGAAAGATAGACACCTGCAGACCTGCTTCTCCGCCTGTGAAGCGACTTCCCTGCAGGTGGGGAGCCAGGGGCTTGAACCGGGATCCTTATGCTGGTCCTTGCACTGTGTGCCACGTGGGCTTACCCCGACTCCTGTCTTTATTTTCTTAATTTACCACCACTCCTGGTAGCCAGTTTTTTGGTTTGTTTATTTGTAATACAGAAGGAAGTGGGGAGGGGGGATACGGAGAAAGAAACAGAGACACTTGGATCACTGCATCACTACTCATGAAGCTTTCACCTGGAGGTGGTCAAAGGAATCTTGAACCTGGGTCCTCACTCATGGTAATGTGTGTGGTCTATTGGGTGCACCATTGCCAAGCCTTAGGGATGGTTCCTTTTGCTGTGCAGAAACTTTTCATTTTGATGTAGTCCCACTGGTTCATTTTTGCTTATCTTCCTTGCTGTTGGAGACCTTTTTTATTATTTTTTTAATATTTATTTATATTTATTCCCTTTTGTTGCCCTTGTTTTTTTATAGTTTTTTTATAGTTGTAGTTATTATTGTCGTTGTTGGATAGGACAGAGAGAAATGGAGAGAGTAGGGGAAGACAGAGGGGGAGAGAAAGAGGGACACCTGCAGACCTGCTTCAGCACCTGTGAAGCGACTCCCCTGCAGGCGGGGAGCCGGGGCCTCGAACTGGGATACTTAATGCTGGTCCTTGCGCTTTGTGCCACCTGCACTTAACCTTCTGAGCTACTGCCCCACTCCCGTTGGAGACCTTTCTAAAGCAGAGACCATCAAGTATTCTGCCAGTATTTTCTTCTATATATTTGATGGTTCTAGTTTAATGCCCATATCTTTGATTTATTTGGGGTTTACCTGTGTACTGCTTCATTCTTCTGCACAGTCCAACCCAATTTCCCTACACCACTTGTTGCAGAAACTCTCCTTTCTCCATTTGGCAATTTGTTCCCCCTTGTCCACATTTAGTTGTAAGGGTTTATTTTTGGACTCACAATTCAATTCCGTTGTTCTGTGTATTTGTTTTTGTTCCAGGCAGTTTTGATAACAATACCCTGTAGTAAAATTGAGCTCAGGAAGTGTGGTGCCTTCATTCTTTTTTTTCGTCAAGATTGACTTAGTGTCCCTCCATCCTGTCTCTTCCTCTCCTTCCCCAGAGTCCTTTGCTTTGGTGTAATATGGCATACTATATCCAATGTTTAATATTCAAAACTTTTATAATTAAACTTCTTTTACTATCTCACCCTTATGTATGAAGTTTCCTGTAATCTTAACATGCATGTCTTTTACTGACTGGAGTTTTAAAAATAAACACTTCTTACTAAGATAAATTGTTTTGTAAATAAGCATAGACTGGGTGACCTCACTAAAAGGTGGACCTTAAGAAACAAGGATAGAAAGGGAAATGCAAAGTAAGAGTTGGATGGAGTGTGGTGTATTGCACCAAAGCAAAGGTTTCTGGGGCAGGAGGGTAAGGGAGAAGGAAGAAGGATGAAGAGGTTTTGGGATCCTGGTGCATGATGGTGAAAAGGACCTACGTTGGAGGAAAAAGTGTTTTACAGACAAGTACCACACAGGGAAATGAGAATTTATAACCATATGACAACAACTGCACACCACTAACCTCCCAATAAAGTGATAGATAAAATAAAAATAAAAATAAGTATTATGATTGTAAACATCATCTCCGTGTCTTGAACTCTTTTCAATCTTGAACTAGAATGAAGTTTGCATGAATTCCTTGCTCTTTGCAAACCATCATGGGTTTCTCATTCTTTAATTAGCTAACAGCACAGTGCTCATAATTTTATTCCAGTTACTAAATTCTTCCTTAAAGTAGATGTTAGTGACTTTTGATCTGGCTCCTTGAAGACTTTTTGCTTTTATGAGTAAAAAAATTGATATACCATTGACTTAAAATGCTATGAGTTTCAGGAATGTAGCTCGAAAAATGTAGATACTATACCCCTACCCACCAGCAGAAGTCTTAATACTATCCAATATGGTCACATTGACCCCTCTATTTCCCCTCTGTCATCACTCTTGCTACAGTGTTGGGACCATACTGTACAGCCATCTTTCCTCAGTTTTCATTTATCTGATTTGTATCAGTTGACTACCAGACCTGGAAGGGTAGTTGTCGTCAGCTGTTGAGCACTGCATCTAGTTCGTAAACTTAGCTGCCAGCTAAAGGAGATGGAACCACATGGACATTATCTTGGCTTGGTGGAGTGGCAGTTGCCATGTGTTCCTACTGATCTTCCTCCTCTTGTATAGATGGTCTGCACTTTCTTACCCTGTAGCAATCAGCATGAGCTGCAGGCATTGGCACGGACTATGGCAGAAAGATGGTTTCTTCTAAAAATATATATATTTTTTTAACATTGTGACCAGATCCCAGAATGATGGGTTATGTCTTGGTTTATTATTGGTATAGGTATGTACATTTTTTCCTTAGAAAGCCTCTACGTTTGTTGTTATTTTTATCACCCTTGGAGTTTTGCCTCTGTGCTCTGACTTTTCCAGGTAGAGAGAGAGAGAGAGAGAGAGAGAGGGATAGAAGGAAAGGCAGTACAGCACGAAACTTCCTCTAGCACTGTGGGCACCAGCCTCAGCGTGGGCCCAGTCCACTCTCTAGGAAAGTTAATCTGCTGACCTCATGGCTGTGTAGTGCTGTTTCATAACTTGGACGTAGGGAGGTGCCTTAGATAGGCCTTTTTCTTACCTGTGTTCGCTTTCCGGCTCAGGTTTCCTGTTGGATTGATAAGTGAGATTCTGGGCCTCTGTAATAAAGCTGAATTGTAGAGCTTTTGGGGAGGGCTGGGAGAGTGGGCTGAAGAAGCAGAAAGCAGAGAGGATTAATAGCTTTGGCTGAAACCAGAATACTCTTGAGTTTCAGAAGTACATGGTTTTTGCACTTTAGACAGCTATATCAGATTTCTAAATCCCTTGGTGCTGGTTTCTACATGGCCTTATCCAAATCTCCCTGTCCTCTGGGCAGACTGTGCTGCCATCTGAGAGTGGTCCTCAGGATGATCCACCAGGAGATTTTGTTTCTTACCCACGTTCTGTATTCATCCCTAGAGCTGAGGTCAGCCCTGTGCTGCGTGGGAGGCATCAAACAACAAACAGCCTGGCAAAGAAAAAAAAAATCTTCTCATAGAGGAACCAAACCATCCCAGTAAATCCTTGAGGGGGAGTCATGTAACCAGCGTTCAGTTCCTTTGACACTTAACAACTTCCTGGTCTATTAGTCATTTGTTATTGTGATCAGGGAACAATCTCTTTTTGTTTGAGTTTTTTATTTACTGTATAGTTTATGGAAATCTTATCCTGGTTACCTGTCAAGACTGTGATAAAGAGAAAAACAATAATAGATGGCAAGAAACATCATTGGTGTAGAGAGATGATTTATTCTGAATGTAACATTATTTGTGACCTTTTATTGGATTCCCATTATATTTGTACACACGTCTCATTAAATCACAGCATGGTCCCGTAATAACAGCGATTATTCTCCTCCTTTTAATGATAAGGAAGCCTCATTCATTTATATCCCTGAGATAAAACACTACTGAAAATCTAGCAGGATATAACAACAAATACTTTCTCTGTCACCGTCACATGTGTGTCTCAAATTGGATCAACTGAGCTGGCCCTCTGCTTAGAGCCAGACTGAAACAAAGCTGTTGGCTGCATTTGCGAGGCGGCTTTTGGGATGAATCTGCTTCTAAGCTCCCTCTGCTTTTGATAACCTGAGTTTCTTGCGATTGCTGAACTGAGGGCCTTGCTTCTCTGTTGCAGCCCACTGGTCTCCCTTTGCTCTGCACCAAGGTGATCTAAACCTGGGCTTTCACTCACAGTGGCCTATTGCTTTTGAAAATGTGTCATGGTTTTACCTGCAGAAGCACCACTATAGTAAGTCACTTATGTGCTATAGTTCTCCCTATGACATTTGGACTTGGGTCGTGTATGACAGTGGCTTCATTATGATTCTCTGGTTATGCCACTTGATTTTGCCTTAGGTGCCTGCTTCATTGTCTTCTTGATCATGACTGCTATGAGTATTGGCTCCAACGCCTCTGCATCATGGACATTAAAGCAAACATATGTCCGGTTTGGTTGTATAACATGGCCAGCTGCTAATATATCATAGTCTATATGCACACTCACTAGGGCCACCTACCCCTGCTGGAGACCCCGTCCCCAGGAACTTAACTATCTGAGTACATGCTGGGGCTCGTAGCACATGCTAGTCTGAACTCAGTCATGCCTCAAGTACCTGTGCAGGATCATAACATGACCGTCTTGGCAGAGATCACAGGCAGCCATGCTATATTTAAGTTTTAGCTGTGACCTCAGAACTCCAGGTATGGAAGTCTTTTGCAGAATCACTATGCTGTCTCCCCTGCTCTGCCTTTGCCGTTCTATTGATAACATCTCTGTGCTCAAGCCAGCCAATCAGACACTGGCCTTCTGTTCATGAGTCATAAATACCTGCTTCTGTAGAGTAAGAGTTTATGCACATGAGGCTTAGGTCATCAGTGGCTCACCCGGTAGAGCAAACATGCCGCCATGCACAAGGACCTGGGCTCAAATCCTCAGTTCCTACCCAGGACTGGGAGGTGGGGAGTGGGAGAGCCATGCTGCGGATCTCTCCTCTCTTATCTCCCTACCTCTCCTCCTCTCACCTTCTACCTCCCCCCAAATGTCTATGTACATGAATCTGTATTATGGTCATGATGCCATTATCATGCTTTTGAAGCACATAGAAGTTAGATCCCACTGTGTGTCATGGTTAGGTCAACACCTTCAAACAATGGTTTGTAGAATGACTTTCTATGGTAGTGACCATCGAAAGTCATTCTACAAACCATTGTTTCTTTGACATGCTCCATTATTGAAGCTGCTCTCTCAATCCTGGCTTCTCTCTGACAATAATATTGATGACAGTCCCAAGAGTTAGACTGTTGTAAGTCCCCGCTCTACTCTTACTAGGTATGTGTCATCATGCTCTATTGTAATATGATGGTCTGGTCTATACATAAATAATGGCTGTCCGGGAATGTGTTTTTGTTGTTGTTGTTTGTTTGTTTTTTTAAAAGACTTTTTGATATTTATTCCTTTTTGTTGCCCTTGTTTTATTGTTGTAGTTATTATTGTTGTCGTTGATGTCGTTGTTGTTGGATAGGACAGAGAGAAATGGAGGAGGGGAAAACGGGGAGACAAAGATAGACACCTGCAGACCTACTTCACCGCCTGTGAAGCGACCTCCCTGCAGATGCGGAGCCGGGGCCTGGAACTGGGATCCTTACACTGGTCCTTGTGCTTTGTGCCACGTGCGCTTTACCCGCCACGCTACTGCCCGACTCCCTGTTTTTTGTTTTTGTTTTCCTGTGTGTGAATCTTGTTTAGACGGCGAACATAGAGAATTCTTTATAGGCCATGGAGGCATTTAAGCATGTGGTGTGTTGACTCCTTTGGCAACAGGTCCCACTTGTCTGTATTTTCTGTGTTTGCTGTGACAAAACACAGCAGATGGGGGGGGTGGCTGCTCAGAACTGCAGCAGTGTCTCTCCCAGTCGTGTAGGTACAAAGCCCCAAAGTGAAGATGTCAGCAGGACCGTGAATTCCTCTGAAGACTCCATGAGAGGTCCCATCCTGAACTTGTCCAGTTGCTGGAAGGTGCAGGTACTCCTTGGCTTGTGGCATTATCCCTTCAGTCTCTGATTCCATCACCACATGGTTCTCTCACCACCCATGTGTAAATGTCCACCATTTTATAAGGACAGTGGTCATTGCACTTAAGATCCACCCGAATCCGGTGTGACCTGTTTTCATTTGATGACATCTGCCAAACCCCAGACATGAAATAGGCCTCATTTGCAGGTACCAGGAGTTGGCAACTTTAATGTCTCTTTTGCTGGAACATCATTCATGTCATAATACCATGTACTCTGAGGACATTTGTTTTTACAAATATACTGTCTATTATCTACTTAAGAACAACATGAACATTTTGAACATCTCAAAGTATTGAATAGAATCTTCTAAGCGCCCGAAATTGGTAGATTGTTGCAATAGAACTTTTGACTTCATCTTGTACAAGATGTGATGTACCTACTGAAGTGAGAAGACAATATTTTGGGAAATGTGGTGATTAAGCAATGAGATTTCAATCACTATCAACAGATATTCAACTGTTTCAACATTTGCTTGTGTGTTATGGCTTTTAATTAGGCATTATCCATCTGAGTAAGCACGGCAGTTTGCTGGTCTGTTCATACGCTGTGCCGCTCATATGAGCTGCCTTCACTGCTGTCGTTCTCGCACTGGGCAAGGCTGTTTGTAGCTCAGTCATCAGTCACACCTACTCCCTCCCTCCTCCAGCGTTGCTCTTTGCTCCTGTACACCAGTCAGTTGCTCCTGCAGTTTAGTTATTTGTGTGTGATGCATCCAGCTATGTCACGTGCACCTCACTTCCTGGGTGCACCCCCTAGTCAGGTGCTTCAGACAAGAGCAGGCTCTTTACTCACCCTAGCCATCTGAGCATGCGCTATGGGACATCATTGTAGCACTGTCATTTTCTGGGTGGCAGATCCTGATTCCATATCATGGACCAAGGGGTAGTGGTGCACAGTAGATGGACCATCACTCAAGGCTTGTCTGTCTGCAGAACCTCCAACTGCTCATGTATTAGACATGTCTGCCCATTGACTGCGGTTGCCTATACAAATGTGACAGATGTTGCACATCTGTCGTGGTTATGTAAGAAAGAAGCCTGATCTCCTGTGCAGTGACTTAACGACTGTGCTAACAGTAGTATCAGCTCTGTGATCATGGTCATTGACTCCTGCACAGGGGTAGGCTCCCCCAGTATTTACTATCTGCTCTCACGCCACTTGTGCTAACTAGATCGCCCTGTTAGCTCAGATAGTGATCCAGTGCTGACCTTAGATTGTTAGATATTGTGGCAATTCAGAACCATTCCTTATGTCCATTTGAGTCTACTACTTCTGCATGATTGTTACCTTCTCTGGGACCAAATTCATTAGGATTTAAATTTGCATGTCAGAGCTACCTGCATGAGATGCCACGGGTTCTTCCTTAGACATACCCATCTGCACATGTGTTATGTGTCAGAGCTGTGTCCTCTAGAAGTGAGGATGTGCTTTTAGATCAGTGTTATATATTCTGATAAAAAACAATAATCCTTAGAGTAAAGGCTGGGGAGATAACATCATCAATAGTTCAGGAAACTTTCATGCCTGAGGCTCTAGATTCAAACCATTCACTGCCATAAGTCAGAGTTGAGCAGTGTTCTGGTAGCAGCAACAAAAGCCAGTCGCCAGAACACTTCACTCTGTGGCTGCTTCCTGGGGTACCATCCCAGTCCCTCTTCCATATGGATTTGACTTGTTCTTCTGGAGTTTTGAAACATGCATAATGTACTTCTATTCATATTTGATGTTTGAAATGGCACAGTGAGTCTCCACATAAACACTGTGCTTGTGTGGAAATACACTGTCTCAATCTGCTCCGCACTGGCAGTGAACATTGTGTCCTGTGTCTGTCAGTTTGTGCATTATGGTTTCTCCATTGCAGTGAGTCTGCTCGTCGTTGTCGTCATCGTCATCGTCATTGTCATCATCATCATCATCGTCGTCATCGTTGTCTTTTTTTTTTTTTGACAACCGGGCCATCATCAGCTTCCATTGCAAGACAGTCCGTGTGCACACCGTGGTCAAATGCTCAGGCTCCGTGGTAGTTGATTATGCACCACGGATGTTTGAGCATTTACAATGGTGTCTACTCTTGCAGCATCGCCATCTGTTTCTGGAACAAAGCCATTTATTACTCTGTTTTCAAAATTTTGTTATGATGTCTGTCAAAAAAGAAGCCCAGCATATTGTCATTTATGGTGGTATTAAATAGTGTGGATGTCGAGCCAATATGACCAGATTTGAATCCTAAATTACCAGCCTGCTAGCTGCGGGATTTGGGGCTTATCGGTTCATACATAAAACTGTGCTTCCTTTGCTAAGACAATATCAAAAACCATCTTGTAAGACTGTTGTAAGGATTATTTACTGTATATTACATGTCAAAATTATAGGTAGATGATTATACATGAATGAGCCTGAAACTTTCTGGCAGGTAAAAGCCGTATGAGTGATGATGGTCATGACTAGTGTGTCCTTGGATATGTGATCATGGTTCATTGGCTAGACAACTCAAATTCTGGTTGCTCTCTAGGTATGAACTGCGGTAAGGTGCTCAGGTATTTGTGTTAGTGTCTAAGCAACACGATGTGAGTCTGTTCCCTGACACCCATATTCTTCTCTAAGATGAGTATTGCTTCCTGCTCTTCTGTCATTGTTTTTCCCTAGACCCTTGCTCATGTGTTCCTGTATTGTTGCTCACCAGCTTCCTTCCTTGGGCCATCCAGGTGAATCGCAGCAAAATGTGTCCTCAGTTGCCATTTCTTCTGTGCCCTACGATTGAGCATGTACCATGGTGTCACCTTAAGCATCAGTGTCATATACGTGTGGACCTAAGGAAAACACATCCATGCTTTGTGCTTCCCTTATCCCCATGCCTAGACCATCTGAACTCCCTCCATGGCATGCTGCCCACTCGTGTCCCAGCCACATGACCTTTGTGGGATTGGTTTTTGCTCCTGCACCATGGTTGTCTGAGCACGGAGCATGCTTGTCTGCTCATACGCCATGGTTCGTGAGCAGGAACCTCCACTGCCCACCACGCTACAGGAAGCTGAAGAAATGGTGTCTGTGCATCCTCCATATGTTTGTGCATCCTGGTTATCTGCTCCTAGCCCATGCCTCTCTGCTTTGAATTCCTCCCTTTCCCTGCACTGCGTCTACGTATCCCAAAATGATAGGGGTCATCTCATGCATCTGGCCTACCTGAGTCTGCAATGCTCAGCTGGCAATGAGCTGTTCCTGCACCTGGCTGCTAGGAAATGTGCTACCATTTTACCTGCTCCTTTGCCATCTCTTCCCAAGGGAATTTGTTGTGTTTCTGAAACCACTAATCCTATTCATTTCAGGAAGTGTAATAGTCCATCTCCCTGCTTTTATGTCATCACTTCTAATTAATGTCCTGGAGTCATGAAAACACCTAGTGGAGTCAAATTCTCAAACACTCTTCATGAGTGTTAATGGACCATGGTTACCTAAGTGTCCGGAGTCAGGTCGGGTTTAGCAGACTGGACAAAGCCATTGCTTCCTGTAGCATGGCTTCATAAATCACAGCACCTGTAGGCCATTGCATAGTTTTCTTCTCAGAAACAAGTTTGGGTACCATTCCCTGTGCTTCTTAGTTCCTGTATCACCACCAATATGACAGAATGCAGGGTTTTTGTTTACATGCATGTGCACATCACCGTCATCTTACCACCATCAACTGTGAATGTGCCTTTGTAGGTCTCTGCACAACTTTACCCTCTGCTTCTGAAACAGCCACTCATACCTTCACTGGCTGGCTCCGTCATCTGCCTGTGATCTTTGCACTCATGCCCATGTCCTACTAGATCTTGACTATTGACCCGCAGGGTGTTGGCTCTTCCTCCACGGCTATATGAATGTAACACATTTTGCTCTGTTACTGCCTTGGGAATCCTACCATTTTCTGTTCTTTAATCAAAAGTGTGGAAATCCAGCCTCACAGTGTGCTTTGTCCCCCAGAGTGCAACTTTCTGTGCCTGGAACGTCAGGTGGCACACCGTGATTATCTGCTCTTGGATGTATTTGCTTCCTCCTCCGTCTTTGGTTGGTACCCACTCCTCTTGCATACTGAATGCCAGCTCATGTCACAGGACCTTCTGAGTGTTCGTCGTAGTCAAATGCTCAGATTCCTGTAGTGGCTTCTGATGTACTACAGCTGTCTGAGCATGTGCCACGGCGTCTGCTTGTGCTGCATTGCCGTTTACATCTGGACCAAAGCCATGTGTTCCTGTGCTCTCTTGTGTTTTCGATCGTGCATGACGTCCATCTGAGGAAGCATGGCGCCATCAGGTATCATGTGCATTGCTAACTCTGTGGTGATCATAATGTCATTTAATACCTGGTGTCCTTGAGCAAGCAGTTTCACTCTTAGTGTCTCCATTTTCTCAACAGTAAAAACTTGATAATCCTGCTGCTACTTACCTCATAGGGTTGTTGTGAGGCTCCAGAATTTAATGAAAAGTGCCTGCATTAGGGCCTGGCACAGGGAAAGTGCTCTTTGCTGGTGACATGAAGTGGCTGTGTCTGTCTTGCTCTTTGCCATGAAAGTCAGCTTCTGTCCAGAGATTGGGCTTCTCGGTCACATGCTTGTCTTCCCAGTATGTTCACCTGCTGCTTTGCTTTGATTTCTCCTTGCCTGACAATGTCTCTGCTCCCTTGGCCGAGCCATGAATTGTGTGCTACGCCCTCTCACTATCCGTCACACCTCCCCAAGCAATAATAGCACTCTAGGTGACTGCTGCCTCCTTTCTGCTGGAGCCTGGCCCAGCACTGATAGCTCTTCATGTCATTAATAAGCAGCATGTGCATGCACGCAGATATTAGACATTTATTTACATGGTCGTCTGAGCAGGTATTAGATTTTCTCCCCTCATCACCATCTGCTACAGTGCAGTGATCCCCTCCTGCATGGTGGCTTTCTGGTCACCTGATGATTATCTGTGTGATTTCCACCATGTGATTATTTTCTTTGCACCATTCTGCCTCCCCTTACATGGAGCTGCCCACCTACTTTCTGCGATGCTCTGAACATGCTGATGGAACCACTGTCCACATCCTGTGTTTGGGTCTGCACTGTGTATCTCTCCTCATTCACTGTCCTCCTAGCCATGTCCACAGTCTTCTGCATCATGATCGGCAGCTTCCTAATTACCACAGCATCTGGTTTGATTAGACCCACTGCCCTGGCTATAAGCTTAGGCTGCAGGACTGGCGGGTGTGCCATGCACTCAAGTGTTTGACAGTTGTGGCTGCTTCTAAGCCACTGGCGAGTGATAACAGGCCTGTGTCTCCTGAGCCAGTAACACAGCTATTAGTTCCTCTGATCTCTGTGTATTGCTAATCGCATACCCGCATAGGTGTAGAGTGAGGCTAGGCTTTAGTTTCTTTTTATTCTTTCTTTTCTTTCTTCCTTCCATTCTTCCTTTCTTTTATTAAATCAGAGCACGTATTAGCTCTGGCTTATGGTGGTGCAGGGAATTGAACCTGGGACTTTGGAGTCTCTTCACATAACCAGTGTGCTATCTATCCCCACCCTATACTTTAGTTTCTTTAACCTTAAAACAATAATAGTAATGACTGGTGTCATTACTTGTTGTGAGAGTAAAATAGAATTTATCCTATGCCCAAACTAGAGTTTGTTCCTACCTTGTGATAAGTGTTCAATTAGATTGGGGTAGGGAGAGAGAGAGAGAAGAGAGAGAGGGGGAGGGGGAGGGGGAAGGGGGAGGGGAAGGGGAAAGAGAAAAGAGAAGAGGGAGACAGAGAGAGAGAGACCGAGAGAGACCCACCAGAAAACCACTGCTGTACATACAGTACTGGGGATCTAATCAAGAGCCCCATGCAGGCAAATCCTGCCTTTTACCAGCTTTTGCCTTTTCCCTGGCCACTTCTGTCTTCTTATTAAAACAGATTTTCCTATTAGCCAGAGCCAGAGCATTACTCCTGCATAGGTGATGCTGGGGATCAGATCCGGGTTTCACATGTACCAGTCCTATACTCAACCACTGAGGCATCTCCCTGGCACTGGTGGGTCTTCACAATACGCAGATGCCATCTGACCATTTACCATGATGTCAGCTAGTGAGTGGACCATTCCCATCTGCTATTGGACCCTTCCATGTTCTCTTTAGAAATTGTCCATGCCAGTAAGGGGTGTTCCTTGGCTTTTTCTACCTGCCATTTCTCACCACTTCTCCGCATTACCACATTTATCTGTTGTGCACGTATCATGGGTTTCATCATGTGACATGATCAAATCTGCTACTATAATGAGATTGCCATTTTTCATGCTGTGGAAATAAGTTAATGTTGCAAACACAGTTCATTTTGAATGCCTTCTGTATGGTTTCCCATCTCTGTTGCAAGCTTCAATGTCGTATATCCTTTTGCCCTTGTGTGTTGTTTCTCAAAATATGTCTTGAACTTCTTTGATGATCTATTATTAGGCTAAATAACAGTGATGTTTGATGATAGCTCATTGCCATTTGAACATACACTGTGTGGCTTTCACTATTTCCACCTGCTTTCCTTCCAAATGTCTGACCCCCTACACCATGGTTATGTGAACAAATTTTAAACCTTTTCGTTGCGCCCTCTTATTTTTTTTAAATCACTCCCCATGCTTTCCTAGTATCCTTGCTATGATGTACACATAGTGCCAGCACTATGAATCCACAGCTCCTGGCGGCTGTTTTCCATTTTTTTCTTTCTGTTTTTACTGACAGAACAGAGAGTTTGTGAGGGGAGTAGGAGATAGAGAGGGGGAGAGGAAGATAGACACCTGCAGACCTGCTCCTCCCCCCCCCCCCCGGCCCCTTGCAGGTGGGGAGTGAGGGCTGGAACCAAACCTGGGGCCTTACGCATGGTGATAAGTGTGCTTAACCAGGAGTGTTACCTCTGGGCCCCCAGGTTCTCTTCTTCACTGCTGTCCACTCCTCTACTGCCTGCCTCCATCATGGCTGAATGTTGACTTTTCTAAGTTGTCTGAGGATATATGGTGGGCAGATGCTACTCCTGGTCTTGCTCTGTGTCTCCGTCATCCTCTCTGATCCTTTATATACCAATTACTGTCTGCATGTGTGCCAAATACATCTACTCTTGACCCAGGACTGGCTGCCTCCTCCTGTGGGGCTGGCCATCAAATCATGTAGGACTTCTCAATTTTGCATCACAGTCAAATGCTCAGACCTCAGGGGTGGGTCTTTAACATTTACCAGTCATTTGGGCATGTTTTGTGGGATCTCCATTCTCATTGTCCTGACTGAAGTGATTTTCTTAAAGCTCCTGCTCCATGCCTTTATTGTTGGATAGCATTTGTCAATCGCACTGGTACTACGTCCACTTATTCCTACACTATAGCTGCTTCTGTCTGATTCCTGGTCTGAGGTGTGGCACGCATCATGGCCAAAGTCACAAAACCCAGCAGTGAATATCTTTGTGCTTTTTATCTATGCTGTGGTGATACCTTTGAAACTCTTAACCTCTGCTTGTGGACTAAAGTCATTCCCTGTGCTTTGTGCATCTTAACTCTTGCAACACATACTTTGGGGAGACACTCCTTAGTGTCATCTCTTTTTGTCTTGAATTTCAAGATGTCCTGATATATTGTACCTGTGCTCATCCATGATTTTATACCCGATGTATGAGAATGGTTACAAACTTTCTAATTATGTCATAAACCTACCCCCCATACTGTTTCTGCTGGTTTGTCATGGTTCTATGGTTTTTTGGCACATGGTACATGGATGGCTGAGAGCCCATCATGCTTAGCAGCTCAGAGTTGTTGGGTTGCTGTTCCTGGGTCCTATCATGCCACTAGTGGTGACATCATGGTTTCTTCCTTAACTGTATTTCTGCACTCTCATCATGGACCCCTTAGCTTGTGTCTTGCCTGAGTGCTCTTGGAAAAGTGACATCCTCTCATTTACAGTGGTTGTCAACTTACACATGTAGACACTCTGTTGTGGTCAGAGTTATCTGAGAACATGCAAGTTGACAGTGTTTCATTGGGTCCTGGTTTTCCTGTGGTTCTGTGGCAATTTATTCACTGTAGCAATTGTGTACTGATAATGCTCCTGTACCATAGCTGTTGTCTTTGAGTATTTCTGGATTAAAATTCATACTTGGTGTTAACTGATATTGTGACCTTCAGCAGATGACTTCGTCTCCTTGGATGAAAGCTTACCTCCAAGGATTATAAATATCAAGTTGTGCAACATTAATATATCATGTACATTTTTCCCATGAGAAGAGTTCTAGAATGAAATTTGACCTGTATAATACGCATGTATTGATGACCATTATTTATTTCATAATGTGCATGTTTAAATTATTTTAAAAATGTCAGTATTAAGATAGCTATCTTTTCATATCAAACAGTTTTTGCATACATAACTGATTTTTCCTGTCCAGTAGTTTCTTCGAAGTAGAATTAGAGTCGGAGCTTGCTCTTTCTTTCTTTCTTTCTTTCTTTCTTTCTTTCTTTCTTTCTTTCTTTCTTTTACAAGATTTTTATTCATGCTGCCAGTTAGTTTCAAGGAAGTTTGCATAGATTTACACTTTCATTAGCAGATATATATATATATGTACATATATATATATATATATTTATATGGTTCCTGTCTTGTCTAAGCTTCAACAGAATTGTTTAGCATTTTTTAAAAGCTTTTGTTTATTTGATAGATGGAATGGTGGCTCACTGATTTACTTGGATTTCTTGAATCAATTTGAGGCTGCTTTTAAAGAAAAGTAGCAGCATAATTAACATTCTGAAAGTTTTAGCATTTTATTGTGCATGAGACTTACTTGTTTTGAATCTCAACTTAAAATACTGGCTATAGCACATATATAGAATTTTCATATGTGAATGCGTTCTGCTTAAGGAAAATTCCATGCATGATCGTTACAAGTATAAAGTGAACAGCGATACAACAACTCTCAAGATCTGCGTTATAGTGGGGGCTCCTCAAGCTTGTAATAAACCCTTTTCTCATCTCAACCTTTTCCTTCCTCGTGAGAAGTCCCCACTACCCTGAAGCTTACTTGCTTTACTTAAGTAGTTTTATCGTATTGGTGTTTAGACACAGCTCAGATTAGCATCTTCGGGAATGTATTGTGAATGGAAGCTTCCTGTGTTCCTCTTCGCCTCTCTTTGCTTTTATTTTTGCATTAGTTTTGTGAGATGTATTCACGTTGATGCACCTAATTGTCCTTCATCCCATGTTGCCTTTCTATTACACTCGGTATATGTGTGCATATACCGTGATGTCTTCATTAAGATGAGCATTCAGGTTGTTTCTAGTTATTTCTTTGCCCATAACAGTGCTACTGTGAACATTAGTTTGCATTAGTAATTATACTGGTGTCTAGCAGTGGAACTGGTGACTCACAGATGTGTGTGTGTATGTGTGTGTGTGTGTGTGTGTGTGTGTGTGTGTGTGTGTGTGAGATCGATCCAGTTTACAGTCTACTGCCAAACTGTCCTCCAAGGAGACTACTCCCTTTTCCTCTTCAAGCAGACTAAGTGAACCTGTCATTTTCTAGCTTGGCAAATTTGCTCTTCTGAGACTTTTCAGGCATTTTTGTTTGTTTGTTTTATTGTTTGTCAGTTGGTTATTGTGTAATGAGAGCTCATTGTGGATCTAATTTTCATTTCCATGATTCCTAATGAAATAAGCACCTTTTCTTAAGGTTAAGAACAATTTAGAGTTCTTCCTTTGTGAAGTGCCATTTTTCAATCTTTTGCCCCTTCCTGCTATTGTATTTTCTTTCTTTCTTTCTGTTCTGTTGTTTTCTGAAATTTTTCATATACGTTGAATAATGTGCCATATGAGTTGTGTGTGACAAGAGTTTGCTTGCTCATTATTTTTTTCCCTTGCATCTTTTGGTGAGTAGTGCTCTGAATATTAATACTCCATTTCAACAACTTGCGTTCTTTATGGTTAACATTTTGTGTAGGGTTCGGAATCATTCCTCCAAATTTGTGAAGAAATTCACTTCTACTACCTAGTTTTACTTGGTTTTGAATTTTACATTGACATCTGCAGCCCATCTTTTTGCCATGGCAAAGGTTCCAGTTGAACTGTTGTATGATGTGTAATACTAAGCGAATGTCCAAACACCATTTGGTTCTTGTGTAGATGTACTGGACAGTGGTTCAGTGCTACCTACCCGAGTCATCAAGCAGGTGTCCACATAGGCCTGAATTGGCTTCCACATTCTGCTTTGTCTTCACTGGCACTAGTACCCTCTGTCCTACACATACATTTTTAGGACACAATTCTTTTTGGTTCTTTTATTCACAACCCTGTAATCCTGTCTTTGAAAGATAATATCAGGCAATCTTAAGTTACCAAAATAAGTTACAATATATATTTTGGGAAGGAAGAACAGTTGAAAAACACTTTCTTCTTTCTATGATTTATTTTTTTGGGGGGTGTACCTTTTATCTTCACCTGGTTGTTTTACATTTTTAAAAACCTTGCTATCGGTAGACTCAGTCCTAGCCTCTTATTCTTATTCAGGGCTTCAGAAAGCTTTTCCTGGACCTTTGTAATGCCATGGCAATGCTGGAATCAGCCTGTCAGGTCTGATCAATCAGGCTACTGAAACTCAGTTACAATGAGGAGTCTTGACATCTGACAGCATTCTGTTTGAAGTTTTATTTCCACATTTGTTTGGTCTAAGTATCACTCTGAATACATTTTTCCCTTTTTCTCCTACAGAGGCTTTGGCCATAATACGTTAGATTTATTCCTGGGCCTAGGTACTTCTATATTGTTTCCTGCTGGATATGTAATTTAAACAGTCAGCATATAATTTATATTTAGGCTCAGTGACTTCTGGATGTTATTTTTGTGTCTCGTCATCTCAGTAAGCTATTACAAATAATAATGATAATAATAGTTGACCTCTTAGTCTGGATTCTTTTTTCACTTACTGTTACTGTCAGTGTACTACCTGGGACTTGACTTATAGGGTCAGAGCTATAGCATGTGTCTGATCTCAAGAGAAATAATTATTAGAGCTTCTCCTCTGGTATCTTAGTTTCTACAGGTTGTTTTGTACATATCCTTCATCAGATCAAGGGATTATCTTCTAGTATTTATTTGAAATTGACACAGTCCTAAGTTTCTTTATAAGTCTGTTGCTGTAAATAAAGAAATCAATCATTGTAAGTGCTATTTTAACACTCAACTAGCCATGAGTACTTAGTTTCGGGCTGCAACTTAGGACAAACCCAAGTTGGTCATAATATATTACTGTTCGTCTCCTGTACTGGAAATGATTAGCTAAGTGTCTTCTGGATTTTTTCCACTAGTTGTTTTTCTCATGCTTTCAGTGTCAGGTTACAATAATAGGTTGTGGTAAACTACCAATATCAACTAGGGATAGTTCACCTTATTATTGTGAAGACATTTGATTTACATAGTTTCTTACTTGAATGTTCAGGAAAACACCCATAGATTTATCTGTCCTAGCTTTGACTTGTAGGCACATTTTTACTTGGATTTCAATTTTTTATATTATTGTTTTTAGTGATTTCATATTGGTGTACAAAGTTTTCAGATAATGGGAGTATAATTCCACACCATTCTCACCACGAGATTCTCTGTTTGCATCCCCTCCACTGGGGTAGTTCTCCCAAAGTCACAGAAATAGGTTGACTTTATGTCTGTTACCAGCTTATCTATATCTATATTTTTTGGCCCATTTTTCCCCTATGATTCTGCCTTCACGTCCTTTCGAAGTCACACTTATACCTATTACTACTTCTGAGCATCCTTCCATTTTTCTTCTTCTCCTTCAGATAAGAAAAACAGACTTCCTCTGGCATTTTTCCAGAATTGCCTCTCAGTGATGGTACAAAAACAAGATTCTTGGTGACAGACACTTCAGGACCTGGTGGAATTGGGGTTCAGAGCCTTGTAGTCATCTTCCTCTATCATTTATTCCTCCAGGAGTACTAACCAAAACTCTTTTTAGGGTGCAGAAGGTGGGAGTTCTGGCTTTTGTAATTGCTTCTCTGCTGAACATGGGCACTGGCAGGTGGATCCATAACCCCAGACTGTTTCTATCTTTCCCTACCCTACACTAGTAGGGTAGGGCTCTGGAGAAGTGAGATTCTGGGACACACTGGTGAGATCATCTGTCTAGACAGGTCAGGATGGAATCATAGTAGCATCTGCAACTTGGTGGTTGAAGACAGTAAGGTATAAAGCAAGACAAAATGTTTAATGAATAGGAGCCAAAATGTTGGAGTAGAGTAGATGACAATAGGGACCTTAGAGTATAAAGAGCTTAGGAAGTCTATTTTTGGTATGCTCCCAGGGGTCCATGGCTTTAGTAATCACTGCTTGAGCTTAACACTTAACGTGGAGGTGGGCTAGAAATATTGTCTGGGACATGATGTCAGAATTGAGAACAGGGCATTAGCATCTGGATTAGGGCAGAGAGTATCACCCAAACTTGAAGAAAATATATAAAAACAATGAACTGTTGACCCCATCGTTCTGACCGTATGGATACAAAGGCTCGTATCCATTCATATTTGGTATAGGAGCCTGTATAACCTCCAAGTCCCTGTCAACCTGAGCTCATAGTCCATGGTGACAGCTGGGAACATACTAGACTGCACTCATTTCAGGACCTGTCTTCCCAAGTAGGCTGACTCAACCTCCCTTCAGAGTGTGGGGCAGTCCCTACCGTTGCTAGTTCTTAGTGAGGTTAAGGTGCTGGAAAGGCCCACGAAAGGACTTATGATGCCATTCTTGATGGAAGTGGCCTGTGATGGCAGAGAGAGAGAGAGAGAGAGAGAGAGAGAGAGATCTACTAGAGGTCTAAGTCCATATTACCTGTGGGGGAATCCAAAGAACCCCTAATTATGACCCCAGGTGATGATGAGGTGGCCTGGTACTGGCCAAAATGGACATCATTAAGTGAGGAGCCAGTTTCTTTCCATTTTCCAGCTTTTGTACTCCAATTGCATGAGGAGCTGTTGCTCTCAAATTCTGTGTGTCTAGTTACAATCCCACACCCCTTGTCAGTCCTAACACCCACTTGAGGGTATGTTATGGTGCTTCTGAGGATCTCTCAGCTGTAGTTTGATGGTTCTTGTTAAAGTTTGGGAGCTGTTGATCTTTGCTGTTTTGGGGGAAAGCCTGTGGTGTCTGTTGTTACTCTGTAGCCACGCCACCCAGAAGCGTTTGCCAATTCTTTAATAAAATTATTCATCTCTTGCTACCGCTTCTTGATTGTGTTTCAGTGAGATGTTTTTGTTCTCCTAGGGATTTACATTTTTTGGTCTAAATAAATGAGTTCTTATAAAGTTGTTCTACCGGACTCGTACAGTATGTCTAATTTTGTTATCTCAATGACTAAGCATTTGGCTTAATCATCTCCTTCAGAAGTTATTTTCTATTTCTAAAAATGAGTTTCGGATCATTAATAATGTCTTCCCCCTCTACAGGCTAGTTATTTATTTATATTTATTATTTTTTTGCAGTGTTTCTTTTGAAGCCTCACTCCTTGGCGAATATATGACTTTCTGTGTCCTCATATCACTTTCCTTCTGTACCTGTCTGTTCCAGTTGCTTTTTTAAATTAAATTAATTAATTTAAAAATATTTATTTATTTATTTTCCCTATTGTTGCCCTTGTTTTTTTACTGCTGTTGTAGTTATTATTGTTGTTGTTATTGATGTCATCGTCGTTGGATAAGACAGAAATGGAGAGGGGCGGGGAAGACGGGGGGGGGGAGGGAAAGATAAACACCTGCAGATCTGCTTCACTGCCTGTGAAGTGACTTCCCTGCAAGTGGGGAGCCAGGGACTCAAACCGGGATCCTTATGCCGGTTCTTGCGCTTTGTGCCACATGCGCTTAACCTGAAATGAATTAATATTGACTCTCAGTGTTGTTAGGCTCCATGCCTTCATGGCTCCATCTCTCCATGTGGAGAAATCACAGCACCACTCACAGCTCTCTCATATAGGTGCTCCCATGTGGTGGTTCTTGAACTTGGGTACTTGCCCATGGTAAATGTGTGCTCTCCCGGGTGAGTTAGCTCCCAATCTTTTCTTACATTGACACAACTTGTACTGATGAGGATCTACCCTGATGCCTTTATTTTAACTTAATTACCACTTCGAAGATACAGTGTTCAAATACTATAATATTCTGAAGTACTATGAATCAGAACTTCAACATCTAGTATATATACATTTTTTTTATTCCTATGGCAGATGCAATTCCATTCTTCTATGGAGTCTTATCAGCCAAACAATTTATTTTCAGTATGACAGCTCTTCATTTGGTCTAAAATATAAACTCCAGGTTATCCCTGGATCTGTTATTTAAAAAGGCCCTAGATCTTTAAGGCTGTTCAGTCTTTGGTGGGTTTATTTTAATGTTCTCTGTCTCAATATTTGGGGTATGTGCTTAGTTCCGAGAGTCTTTCTTTTAATGTGATACAAGAACATGAGGGCATATGTTCTCAATTGCTGTTCACTCTGTTATTATTTGGATATGCTTTAATAGTGATTTTGCCATTGTACATTTGAGAGGTTCCTACTTTCATTTTGCAATTATATATATACACACACACACATATATAAACATATATACACACATATATACATAATTTCAATCATTTGAAATTTGTTGAGTGTTTTACATTCTTGTTCATAATTATTTGTAAAAATATCCAATAAGACTAAAGCCAGTGTGTATCTTCTTGCCATTCACTGAGCAGTGTTGTATATATTTCCGTAAGGCCAAGTTTGTTACTCATCTTGTCCAAATGTTCTGTATCTGTCCTGACTATTAAAACCTGTCTAGGCTGTCAGTGTCCTAAAAGTGTGCAGTCTTCCATTGTGATGTCTTTAAAAAAATTTTTTTATTATCTTTATTTATTGGTTAGAGACAGCCAGAAATTGAAAGGGAAGGTGGGGGAAGAGAGGGTGCAGCCCTGCTTCACCATTTGTGAAGCTTTCCCCCTGCAGGTGGGGGCCGGGGGCTTGAACCAGGTCCTTGTGCACTGTAATGTGTGCGCTTAACCAGGTGCGCCACCACCTGGCCCCCGCTTTACATCTTTCAACATGTTATTTGAGTGAAGCGACTCTACTATACTCCTTGCTAAGTTGAACATTTTAGCATATGGAGTTTTCCTCTTTACTTTTAGTAAAACCTTTTTGTTAAAGTCTATTTCGTGAACACAAAGAAGAATTGGGGTGGGCAGAGGACAGGACAGCAAGTCAGTTCACCTGTGTAGTGTGCTTGTATTTTACAGCTGAGCCCGTTTTAAGCTTAGCCTCACTGCATTGGAGGAAGACTTGGTGCTGTGGTGTATTACTTCTGCTTTCTGTCTGTCTGTCTGGAAAAGTTGGTCTAGAATGGTGAAACATAACGATAATCTTAATAAAAATTACCAACTTTGTTTAGTATTGTATAGCATGTCTTTTTTTTTTTTCTCTTTCAAATTATACACTCCATTATGTTTTAAATATGACTATTAGGAAAGGATCCAGTTCACTTATTTTTCCCTGTATCTGCTTCTCTTTCCAATTTCTTTCTCTTTATATTATGCAATTTATCTTTTTGTTAGTGATTTAATACTGATTTATGAAATGATAAGATAATGGGTATAATTCCACTCCATTCCGACAGCCAGAGTTCTGTTCCCATTCCCTCTATTGGAAGCTGCAGTAGTTCTCACAAGGTCACAGATATGGGTTGCTAGTATTTTTCTATATATATACTTGCCCTTTTTTTCTATGGTCCTGCCTTCTCTTCCTAAGTGACACCTACACCTGGTGCTACTTTGGAATCTCCTTCCTTTTTCTCTTTCTCTCTTTACTCTTTGAATCCTGGTAAAATTGGAGTTCAGAGCCATTTGGTCATCTTCACCTAACATTTCACACCCTCTAGAGGTATAGACCAAAATTCTTTATGGGGTGCTGAAGGTGGAAGGTCTTACTTCTGTAATTGCTTCTCTGCTGGACATGGCCATTGGCTTGTTGATCCATACCCCCAGCCTCTGTTTCTGTTTTTCCCTTGTAGGGTAGGGCTCTGGAGAGGTGGGGTTCTAGCACACATTGGTGAGGTTGTCTGCCCAGGGAAGTCAGGATGGAATCATAGTAGCATCTGCAACTTGGTGGCTGGAAGACAGGACAAAAATTTAAAGCAGGACACAATATTTAATAAGCAGGAACACCAAAATGTTGGAATAGAGCAGATGAGAATAGGGTCCTTATGGTGGAAAGAGGCTAGGAAGTCTATTTTAGGGATGTTCCTAGAGACCAATGACTTCAGTAATTTTTGCTCGAGCTTGATAGCTAACCTGCAGGTGGAGTATTTTTCGGAATATTTATTGTCTGGGGAGATGGTGTCAGTGTTGAATAGAACTAGAATGCTGGATCAACATAGAGAGTAGGTCCCAAACTTGAAGAAAGTATATAAATACAATTAAATGTTTGCCTCATACCTCTGAGCTGGGGTCTATATATCTATTCGTATTTAGCACAGAGCCTGTGCAACCTCCGAGTTCCTGTCAGTCTGAGTTTGTAGTCCATGGTCACAGGTGGGGACACGCTAGACAGCACTCATTTTCAGGACCTTCTCATTGCTAGTTTATAGTGAGGGGAAGGTCCTGAAGAGAGACCCACAAGAGGGCTTTTGATGACGTTCCTGATGGTAGTGACCAGTGATGGTGGAGAGAGTGCTCTGTTAGAAGTTTTGGCCCATCCTATCTCTGTGGGGATTCAAGGCAAGGATTCTCTGACTAGGACCGCAGATGATGGGGTGGCCTGGTATTGACCAAAACGGCCATCATTAAAGTGAGCCAATCTCTTGCCCATATCCAGCTTTTGTTGTGTTCTTTTCTTTTCTTTTCTTTTTTTTTCTTTTCTTTTCTTTTTTCTTTCTTCAAATCTGAGGAGCTTAGACTTTCTCCCAGTTGTTAAAACATTAAGTGTTGGGGACCAGGTGCAACGGGTTAAGCGCATATGGCACAACGCATAAGGACCAGTGTAAGGATCCCGGTGAAGCATGTCTGTAGATGTCTATGTCTCTCCCTCGCTATCTTCTCCTACTCTCTCCATTTCTCTCTGTCCTATCCAGCAACAATAATAACAAGGGCAACAAAAGGGGGAAAAAAAGCCTTCAGGAGCAGTGGATTCATAGTGCAGGCACTGAGTCCCAACACCCAGCAATAACTCTGGAGACAAAAAACAAAAACAAACAAAAAATAACACTGAGTGTCATTTGTTGTACCTATACTGGCATTGGGTTTATGAGGTCTGGCCTCAAGTTAGGGAGGAAATACAGCTAGGATTTTAGTGGGGTCAAAGTTAACCTTAAGATATAAATAGTTACAGAATAATCGTCAACCCATATCTATGATCCTTAAAGAACTACTGCATTTTCCAGTGGAGAGAATGGGGGGGGGGGCAGAACTCTGGTGCTAGGAAAAGCATGGGATTATACCCTTGTTAGCTTACAATTTTGTAAATCAATATTAAATTAATAATAAAAATTTCTTTAAAAAGGTATTGATAATTTTTTTTCCTTCCAGGGTTAGTGCTGGGGCTTGATGCTAGCGCTATGAAGCCACTATTCCTGGTGCGCCCCCCCCCCCCAATTTTATATTATAGGACAGAGACTAATTGAAAGGAAAGGAGAAGATAGAGAGGGAGAGAATGGGGCGGGCAGATGTGTGACCTGTGCTAGGATCCTGGTTTGAGCCTCCGCCTCTCCACCTGCAGGGGAGTCACATCACAAGTGGTGAAGCAGGTTTGCAGGTGTCTATCTTTCTGTCCCTCCATCTTCCTCTCCTCTCTGAATTTCTCTGTCTTAACCAATGGGGGGAAAAAAAGTTAGTTTCTTCTATATAGTTAGTTGAGTAGATAGAGTGATACAGAGAAGTGAAGTAGGGGGTATGAGAGGAAAATGTCTAGGCCTAAGTAGGAAATATTTCATTCGACAATTCATGGTGCCTTCTTTTAGGCCTTTTTACTTGATTTCCAAGCTTATTAGGTCTAAATCTAATTACAGAAAACTACTAGGCACCTTTACTTTGCGATATATAGTTGGCCCTAACTTATGGATATGTGTATACATGTACCCAGGCCCCTAGGCCCTAGCCTATATCTAGGTTCTGAAACTGTTAGGGAGTGTGCCGTCTGAAATGGAACTGGGTATCGCATGTGTTAGGAAAGGTCTCATGAGATTATTGGAGTTGCAAAGTTGACAACTTTGGTTTAGTGTCTCTGGAAACAATCCAAAACAAAAAGGCAGTGGCAGCGGTAATTTTGCGTGGTGGCACTGGTTATGTTGAGTTGAGATCAGTAGAGGCAGTATACCAGGGTAAGGCATCAAGGAAGAGACATCAAAAAAATAGAAGCAAAATTTCAGAGGTTCTAGGACTGGGGCAAATATAGATTTTAAGGAGAATGGGGAAGGTTCCTTGTACTCTTAGAGTATAAGAAGGTAATAGATAATTACTATTATAACCAAGTTACTTAGGAACTTGGTTTACTTGAAATATCCCATAGTAAGAATTGCTACACTGTACTTGACCTCACCATGATTTATGTCATTCTATGCTACCTATTAAAAACTATATCTTGGGGAGTCCGGCGGTAACGCAGCAGGTTAAGCGAAGGTGGTGCAAAGCTCAAGGACCCTCGTAAGGATCCCGGTTTGAGCCCCCGGCTCCCCACCTGCAGGGGAGTCACTTCACAGGCCAGGTGAAGCAGGTCTGCAGGTGTCTGTCTTTTTCTCCCCCTCTCTGTCTTCCCCTACTCTCTCCAGTTCTCTCTGTGCTATCCAACGACGACGACAACAATAATAACTACAACAATAAAACAACAAGGGCAACAAAAGGGAATAAGTAAATAAATAAATATAAACATATTAAAAAAAGAAAACTATATCTTGGATATTGACAGGACTGGATGATTCTGATCTGGTCTGTGGTGGTAGGTAATTTAATATTTGGGAAAAGAAAAAGTTATTTTCAGAAATTCTTTAACAATTTAAGCCCAGGGCCAGAATTTAATCAGTTCACAAATTTGAAACATTAAGTGCTTAGACTAAAGGAATACATAATCAAAAACTGACATCTAGGCAGTTAAAAGAACTAGAAATATTCAATATATTTTCCCCCTGACATATTGAATAAATAGTGATTTATAAGATTATAAGTTAACAGGAGTACAGTCTTAACACCATTCCCACCATCAGAGGTCTATAACCTACCCTCACTCCCCAACAGTGGACCTGAAAATCCACACCCCATCCAGAGTCTTTTACTTTGGTACAAATCTCTGAACTCAGTGCAAGTTCTGCTTTGTGTTTCCCTTTCTGTTCGTATTTCTTATCTTTTGTCTATGAGTGGGATCATCCTATATTCATCCTTCTCTTTCTGGCTTATCCCATTTAACATGATTCCTTCAAGTTCCAAGATGGGCTGAAGAAGGTGAATTCGGTATTCTTAACTGCTGAGTAGTATTCCATTGTGCATCTCAACCACAACTTGCTCAGCCACTCATCTGTTGTTGGACACCTGGGTTGCTTCCAGGTTTTGGCTGTTACAAACTGCTGCTATGAGCATTGGTGTACATGGATCTTTATGGATGTGTGTGTTGGGTTCCTTAGGATATATCCCCAGGAGAGGAATTGCAGGGTCATAGGGTAAGTCCATTTCTAGCCTTCTGATAGTTCTTCAGACTGCTCTCCACAGTGGTTGGTCCAAAATATATCGCCACCAGTAGTACAGGGTTCCTTTGTCCCCACAACCTCTCCAGCATTTGTTGTTGCTATTGTTTCTAATGTATGACACTCTCACAGAGGTGCGGTAAGTATAGTATCTCATTGTTGTCTTTATTTACATTTTTCTGACAACAATGACTTGGATAATTTTTAAAGAAATGTAATACTTTATTTTTGATTATGTATTTGATAGATACAGCCAGTAATCAAGAGGAAGCGGTGTGTGTATATATAGAGAGAGGCAAAGAGACACCTGCAGCACTGCCTCACCACTTGGGGATCTTTCCCTCTGCAGGTGGGTTCTGAGGGGCTTGAACCCAAGTCCTTGACCATTGTAACATGTGTGCTCAACCAGGTGTGCCACCACCTGGCCCCTTGGAGCATTGTTTATTATGTCTGTTGGCCTTCTGGATCCCTTCCTTGGTGAATATTCTGTTCATACCCTCTCTTTATTTTTGGATGCCTTTACTTGTCTTTTTGTTGCTGTATATCACTTTATTGGGGGTTAATGGATTACAGTACAGTTGTTGACACATGGATATACTTTCTCATCTCCCTGTGACAGGCATTTGATGACCCTTGTATTTGATCTAGGCCTTTAGTTCACTTCTATATAATAACAGTTCTGCTATATATGATTTGGAAACTATCCTCATCTTTTGATTCCTCCTGCTTTAGCCTATTGTACGTTCATTTATTTTCTTCTTAGTTTGGGTTGCTATTTCCTACAAGCATTACTTTTTCTCCCAGTGTAGAAGACCAAAAAAAAAAAAAACCTTGAAGCTTAGTGTGCTAGGAAGATACACACTTCACTCTTCAAAGCCTTTTCATTTCCGGGAGTTGTCACTGATTCCTTTTCATGTCTCCTAGTTTATTGCTCATCATACACTGTCCTCTGAAGAAACCTGAACTGCTTTGAGTGGGTGTTTGTGTGTGTGTGGGGGGGAGAAAGCACAGATCTTTTTGACATCTGTGCCTGAGAACTCAGCTTCTGAGGTGATTGAGGTTTGGTTTCTGGTTTGGTCTATTATCAAAGTGCCTGGATGATTGGTGGTCCTGTTATCTTTGTGTCCTGATCGGTTCCCCTGAAAATACTATTTTATGGGGGTTTCCTAAGGCACATTTCCAAAATGCTGTCACCTGGAGACTACTTGTTTACTTATGTAGGTGTCCTTGGGCATAGTCTTCAGTCACTTAACACTAAATTGAAGACTTTAGAGCTCTTGGTCCTGACCATTGAGATTGCTGGCATTTGGGGAAGGGGAGTTTTTTTGTCTGTCCATCTTTCTCCAGATTTAGTTCAGACCCAGGCAGCTAGTTTAAGATCTGTTTGGGATTGGAGAGGAGGTACAGACTTCTTTCTGATTACCTACTACTCTGAGATTAGATCTTTGGGGGGGGGGGCATCTGAGCTCATGTGAATGAGAGAGAGTATGTTCAAATTCCTGTTGCTGGGGAATTATTGGCTTTTGTTTATGCCGATTTTCCTTTATAATGTGGTTAAAAGTTATCTTTGTGACTTTGTGACTTTTTGTCTCTTGCATATCTTTGGGTTGTTTATTTGCTTTGTATCTTGTTTAATATAAAAGCATTGAAGGATCTCCATTTGTTTATAAATTTACCCATCAGTTTAGGCTGATTTTTGGATTCACCCACCCAAATAAAGTTTGCTTTATAGTTTTACATCCTTAGTTTCTGTTCAGATGCTTGCTACTGGAGAAGCAGTAGTAGTATTTACATTGTCAGTACTTACGAGAACAAGTATCAAACTTGCTGATCAGTTACGATGATTATGATACTAGAAACTGACTTAATGTCCGCTTAATCTGTGGTTAATTTATCACAACCAACTCCTTCCTTTCTCTCCCTCTCCCTCCCCCCCCCCCTTCTCTCTAGTGACTCAAGGCAGAGGCAGGGAATTCTCAGGGCATTAGAGCTGGGGACAGACTCAGTGCCACTGTGCCTACCTGTCGGCTGGCCTGGAGCTGTGTTCAGCCACCTGTGCAAGGAAACATAGATCTTCTTCTTTTTTTATTTATTCCCTTTTGTTGCCCTTGTTGTTTTATTGTTGTAGTTATTATTGTTGTCGTAGTTGTTGGATAGGACAGAGAGAAATGGAGAGAGGAGGGGAAGACAGAGAGGGGGGGAGAGAAAGACAGACACCTGCAGACCTGCTTCACGGTCTGTGAAGGGACCTGCCTGCAGGTGGGGAGCTGGGGGCTCGAACCAGGATCCTGACGCTGGTCCTTGAGCTTAGCGCCACCTGCACTTAACCCGCTGCGCTACAGCCAGACTCCCGGAAACATAGATCTTTACAAGTTTCGTTTGCCAGGAAAGATTTCCAGGCCACTGAGGTGGAATGTGATGCAGGCAGGGCATTGGTGAGAGAGGGCTCTGAGTCCTCTTGGGCCTGCCTTAAAATGACAGAAGCAGCACTAGCCAAGTCAGGAGACTAGGAGGCAGGGGTGGGCTGGAGTGCTGACCTCACACAGCACAGCTAGCGGGTGTAAAGGTGGAAGAGTCACATTGATTACCAGAGGGAGGTCCATGAGAATGACAGTGAGTCACTACCTACCCCTGTGAGAAGGCCATACATGTAAAAGGCAGAAGCAACAGGTGCAGATGAGGATGGGGAGCAGGTAGTAATTTATAGGATTATAAGCTAGTAGGGGTCTAGTTCCACCTCATTCCCACCACCTCTAGCAAAGATAACCACTATAGTTCTCTCAAGGCGTAAGAGACAGGTTGAGGGAGCCGGGGCAGTGGCGCAGTGGGTTAAGCTCACATGATGCAAAGCACAAGGGCCTGTGTAAAGGATCCCTGTTTGAGCCCCGGCTCCCCACCCGTGGGGGGTTTGCTTCACAGGCGGTGAAGCAGGTCTGCAGGTGTCTATCTTTCTCTCTTCCCTCTCTGTCTTCCTCTCCTCTCCCCATTTCTCGCTGTCCTATCCAACAACGATAGCAGCAACAACAGTAATAATAACTACAACAATGGCAACAAAAGGGGAAAAATTAAAAATAAAGAGGCAGGTTGACTTTTTTTCTTTTTCCACGTTTTTGTGTTTCTATACTCTATATTCCATATACGAGTGAAGCCATTGGGTAGATGTCCTTCGGTTTTCTACATTTTCTTTCTTTTTCTTTTTCTTTTTTCTTTTTGTAATTGATGAGTGGTTTTCCTGTTGAGTTTATGTTCCATACTTTCTTTATCCAGTCATCTGTCCATGCACATTTAAGTTGCTTCTGTGTTGTGGCTATTGCGAATAATACAGCTGTGAATATGGGGGTGCCTGTGTGTCTTTGAATTAGTGTTTGCATGTGTGGCAATGCTATTTGTTACAAAGTTCGGAAATCACTCAAATGTCCTTAGACAGAAAAGTGGCTAAGAAAGCTATAGTATACTTATGCAGTGGACTGCTACTCAGCTATAAGAAATGAAATCTCTTTTACTACATTTTGCATGGAACTGGAGGGAGTTATGCTAAATAACTTTGAAGGGAAAGGTTGACAGGACATGGAGAAAGATCCTAGGAGGGAGAAAGAATTGTGATAACCATCTCTGAGAGGAAAGGCAGCTTGTTAGGAGGTTCTAGCAGGGAAGCGCAGCTACTGGTAGACTCTCGACTTGACTGTTCTGTCTCTATTCGGAGAATGTTGTCCTCGTCAGCTGAGCACACAGCTTCAGTAGAGAGGGAGGAAGGGGACACCTGCCTAGCCAGCCAGATTAGCCAAACCAACCCTGGCTATCGGTGGGGTGACAGATGTTGCAGCCAAATCGCCCTCACATCCGAGGAAAGGGGACCTTGACTGTGTGGCCATGGATTCTGCAAAACATTCACTCATTTTCTTTAAACCATTGTTTTATTGAGTAATTACTACATGCCAGGCACTCTTGTGGCCCTGAGACTGGTATAAAGTCTTTGTATTAGTGAGGCTTATACCTACTGATAACTGCAGAGAATAAGCATACAAGCAAAATTTGGTAGTGAGAGTCAAGGAGTTGGCACTGTTATGTGGGGGTGACTTAGGGGGCATTCCTCTGAAGTGATGACAGGGGGGTTAGAATCTTAAAAAATGTGAAGGCATGAGCTAAAGGGATATTTGGGAGAAGAGCATTTGCAACAGGGACAGCAAGTGCCAGCCCCTGCGGTAGTCTCCTTGGGTAGTTTCATGGAATGCCAGGGAAATTACTGTTAACTGGATCTGAGTTGGGGAGGAGGAGAGTAGAGTTGAGACTCATGGAGCAGTCAGATCAAACAGCCCTTTCTAGGTTGTGGCAGTCATCTTGGATCTGATGCAGTTTACAGGAGAGAACAGTACCATGTGACTTATATTAGACTAGCTACCTGGTTTCCAGAAGGGACAGGGAGGAGGGGGTAGAAATCAGTGAAAAGGTTTGTTGTCTGGTCTCAGATGGAATGGACTCGTAGTGCCGGACTTGATGTAGTCCACCCATGTGTTGACTTTAATGCTGTCTATCTGAAAGTTTTCTGTTAAAAAGCCAAGTCTGATTGCAATGCAGAGAGTGGGCTGCAGGGGACAGGAGGGGAAGTGAAGAACCGGTCATGGTCTAGACCTGCTCAAGGGCATGCATGGAAGGAGCTAAGAAGTGGCAGCTTGGGTCTGTTCTGAAGTGAGCAGGCTAAGCAGAGGGTTTGGATCTAAGGCATGGGAGAGAGGAAGCAAGCAGAACTGTGGGCAGGGTGTGGCTGGGTGTACATGAGAGAGAGGCTTGCTCGGTCTGGTATCCTCTCTCCATCTTGTTTGGCAAACTAATTGCTGTACACCCTGCATGTTGATAGAATGGGGTCCCTGGGTATTGCAAGAATGAATAGTCAGTGATTTTAAAGGCGAGAGAGCTAGAGACAGATGTGTGGGCTCTATGTTATGAGAGACAAGAGACTCGTGGAAGTTTTGTCTGGTGACATGGAGCTTGGCTGAAAGGAGTTCCTTGAAGCAGCACTCTATGTTGGTTGGGGAGGAGCAGGAAGGGATGTGAGGGTCAGCGGAGCTTTTGTTTTCTCATGCTGGTCTGTGGCAGTTTTTTTGGAGCTGCAGAGAATGAACTGGTGGAGGGGGGAAATGCTAACAAGTGTAGGAGCCAGGAGAGCCAGACTCTGGGGAGCAAGGCACATGTAGGTGAGGCAGTAGCAGGCAAACAAAGTTTCCCAGGTGACAAGGGGAAGGGGAAGGGCAGAGCGTGCAACCAGGAGTCCAGGAGGTGGGAGGCAAAGTTGGAATGGGATAACAGCAGAAAGTTTGTGTAGAAAGCCTTTCATGTCCGAGACTGCAAAGGTCACAGGTTCAATCCCCAGCACCACCATAAGCCAGAGCTTAGCAGTGCTCTTATAAAAATAAAACATTAATCTCCCCAATAAAGGAGAAAAAAGTAACTGAATAAACAAACCAGGGGATCAGGTATGTAGATTTTCTTTTTTCCTGGTAAAACGAGCAGAAGTCGTCTGCTAACAGTTGAGGTAGAGTTATTGGGGATTTCAGGAGAGAAAAGAAAGTCTGAAGCGTGGTTGTTTCAAGAGTCAGGAGGGTAGACTGGATTGGCAGATGGGGAAAGGATCAGAGCACATTTGACAGAAGTAGAGGGAACAGTAAGGAGGGCCGGTCAGGCATGTGCAGGCCTTTCTGGGCTGCTAGATTTAGCTGCTCATTTGCAGGCATGCAAAGAGCTGGCTTGCTCCAGGGCTTGTGTTTTCCCAGCAGTTACAACAGCTGGGAGAGGGGCAGTAGATATTGGGGGGCAGGGGTGGAAGAAGTGACTGTATGAGGGTACCAGATGACAAAGGCTGTGAAAGCATGCTCAGATTGTTCCTAGAAATCATGGGCGTGATGGCAGGATGGAGGCCAGGGGGGTTCACCAGAGGACAAGGAAAGGCCCATTTGTTTCCCAAGGTCCAGGCTCCCTCTGTGCTGAGCCCAGTGCCACGTGTGCACCATGCCAGGCAGTTCCCAGGACTCTGGCCTGGCAGAATCGTTACTGTCAACATTGTAGAAATGAGAGGGCAGAGTCAAACCATTCAGTCCGCTTGCCACTTCTGTGCAGTCTGTCAGGCTGGGAGCTCCGATGCTTCTGAATCAGTCCCTTAAGAATGCTGGTGCTTGTAGTTGGGTGGTCCTAAGTGACCGGAAATGAAACAGGAGTGACAAACAGGCAGAGCTGGCTTTTTACTACCTGAGGAGAGGCCCCAGTGTGCCTCAGCTTAGGTGATAAGACCAGTTTTATTCTATTGGGGTTACAACACTGAATACATCTCAGAGGTAGAGCTTCACTCCTGGAAATGCATGCAACTCCTGTATTATTCACATTTAAATAAAATGGGACAAACTGTTGTAAGAAAGAGTTGAGATGGTGGGTGGGTGGGAGAGAGCTCACCCAAAAGGCCATTTTCTTTGCTATGTGCGAAGGTCTCGGTTCCCGCCCTAGAACCACTATGGAACACCATGGGAAGGTACCAGGGGACTTCTGTGGATGGTGGAACAGAGATACGGCATCTCTACAGACTCGTACGTCTTTCTCTTTCCCCCTTCTAACGAAATTAAAAACAACAACAAAAACATTGGGTCCATGAGACAACTCATTGGTATCCTGTGTGCAAGAGGGCCTAGGCTCAGCTCTACTCCCCTTTCTCTCCCTCCCTCCCTCCCTTTCTCTTTCTTTCCCTCTATCTTCCCTCCCTCCTTCCCTCTCATTCATTTTTGTCATCTTTTCATTGGAGCACTGTTCAACTCTGGCTTATGGTGGTACCTAGGATTGAATCTGAAACCCTGGAGTTTTAGGCATGAAAGTCTTGGGCAAAATGATTGTATTTTCTCCCACTGCCTGGCTTAGCATTTAAAAAATGTAGGAGAAGGGCCAAGTGATAGTGTACCTAGTAGAAGCATACATGTTACCATGCGTGCATAAGAACCTGGGTTGAAGGACACCCCATCATCTGGGGATCATATCCTGGGAATCTCACATAGATATGAGCCTAGATCTCTTAACAGATCCCTCTCTCCGCCTTTGTCCCACTGGTCATCTCCATCTGGAACAACATCACGAACTCTCTTGTGGGCCTCTACAGGACCTTGCCTTCAACGTGGAACAACAACAGTAGAGATTGCCCCACTCTCTGAAGGGAGACTGGGCGAACATACTCTGCCACTAGAGGAAGACTGGCCTGGAAATGAGTGCAGCCTAGAATGTTCCCAGCTATGACCATGGAATGTGAGTTCAGACAAACAGGGATGCAGAGGTTACACAGGCTCCTGTGCTAAGTCAGTATGGGCCCTAGGGTCAGGTCAGTGGGGTTTACAGTTAATGGTATTTATATACACTTTTCCCATTTTGGGAAGCTACTCTCTGCCCTGATCCAGCTTTCTCTAGTCCTATCCTCAACCGTGACACCATCTTCCCAGACAGTACTCTATCCCACCTGCATGTTAGCTGTGGGGCTCAGGCAAAGTTAGTAAAGTCATGGGCCCCTTTGAAGATACCTAAAATAGACTTCCTAGCTTCTTCCAACACGAAGACCCCAAATTTCATCGGATATACTCCTACCTTCTGGTTCCTGATCAGTAAGCAATTTTGTTCTGCTTTGTATCTTAATGCTTTTCAGCCACCAAGGAGCAGATACAATGCCAGTCTGACTTCCCTGGGCACACGACCTCACCAGTGTGTCCTGGAAGCCCACCTCTCCAGAACCCTTGCCCACTAGGGAGAGGGAGAAACAGGCTGGAGTTATGGATCCACCTGTGAATGCCCATGTCCAGCAGAGAAGCAATTACAGAAGCCAGACATCTCACCTTCTGTAACCCATAAAGATCTTTGGTCCATACTCCCAGAGGGATAAAGAATAGTGAAGCTTCTAGTGGAGAGGATGGGATATGGAACTCTGATGGTGGGAATTGCATGGAATTGTACCCCTCTCACTCCACAATATTGTCAATCATTACATCACTAATAATTTTTTTAAAATAACTATATATATATATATATATATATGTATATGACACTGTGTAGTGAGAAATAGGATTCTCTGTTCTATATTTTCTAACATGAGTCAACACTGTTTGAGTTGTATTTACTTGATGAGGTGAGGAGGGAAGAGAGACAGGCTGAAGCACTACTTAAATATGCTTCACAGGTTGAACCTGGGTTTTCCTTCATGCAAGTCCTTTACCCACTGAGCCACCGCCAGGCCGTAATGAATTTTATTTGACCATTTGAAAGAAAAAGTTTAAGAAAATATTATCCCATGTTAAAGCAGTGTGGTACTCTAATACAAGAGGTGTTCAAACCAGTGAAGCAAAAATAGAGTTCACCATTAAATCCACACATACATGGAAACTTCATATATGACAAAGGAGCCAAAACCTTTAAAAGGGGGAAAGAAAGCCTCCTCAACAGAGAAGAAATATACAGCCCACAGATACGTAAAGAAATGCTCCACTTATCATTAGAGAAATGGAAATTAAAACTACACTGAGATTCCACATCATACCAGTGAGAATGGTTTATATCAACAAATCCAACAAATCAGGAAATGACAGGTGTTAGAGGTTGTGGAGAAAAGGAGTCTGCTCTACTGCTGGTGGGAATGCAAACTATTACAGCCTCCTTGGAAGACTGTGTGGAGAGTCCTTAAACAAATAAAAATGGAAGTATCTTGTGATCCAGCAATATCACTCTAGGGCATTTATCCTGTGGACACTCAAGCACTGATTCGAAGGGACATATGCACCTCTATGTTCACAGCCGCATTATTCACAGCAGTCAAACAGTAGAAGCAGCCTAAATGCCCACTAACAGATGACTGGGTAAAGTTATGGGACATACACTCCATAGAATACTATACTGTAATAAAAAACAAAACAAAACATAATGTTGTCTCCTTGGGATAAAATGGATAGAACTAGAGGAGATTATGCTTAGTGAAGATGAAAAAACAACAGATGTATTTACTCACACATACAATCTAGAAATGTACAGAATATGTGGAACTGAAATACATAAGCTTGAAAACAGAAAAAAAAAAAAAAAAAGCAAAGTGACTCCAAGACTTTGTGGAAACTATGATGGCTATTTCTGGAAGGGTATGGAACTATGCCCTGTAAACTTCCAACCTTGTAACCCACGATTAATCATATTTTAATAAATGGCTTATAAGGAAAAGATAACAAGCCCAAACAACCAAAATTCAAAGACATTAATCTATACATCCATGAGCCTCCAGAAAATATGTTGGTTAAACTCAAATCTTCTTTTCCAGGATACATTATAATCCAATTGTGAAAAGAAATGGAAAGATCTTGAAAGCAGCTAGGAGGGATGAATTACCACATATAATAGAGCCTCAGTAAGGCCTGCCACTGCTTTTTCATCAGAGGCCTTTTAAATTTATATATTTTTACCAAAGCACTCACTGTTCACCTCTAGCTTATGGTGATGTAGTGAACTGAACCTAGTACCTTTGGTACCTCAGGAATTAAAATATTTGCATATAGTATCAAATGATTATATTATCTCCCCAGGCCTCTATTTTCACTAGTTATTGAATAGTTGTCCATAAGGGAATAAGATTACAGACAGACAGTTCCCCACCATACCCACCACCACAGTTCTGTATCCCTCCCCCAAGGAAAATCACAACAGTTTTCACAAACTCTTAACAGTTCAGCTACATTTTTTAAAGTACATGTTTCAGTTATTTTTAATGTGAATGTGAGTTAAAACCATCTGGTAGTTGTCTTGGCAGAGAAGTGCTGGCCAATTTGGTAAAAGATATAAACAATAGCAGTTAAGAGTCCTTGAACAAATAAAATGAAGGATGAAATCAATTGAGATTATTGGTTCCTACCTACATCCACACATTGTTTTTCTATTGCCACCTGGAATATTGCTACGGCTTGGTGCCTGAACTATAAATCTATTTCTCCTGGTGGTCTTTTGGTTTTTGAATAGAGACAGAGAAATTGAGAAGGAAGTTGTGGATAGAGAGGGAAAGAGAAAGATGCCTGCAACCCTGCTCTGTAACTCATGAAGCTTCCCTACTGCAGGTGGGGGCAAAGGGGGTTCAACCCATGTTACCATTATTATTATTATTATTATTATTATTATTATTAGTGAATTAATAATGATTGACACAACTTTGGGATAAGAGGGGTACAATTCCATACAATTCCCACCACCAGAGTTCCATATCCCATCCCCTCCACTAGGAGTTTCCCTATTCTTTTTTTATTTTTTAATTTTATTTATTTTCCCTTTTGTTGCCCTTTAATATATTCATTTATTTTCCCGTTTGTTGCCCTTGTTGTTTTTCACTGTTATTGATGTCGTCGTTGTTAGATAGGACAGAGAGAAATGGAGAGAGGAGAGGAAGACAGAGAGGGGAGAGAAAGATAGACACCTGCAGACCTCCTTCACCGACTGTGAAGCAACTCCCCTGCAAGTGGAGAGCCAGGGGCTCGACCCGCGATCCTTAAGCCAGCCCTTGCGCTTTGCACCACGTGAGCTTAACCTGCTGCACTACCGCCCGACTCCCGCTTCCCTGTTCATCTCTCTGGTAGTATGGACCAAAGATCTTTTTTTTAAAAAATTTTTATTTAAGAAAGGATTAATGAACAAAAACATAAGGTAGGAGGGGTACAACTCCACACAGTTCCCACCACCCAATCTCCATAACCCACCCCCTCCCAGGATAGCTTTCCCATTCTCTAGCCCTCTGGGAGCATGGACCCAGGGTCGTTGAGGGTTGCAGAAGGTAGAAGGTCTGGCTTCTGTAATTGCTTCCCCGCTGAACATGGGCGTTGACTGGTCGGTCCATACTCCCAGTCTGCCTCTCTCTTTCCCTAGTAAGGTGTGTCTCTGGGGAAGCTGAGCTCCAGGACACATTAGTGGGGTCTTCAATCCAGGGAAGCCTGGCCAGCATCCTGGTGGCATCTGGAACCTGGTGATTGAAAAGAGAGTTAACATACGAAGCCAAACAATTTGTTGAGCAATCATGGATCCCAAGCTTGGAATAGTGGAGAGGAAGTGTTAGGGAGGTACTCCCTGCAAACTCTAGTGTACTTCTGCTTTCAGGTATATATTTTGCAGTAGTTTATGGATACGTGTGCACATAAGCTCTCTCTCACAGAAACTGGTGTGTATCTAGGTTATGGGACTTTGTTAGAAAGTGAACTACCTGAGATGAAATTAGAGTGTACTATAAAAGGAAAGGTCTCACCCGAGTAATGAAGCTGAAGGGTTGTCATTGCACACGTGAAGTCTCTGGACACAGTCTGAGGTGAAGCATGTTGAGGTGGCAATCGTTGCGTTGGTTAGGTTGTGATCGGCGGATGCAATATTATTTGGTTTGGATTGGGAGATGCATACGGGAAAGTGGGCCCTATCCAAGGGTTCCAGGACTAGGGGAAGTAGGGGCTCTATAGTGGAGATGTGAGGTTCCTGCTGTCTTCGGGTTCAAAAAGACAATCGATAGTTAATGTTACCATCACATAATTTGGTAATTGGGTTAACTTTGAAAAGTCCTTTTGTAATGGTTTGCTGTACAGTATCCAGTATCTTGTATATAGCTGTGCTATTGGATGCTTCTAATCTACTTGGTCTAGGCTTTTGAGAGAGTCCGCATATCAAATACACAGCCTATATATTAAAAAGATTCAGTTTGTGTTTTGAGAAACTTTGAGACATACAATTGATTTTCCCTCTCTCATATTAATTAACTACTGATTTATATGTCTACATTTTGCTAGGAGTGTACATAAACACCATTCCCACCACCAAAGGACTGTGACCCATCCCTCCCACCCACTTCCACCCCCCACTGGCCCAGGAAGCTGCATGTCTACCCCTCACCACTGGGTTTTTACTTTGGTGCCCTACTTACAATTTGGTCAGGTCCTGCTTTTAGTTTCCCTTTCAGATCTTCTTACTCAACTTCTGTTGATGAGTGGGATCATCCCATACTCATCTTTATCTTTCTGACTTAGTTCACTTAACATAATTCCTTCTAGCTCTGTCCAAGATGGGCCAGAGAAGGTGGGTTCATTGTTTTTGATAGCTGCATAGTATTCCATTGTGTATATAAAGCACAGCTTTCTCAGCCACTCATCTGTTGTTGGGCACCTGGGTTGCTTCCAGGTTTTAGCTATTATGAATTGTGCTGCTATGAACAAAGGAGTACACACCTCTTTTTGGTTGGGTGTTATGGAGTCCTTGGGGTATAACCCCAGGAGAGGAATTACTGGATCATATGGAAGGTCCATGTCTAGCCTTCTGAGAGTTTTCCAGACTGCTCTCCACAGAGGCTGTACCAATTGACATTCCCACCAGCAATGTAAAAGGGTTCCTCTGTCCCCACATCCTCTCCAGCATTTGTTGCTGCTGTCCTTTTTGATGTATGCCATTCTTACAGGAGTGAGGTGGTATCTTAGTGTTGTCTTAATTTGCATTTCTCTGACAATCAGTGACCTAGAGCAGTTTTTCATAGGTTTGTTAGCCTTTTGGATCTCCTCTGAGGTGAATGTTTTGTTCATATCCTCTGCCCATTTTTGGATGGGGTCATTTGCTTTTTTGGTGCTAAGTTTGCTGAGCTCTTTATATATTGTGGTGATTAGTTTCTTTTCTGATGTATGGCATGTGAAGATCTTCTCCCATCCTGTGAGGGGTCTCTCTGTTTGTTTAATAGTTTCTTTGGATGTGCAGAAGCTTTTCAATTTGATGTAGTCCCATTGGTTTGTTTCTGCTTTAGTCTTCCTTGCAATTGGGTTTGATTCATCAAAGATGTCCTTGAGGTGTAGGTGGGAAAGTGTTTTACCAATGTTTTCCTCTTAAGTATTTGATTGTTTCTGGTCTGACATCTAGGTCTTTGATCCATTTGGAGTTGATTTTTGTTTCTGGTGAGATAGAGTGGTTCAATTTCATTCTTCTGCATGTTTCAACCCAGTTTTCCCAGCACCATTTATTGAAGAGAGCCTCCTTTTTCCATTTAATCCTTTGGGCCCCCTTATCAAAGATTAGATGCCCATAGGTGTTGGGATTTACTTCTGGGCTTTCAATTCTGTTCCACTGGTCTGTGTGCCTATTTTTGTTCCAGTACCATGCTGTTTTGATGATGATGGCTTTATAATATAGTTTAAGGTCTGGGAGTGTGATGCCTCCATTTCTCTTTCTTTTCCTTAAGATGGTTTTGGCAATTCTAGGTGTTTTCAGGTTCCAGATAAATGACTGTAGTGTTTGTTCTGTTCTCTTAAAGAAGCTTGTTGGAACTTTGATGGGTATTGCATTAAATTTGTATGTGGCTCTGGGGAGAATATTCATTTTGATGATATTTATTCTTCCAATCCATGAGCATGGGATATCTTTCCATTTCTTGGTATCAGTTTCTATTTCCTTGAGTAGCGACTCATAGTTTTCAGCATCCAAGTCTTTCACTTCTTTGGTCAACTTTATTCCTAGGTATTTGATTGATTTTGCTGAAACAGTAAATGGGAGTGATTTCTGGATGTCTTCTTCTTCAGATTTAGTGTTTGCATAAAGAAATGCCACTGATTTTTGTACATTGATTTTGTAGCCTGATACTTTGCTATATTGCCTAATAACTTCCAGTAATTTTCTACTGGATTCTTTAGGTCTTTCTATGTATACTATCATATCATCTGCAAATAGTGAGAGTTTGACTTCTTCCCTTCCAATCTGTATTCCTTTGATTTCTTTCTCTTGCCTGATTGCTATGGCAAGAACTTCCAATACTATGTTGAAGAGTAACGGTGACAGTGGACAGCCCTGTCTAGTCCCCAATCTGAGGGGGAATGCTTTCAGCTTCTGTCCATTGAGTATGATGTTGGCTGTAGGTTTGCTATATATGGACTCCACTATCTTGAGGAATTTCCCATCTATTCCCATTTTTTGTAGAGTTTTGAGCATGAACGGGTGTTGGATCTATTGAGATAATCATGTGGTTTTTGGCTTTGCTTTTATTGATGTGGTGAATGGCATTGATTGACTTACGGATGTTGAACCAGCCTTGCATTCCTGGGATGAATCCCACTTGGTCATGATGAACAATCTCTTTGATGTGTTGCTGTATCCGGTTGGCCAAGATCTTGTTTAATATTTTGGCATCTATGTTCATCAGCGATATTGGTCTGTAGTTTTCCTTTTTTGTTCTGTCCCTATCAGCTTTTGGTATCAGGGTGATGTTGGCTTCATAAAAGGTAGAAGGGAGTATTCCTGTTTCTTCAATCTTATGGAATAGCTTAAGAAGTATGGGTATTAACTGTTTCCTGAAAGTTTTGTAGAGTTCATTTGTGAAGCCATCTGGTCCAGGACTTTTGTTGTTGGGGAGATTCTTAATAACGGTTTCAATTTCTTTGTCTGTGATTGGTGCATTTAGATTTTGTAGTTCTTCTTGGTTCAGTTTTGGAAGTGCATAGGTTTCTAGGAATTGTTCCATTTCTTCCAGATTCTCTAGCTTGGTGGCATATAGTTCTTTATAGAAGTTTCGCAGGATTCTCTGGATTTCTGTGGTGTCAGTTGTGATATCTCCTGCATCGTTTACAATTCTATTAATTTGAGTCTTCTCTCTTTTTTGTTTGGTGAGTCTGGCTAGGGGTTTGTCAATTTTGTTTAATCTTTCAAAGAACCAACATTTGGCTTCATTGATCTTTTGTATGGTTCTTTTATTTCTGATGTTGTTTATTTCTGCTCTAACTTTAGTGATTTCTGTCCTTCTGGTTGCTTTAGGGTTCCTTTGTTCCTCTTCCTCTAAGTCCTTGAGGTGTGCAGTAAGGTCGTTCAGTTGAGCTTCTTCTTGGTGTTTAATATGTGATTGTATGGCTATAAGTTCCCCTCTCAGTACTGCTTTAGCTGTGTCCCAAATATTTTGATAGGTTGTGTCTTCATTTTCATTAGTTTCAAGGAACATTTGAATTTCCTGTTTGAGTGACTCTGATCCAGTGGTTCTTAAGGAGCATTTTGTTTAGTTTCCAAATTCTGTGTCTTTTAATAATTTTCCGTTTGTTGTTAAATGTTAGTTTTACTCCACTGTGGTCTGAGAAGATACTTGGGATGATTTCAATGCTCTTGAATTTATTGATGCTGTCTTTGTGGCCTAACATGTGGTCTATCCTTGAGTATATGTTATGTGGATTTGAAAAGAAGGTGTATTCCAGTTTTTTGGGGTGGAGGAGTCTGAAAATGTCCAAGAGGTCTAGTGTGTCGATCTCTTCATTCAATTCTCTTGTATCTTTATTGGTTCTCTGCTTTGTTGATCTGTCTAAGTGTGAGAGTGGGGTATTGAAGTCTCCCACTATTATTGTATTACTATTGATGTATTTTTGAAATTCTTTCAGTAGGTGCTTAATGTATTTAGATGGTCCCTCGTTGGGTGCATAGATGTTAATAATTGTTAAGTCTTCTTGGCTTATTGAGCCTCTAATCATTATGTAATGTCCTTGCCTATCTTTTATTACTTTATTTAATTTAAAATCTATCGTGTCTGAGATAAGAATGGCTGTTCCTGCCCTTTTTTGCGGTCCATTAGCCTGTATGATAGTTTTCCATCCTTTCACTTTAAGTCTGTGTTTATCTTGTTGTGACAGATGGGATTCTTGCAAGCAGCATATGGTTGGGTTATGTTTTCTGATCCAGCCCCCCACCCTGTGCCTTTTGATGGGTGAGTTTAAGCCATTGACATTTATTGATATTATGGATTTAATGTATTGTAGTGCCATTGTTCAAAAAAATTTGTTTGCTCTGTTATATTGCAAGTATTATAGTGATGTTCTTGTTTATAAGAGGTCTTTTAGTACCTCTTTCAGGGCCGGCTTGGTGATGGTTGCCTCCTTTAACTGTTGTTTATCTAAGAAGGTTTTGATCCCTCCATCTAGTTTGAATGAAAGTCTAACAGGATATATTATCCTTGGTTGAAACCCTTTTTCATTCAGGGCTTGATAGATATCTTGCCACTCCCTTCTGGCTTTTAGGGTTTGAGTGGAGAAGTCTGCAGATAATTTTATGGGTTTTCCCTTGTATGTGACTTTTTGTTTCTCTCCTGCAGCCTTTAGGATCCTTTCTTTATCCTTAATTCTTCTCATTGTGACTATGATGTGTCCTGGTGTCTTCAGGTCTGGGTTGATTCTGTTTGGTACTCTCTGGGCCTCTTGAACCTTGATATCCTTTCTGTTATTCAGGTCTGGGAAGTTTTCTTGTATTATTTCCTCTAGAATGTTTGCTTCCCCTTCCTCTCTTTCTTCCTCTGGCAGGCCAATTATACGAATGTTACTTCTTTTGAGATCATCCCATATGTCTCTGTTATTGTTTTCAGTGTCTCTCAATCTCTTTTTAAGCTCTTTCACCTCTTTCTTTGTTTTCTCTAACTCATCTTCTGTCTGACTAATTCTGTTTTCTGCTTCTGTTAGTCTGTTTTCCCTTGCCTCAGCTTCTTTCTTCATTACAGCTATTTCAGCTTTCAGTTCTCTAATTGCCTCAAGATAATCAGTATTTTCCTTGGGGGTCTCAACTGTTGTTGCCCTAATACTACCATTCCTTTCCTCCAATGTTGTTTCCATTTCTGTGATTAATAAGTTTATTATTGTTTGCATACTTTTCTTATCTATGCTTATTTCTGGCTGATTTGTAGTTTCTTCTGGGCTCTTGTCTTCATTCATTGGAGTAGCAGTTATATTTGTTTTTGATCTACCCATTTTTTTATTTATGTGTTTCTTTTTTTGTGCTCTGTTGTTCCTCAGTTGTTGTGTCTTGAGTACAAGTAACACTGTACTAAATACCTTTATGACAATTGCACTCACCAACCTCCGGAATTACAGTAGCAACTGAAGTAAGTATTCAAGTAGTTTAATCGTTACCAGTTAGCCAAACAATTTCTCCAGTCCGTGAAAAAATAGTAACCAAATCCCAGTGAAGAAAGAGAAAAGAAAGAGAGGATAGCAAGAATAGACAGTTATGCAAATCTACTATCCACTGTATATTCTAGGGGTAACAAGAGGGGAAAGGGAACTAGAGCAGAGATACACACATAGACAGTCCACACTGAGTCAGATTTCGTTTCCAGAAGATCAGAGCACACGCTGCTAGCAGCTTCTCAGTCCGCCATCTTCCCTGCTCTTGATTTAATCCGACCAAAGATCTTTATGGGTTACAGAAGGTGAGATGTCTGGCTTCTGTAATTGCTTCTCTGCTGGACATGGGCATTCACAGGTGGATCCATAACTCCAGCCTGTTTCTCCCTCTCCCTAGTGGGCAAGGGTTCTGGAGAGGTGGGCTTCCAGGACACACTGGTGAGGTCGTGTGCCCAGGGAAGTCAGACTGGCATTGTATCTGCTCCTTGGTGGCTGAAAAGCATTAAGATACAAAGCAGAACAAAATTGCTTACTGATCAGGAACCAGAAGGTAGGAGTATATCCGATGAAATTTGGGGTCTTCGTGTTGGAAGAAGCTAGGAAGTCTATTTTAGGTATCTTCAAAGGGGCCCATGACTTTACTAACTTTGCCTGAGCCCCACAGCTAACATGCAGGTGGGATAGAGTACTGTCTGGGAAGATGGTGTCACGGTTGAGGATAGGACTAGAGAAAGCTGGATCAGGGCAGAGAGTAGCTTCCCAAAATGGGAAAAGTGTATATAAATACCATTAACTGTAAACCCCACTGACCTGACCCTAGGGCCCATACTGACTTAGCACAGGAGCCTGTGTAACCTCTGCATCCCTGTTTGTCTGAACTCACATTCCATGGTCATAGCTGGGAACATTCTAGGCTGCACTCATTTCCAGGCCAGTCTTCCTCTAGTGGCAGAGTATGTTCGCCCAGTCTCCCTTCAGAGAGTGGGGCAATCTCTACTGTTGTTGTTCCACGTTGAAGGCAAGGTCCTGTAGAGGCCCACAAGAGAGTTCGTGATGTTGTTCCAGATGGAGATGACCAGTGGGACAAAGGCGGAGAGAGGGATCTGTTAGAGGTCTAGGCCCACCATATCTGTGTGGTAATCCCAGGATTCCCTGACTAGAGATGACAGGGTGGCTTGCTAATGACCAAAAGGGCCATTATTAAAGTGTGTTGATCTCTTGCCCTATGCCAGCTTTTGTAGTCCTTACTTTACTGAGAAGGTTAAACTTTGAGTGATTGAGGGAAGTGAAATACGAAGTAGGTGAGGAGGACATCTAGGTCTAAGCAGAAACTATTTGATTAAATACTATAGGGTATCTTTTTAGGTCTTTCAGCTTAATGTGCTTATTGAGTCATTGCAGACTATTGTGCACTTTTATTTATCTATTGTTTTAGTTATTTTTATTTATAAAATGGAAACACTGACAAGATCATAGTATAATAGAGGAATTACTGGATCATATAAGGAAGGTCCATTTCTAGTTTTCTGAGAGTTCTTCAGACTACTCAACAAGGGTTGGACCAATTTACATTCCCACCAGCAGTACCGGAGGGTTCACTGAGCCCCACAACCTCTCCAGCATTTGTTGCTGTCCTTTCTGATGTATGACATTCTCACAGGGGGGAGGTGGTATCTCACTGTTTTTATTTGCATTTCTTTGACAACTAGTGATTTGGAGCAATTTTTCATATGTCTGTTGGCCTTTTGGATCTCTTCTGTAGTGAATATTCTGTTCATGTCCTCTCCCCACTTTTTAAGTTTTTTTAAATGTATTTTTTTTATAATTTTTATTTACAAAAAGGAAACACTGAGAAGAACCATAGGATAAGAGGGGTACAACTCTACACAATTCCCATCGCCAGAACTCTATATCCCATCCCCTCCCCTGATAGCTTTCCTATTCTTTATCCCTCTGGGAGTATGGACCCAGGGCCATTATGGGGTGCAGAAAGTGGAAGGTTTAGCTTCTGTAATTGCTTCCCCGCTGAACATGGGCGTTGGCAGGTTGATCCATGCTCCCAGCCTTTCTCTCTCTTTCCCTAGTCGGGTAGGGCTCCAAGACAACATTGGTCATCTGCCTAGGGAAGTCAGGTTGGCATCGTGTTAGTGTCTGGAACCTGGTGACTGAAAGACGAGTTAATATATAAAGCCAAACAAATTGTTGGCTAATCAGAAACGTAAAGGCTGGGTTAGTGCAGATGAAGAGTTGGGGGTCTCCATTTTCTACATAGTTAGTAGGCCTATTTTAGTTATATTCCAAAGGGCCCATGACTATACTAGGTTTTTTTTTTCTGAGCCTGACATCTGATATGCAGTTGGGACCCTAAGTTATTGTCTGGGGAGATGATGTCTTGGCTGGAAAAAGGACCAGAAAGCTCGATCAGGGAATAGAGTAGCTCCCAAATATGGGAAAGATGTATCAATATTGTTGACTATAAATCCCATCGATTTGATGTGATCTGGGGACCATATTCAGCTTAGGAGCCTATGTGACCTCTGCATCCCTGTAGATCTGAGGTCATATTCTGTGGTCATGAGTAGGAACGTTCCAAGCTGCCCCAATTTCAGGACCCATCTTCCTTAGGTGGGAGATGGAGTATGTTGTTCAGCCTCCCTTCGGAGGATGGAACGTTCTTTACCGTGGTTGATTCATGTTGAGGGCAAGGTCCTATGAGGGCCCACAGAGGGGTCTATTGTGTTGTCCCTGATAGAGATGACTGATAACAATGGAGAGAGGGATTTTATTCGAGGTCTAGGCCCATCTTGTCTGTTTGGGAATCTCAGGACTCCCCGACTAGGGCCTCAGCTGATGGGGTGGCCTGATAGTGACTAAAAAGTCATCATTAAAGTATGCCAGTCTCATGCTGGGAGTATGGATCAACCTTTCAACGCCCAAGCTCAGCGTGGAAGCAACTACAGAAGCCAGACCTTCCACCTTCTGCATCCCACAATGACCTGGGGTCCATAGTCCCAGAGGGATAAAGAATAGGAAAGCTTTCAGGGGAGGGGATGGGATACGGAGTTCTGTGGGTGGGAATTGTGTGGAGTTGTACCCCTCTTGTCCTATGGTTCTTGTCAGGGTTTCCTTTTTATAAAAAAAAAAAAAAAAAAGTATGCCTGTCTCTTGTCCTTATTCAGCTTTTGCAGCCCTTACTTTGATAAGTTTAGCTTTGGAGTGACTGAAGGAAGTGTAAAAGGAGGTAGGTGAGGAGGTTATCTACTTGTAAGTAGACACTGTTTCATTATGAACTTTATGGTGGCTTTTTAAGTCTTTCTACTTGCTTGCTGCCTATACTGTCTCACTGCAGACTATAGTACATTTTTGTTTTCAAGTGTATATTTTGCTTAAATTATGGATACAGGTGACCATATGCCCTATCTCATAGGACCCGGTCTATATCTAGGTTTTGGGACTTTGTTAGGAAGTGAACCACCTGAAATGGAATTGGGGAATCATATGAAAGGAAAGATCTCACCCAAGTAATGAGGTTGAAGTGTTGACATTCCACGCCTTACGTCTCTGGACACAGTCTGAAGTGAAGCTTGCTGAGGTGGTACTCCTTGTGTTGATTAGGTTGAGACCAACAGATGCAATATCATTCAGTATGAATTGAGAGAAGCATGGAGGAAAGTGAGCCCCACCCTAGAGGTTCCAGGACTGGGGGAAATATTGGCTCTATAGAAGAAGCAGGAGGCTCCTGCTGTCTTTGGGTTTAAGAAGGCAATAGTTATTGCTGTAATCAGATTATTGGCAATTGGGTTAACTTTGAATCTCCCCACTTTTTATTTATTTATTTTCCCTTTTGTTCCCCTTGTTGTTGTGGTGGTGGTCGTTGTTGGATAGGACAGAGAGAAATGGAGAGAGGAGGGGAAGACAGGGAGAGAGAAAGATAGACCTCTGCAGACCTGCTTCATTGCCTGTGAAGCGACTCCCCTGCAGGTGGAGAACCAGGGGCTCCAACCCGGATCCTTATGCCAGTCAGTCCTTGCGCTTTGTGCCACGTGCACTTAACCCGCTGTGCTACCCCCCAACTCCCAACTCTCCCCGCTTTTGAATGGGGTCATTTGCTTTTTTGTTACTTTTGATGAGCTCTTTATATATTTAGGTTATTAGCCCCTTATCTGATCTATGGCATGCAAAGTTCTTTCCCCACATTGTGAGGAGTCTCTTTGTTAGGATGATGGTTTCTTTTGCTGTACAGAAGCTTTTCCATTTGATGTAGTCCCATTGATTTGCTTTTTGTTTTAGTCTTCCTTGGAATTAGATCTGTATTATCAAAGATGCCCTTCAGATTTATATGAGAAAGAGTTCCACTAATATTTTCCTCTAAGTATTCAATAGTTTTTGGTCTAGCATCTGGGTCCTTAATCCAGTTGGAGTTAATTTTTGTTTCTAATTAAATATAGCAGTTCATTTTCATTCTTTTGCATGGTTCAACCCAATTTTCCCAGCACCATTTTTTGAGATGACCCTCCTTCCTCCATTTAATAATTTGGACCTCCTTATCAAAAAATCGGTGTCTATAGGTATGGGTGTTTATTTCTGGTCTTTCAATTTTGCTCCGCAGATATGTGTACCCTTTTTTGTTCCAGTACCAGCCAGTTTTGATTGCATTGGCCTTAGAGTTTGAGATCTCAGAGTGTGATGCCTCCATTTCTGCTTCTTTTTCTTATGATTGTTTCGGCCATTCTTAGTGTTTTTTGGTTCCAGATAAATGTTTATAATTTTCGTTCTATTCTTTTGAAGAAATTTGCTTGGGCCTTGATGGGTATTGCATTTAATTTGTATATGGCTCTGGGTAGTGTATTCATTTTAATGATGTTAATTCTTCCAATCCATGAGAATGGGATATTTTTCCACTTCTGTGTATCTTAAAAGTCACTTTTAATGTAACATTGCTTCACACTATTATAATTGTTCGGGTTATGAACATAATTAGCATACAGCTGACATCAGCCTGACTTCAGTAACATACAACAGATGTATGTAAATACACAAGGGATTATGGATATGAGAGATTGTTTAAGGGAGTGCCTGGCAGTAGTTTACCTTTTGACTTTTCTCCTGTTACTCTCTCTTTCTCGCCCTTCAGTGCTGCAGCTCCTGCTGGTCTTCTCGCAGGACCCAATGAAACCATTTCCCCTGGACCCGTGCGCACTGTAGCTTTACACTGGTAAACTAAGTTAAATCACTCATGGCTCCCCGCTACATGGCTCGCCGGTCTTTTGCCTTTGCCTGTTTTGCTGCCATGTTTTTTATGTACCGAAATAGCCTGTGTTGTGACAAACCTCCCATTTGATAACCCCCAGGAAAGCACCCAGAACTTCATTTTAATTACCGTAGCTGTTCATAACTATAATTTTGTGCCTATGTGTGTGCATGTATAAGACTCACCACTTTTACTGTCAACATGTCTGTTGTCACCATACCAGACAGTCCTTTATCTATTTTCTAGTTTGCCTTCTTCATTTCCTTCCATAGCCACCATAGTTTTCGCAGAGTTTGGAGAGTTATTTTGGTTACTATTTTTAAGTTTGTTTGTTTTAGTTATCTATATTTGACAAATGAGATAACCCATCTACTAGTTTCTTTCTACTTCTTCTATCACTTAGCATGGTCATCTTTGGTTCCATTAATTTGAAGAACACTTTGTCATATTTTTAATGGCTGAGTGATATACATTAACTATCTTAAAGTCTTTTTATGCAGTCATCTGGTGAAGGGCACTGAGCTGATTCTGTATTTTGGCTATTATTAATACCCCAGCTAAGAAAAAAAATTAAGTCTTGTTTATTTTTTTCAATTTTATTCTAAGTTTTCATATTTTTATATTATAGAATTACATGTTGACAGCAGATAGCCTTTTGATTTAGTGTTTAATGTCCTTTGGATATCTGCTTACAAATGGTGTTATAGAATTGTGAAGTATTTCTATCTTTATTTTATTTTACTTGCATGACTTGAAAATTTTTTGTTACTATCTTACTTAATGGATAGAGACAGTCAGAAGTTGAGGGAGTAGCGGGCGATAGAGAGGAAGAGAGCAGACAGACACTTGCACTGCTTCACCACTCGCAAGGCTTTCCCCCTGCAAGTGGGGGCTGGGGACTTGAACCTGGGTCCTTGTGCATTGTAGCATGTGCTCTCAACCACGTGTGCCACCAACCAGTCCTCTTTCCATCTTTATGTTTTAAGGAATCTCTATGGTGTTTTTCATGGACTCTCCATATGGGATATACCACTTTGCCATACACAGTGTCTTAGTAGAGTGAGAACTGAAATACTATTTTCTTATTTAGTGATTATGATCTTTGTGTACTGTGATTTTCTGATACATACTACCACCAACTATTTTTTCTAACATAACTGTCTCCATATGCATTTTATTAGTGTTAGCTAACAAATAGTTGTTGGTAGTTGAAAGGTATGTTATGCACAACTATTTCTTATATTTATTCTCAGGCATAATGGTTATTGAACAATTACTTTAGGCATGAGCGTATATGGCACTGCTGCCTTTTTATGCATCATCCTGTATATAACCCATTTGTCTTGACAAAGTATGGGCACTTGCTTCTGTGTCACTGGCCTCTATTCTTTTTTTAAAATTTTTTTAAAAAATATTTATTCCCTTTTGTTGTGCTTGTTGTTTTATTGTTGTAGTTATTATTGTTGTCATCGTTGTTGGACAGGACAGAGAAATGGAGAGAGGAGGGGAAGACGGGGAGAGAAAGATAGACACCTGCAGACCTGCTTCACCGCCTGTGAAGCGATTCCCCCTGCAGGTGGGGAGATGGGGCCTCGAACCGGATCCTTAGGCCGGTCCCTGCGCTTTGGTCCCTGCGCTTTGTGCCACGTGAGCTTAACCCGCTGCGCTACCGCCTGACTCCTGGCCTCTATTGTTAGTGTGAAGGTTTGATAACCATGATAATTTGAGCATAGCCAATAAGCATTGACCTGAAAAGATACCTACTCCTCTATATTCATTGCAGCTCAAGTAACAATACCAGACACTGGCAAGAACCCAAGCACCCAATGGCAGATGAGTGGATAAGGATGATGTGGTTAATATATACAGTGGAACAGAACAGCACTCAGATATGAGATCTTATCCTTTGCGGCAGCATGGGTGGATCTGGAGGAGCTCATGCTGGCTGAAATAAGCCTCAAGGAAAAAGACAAATGCCAGATGGTCCTGCTCACATGTGGGAATTAAGAAAAAAAGTACAGGAATAGATAGGCAGAAGTATATATTTAAACCCTTAGTCTATGCCTGCAGATCTGAGGCCACTAAGAGAGAAGGGTTAGAAGGGAAGACCAATGTCCTATGTTAGAGAGAGATGGACACTTTGGTGATGAAATGTGAAACTGCACAACTGCAGCAACAGTCATAAAAAACTGTCTCAGTTAAATACCTCTGTGTGTTTGTGCGTGCGTGCGTGCGTGTGTCCACAGTCCTGCTAGAATAGAAAACTCTGCAGTTTTCTACTCATTCACCATGGCTGTCTACTCTACTTCCTAGGGTTGTGACTGCACATCCATCGAGCGGTTATCTTCTAGTCAATGAATCATTTCTGTAACTGGGATTTCATTTCCGTACCAAATCTCTTTGTGCCCATGAAGTCATTTTCAGTTGTGTATTATGATGTCTCGGTGATAATCTTAGCAATGTCACACACCGCCTGTGCTGGAGCACATGCTAACACTCCTGCTTGTATTTCAGGTGGTTCTCTTGCTCTGGATTTGCTTAGTACTGACTGTGTCATTTCACGTCTGTGAAATGGCCATAAACTCTTGTGTCACTCATGAGCCATGGATATTCCCTTATCTTCATGAAATCATTTTATTGGGTTCATGGTTTACAGTCAAATTGTTGATACATGGGTATACTTTCCACACTGCCTATCACAGGAAGATAAGAGAATGCAGAGCACTCTCTCCCCCAACTTAGTTTCTATTCCACCATCATGCACCAGGACCCCAGTGCCCTCTCCACCTCCTACCTTTTCATACCCCTCATCCCCCCAGAATCCTTTGCTGTGATAAAATATACCATACGTAGCCCAAATTTCACTTGGTGTTTTTCCTTTCTTTTCTTGTTTAAGTTCCACCTATGATCGGGATAATCTGGTACTCGTTCCTTCTCCTTTTGGCTTATCTCACGTAACAGGATACCTTCAAGTTCCATCCAAGATGAGACAAAGGAGATAACTTCATCATTTTTAACAGCTGAGTATTATTCCATTATGTATATATCCCACAACTTCCATAGCCATTCATGCATCAGTGGACATCTGGGCTGCTTCCCAGTTATGGATATTACCAATTGGTTTTGCTATGAACATAAGTGTACATAAATCTTGTTGGACAGGTGTATGAGTTCCCATGAATAAATCTTCAGGAAAGAAATTGCTTGAGTAATAGAGTAGGTCTACTTTTAGTATTACGAAAATCTCCACACTGTTTTCTATTGAGGTTAGTTAGACCAATTTGCATTCCTACCAGCAGTGTAGAAGGGTTCCTTTTCCCCACAACCTCTCCAACGTTTGTTGTTTGTATTTTCTTTTTTTTTTATTTATTATCTTTATTTATTTGATAGAGACAGCCAGAAATCAAGAGAGAAAGGGAGAGGAGAGAGACAGAGAGACACCTGCAGCCCTGCTTTACCACTCATGAAGCTTTCCCTCTGCAGGTGGGGACAAGGGGCTTGAACCTGGGTCCTTGTGCACTATAATGTGTGCGCTTAACCACATGCACCACCACCTGGCCCCTGTTTGTATTTTCTTAACGTATGATATTTTCATAGGTGTAAAGTGGTATTGCATTGCTTTTATCTGCATTTCTCTGACATTCAGAGACTTTGAGCATTTTTTCATGTATCGGTTGGACCTTTGGTTCTCTTTTTTGATGAAGACATTGTCCCTGTTCCCTCCCAATTTTTTTAGTGCATTGCTTTATTACTTTTATTGTTGAGTTTGAGCTCTCTGTATTTGGCTACTAGCCCTTTGTCTGATGTATGACATATAAAGAGCTTCTCCCAGGGAGTCGGGCTGTAGCGCAGCGGGTTAAGCGCAGGTGGCGCAAAGCACAAGGACCAGCCTAAGGATCCCGGTTCGAACCCCGGCTCCCCACCTGCAGGGCAGTCGCTTCACAGGCGGTGAAGCAGGTCTGCAGGTGTCTATCTTTCTCTCCTCCTCTCTGTCTTCCCTGCCTCTCTCCATTTCTCTCTGTCCTATCCAACAACAACAACAACAATAATAACTACAACAATAGAACAACAAGGGCAACAAAAGGGAATAAATAAATAAAATAAATATTAAAAAAAACTTTAAAAAATAAAAATAAAGAGCTTCTCCCATTCCACGGGGAGTTTCTCTGCTTAGGTGGCGGTCCCTTTCGCTGTGTAGAAGCTTTCAGTTTGAGGTAGCCCCACTGGTTTATTTTTGTTTCCGTTGTAGTTGGACTTGAGTCATCAAAGATATTTTTAAAACTTACATTGAAATGTTTTGCCAATGTTTTCCTTGACGTATTTGATGATTTCTGGTCTAACACCCTAGTATTTGATTCATTTGAGTCAAATGCATGTGGTTGTCCAGTTTTATTCGTCTGCATATTTCAACCCAATTTTCCCAACATCACTTGCTGAAGAGGCTCTCTTTTCTCCATTTGAGTGTCTTGTGTTCCTTTGTCAAATAGTAGATGTCCTTAGATGTAAGGGTTTATTTGGGGGCAGAATACATTTGTTTTAAAATTTTTTATATTTATTTATTTTCCCTTTTGTTGCCCTTGTTTTTCATTGTTGTCCTAGTTATTGTTGTTATTATTGATGTCATCATTGTTGGACAGGACAGTGAGAAACAGATAGAGGAGGGGAAGACAGAGGAGGAGAAAAGGACACCTGCTGACCTGCTTCACCGCTTGTGAAGTGACTCCCTTGCAGGTGGGGAGCCCGGGGGCTTGAACTGGGATCCTTATGCGGGTTCTTGCGCTTCATGCCATGTGCGCTTAACCTGTTGCACTCCCAGAATATATTTTTGGGGGATTGATTATAAGAACTTGTTTTCTTGTGAGACGAAAATGTCAGATATTGCGAACTCCATATGACATAGCCCAATGGTAAGTGTTTGTGTGTGTCACATAGATATTTGCTCAGAGAGCCACTTTCTCTAGTACCCAATTCAAAAGGACAGACAACCTTGTGTCAATGTAAAGCCTAGTGGCTCCTTTTGGGGATGGGGCAAACAAGTTTAGGGGGAGACTCTTGTTCTTGCTTTGCTCATCAACCGGAACAGCTCCCCAACATGGATCTCATTTACATATTAATCTCCTACACAAGCTTTCCATGGGGAAAAAAACTTTGCATCCTTCTATTCACTTTGAAAGTTTAACCACTTACATGGCTGAATTAGTCCTGCTGCAAGTGGTAAGTGGATCAAAGTGAAATCCATCCATAAGGTTTAGAAGCAAGCAGCCTTTCCTTGACGTCATGTCCAAAGTTCAGAAAATTGTTTGCATACAGGCAGGCACCTTAAAATAGCGTGACTATGTCAGCAGTATCATTTGTACCAGGATGTCAGACTTGACTTTTTAGTGTTTGGCCCCTATCTGGGGCTGACCTTGACTTGAATTATACCTTTATGGGGGAACATTGCATTCTTATCTAAGATCTACAGCATCTCATTATTTAACACTTTCTCAAATATATTTGGAGGAAGCAGCCCATCCATTCTAGGCCCTCTGATCCTTGAGAAAAGTGCTTAACTGTAGCGCTGTGAAATAAATCTACAAAATACTCCAAAGAAACTGTTGCTCTTAATATTCAAGGTGTTTTTTTTTATGGTATTACTGGTTGACTATGACAAAGACATTTCCACTAGTAAAGATGGAACAGGATTGGGATACAATAAAATAAAATGAAGATATGAGAGATGATGTCAAGATCTTGGATTCTAATTAGTAACTGCGGCTGAGAGAAGGGAGTTACCTGGTCTTAGAAAGGCAGGGGAAGAGATGGTAATGGCTGATGTAGACCTCTTTAGTCTCCCTTTTCTTGGACAGCTCTAGTAGTTTCTAAAACTCAGGAATAAGTGCAGAATGAATTTGCAGATCATGATGAACTAGGAAGAGGGGAATTTCACATTAAGTACCAAATAACTGGGCACTAGAGAAGTTAAGTGACTAAGAATTGAATGAAGTCATTTGTTTTTCACTTTTTTAAAAAAGATTTATTGGGAGTCGGACGGTGACACAGCAGGTTAGGCGCACATGGCACCAAGTGCAAGGACCAGTGTAAGGATCCCAGTTTGAGCCCCCGGCACCCCATCTGCAGGGGAGTCGCTTCACAGGCGGTGAAGCAGGTCTGCTGGTGTCTGTCTTTCTTTCCCCTCTGTCTTCTCCTCTCTCCATTTCTCTCTTTCCTACCCAATAATGACGACATCAATAACAACAACAATAATAACTACGACAACAATAAAAAACAATGACAACAAAAGGGAAAATAAATAAATATAAAAAATGAAACATATATATTTATTTTGGAGGCTGGGCGGTGGTACATCCCATTGAGCACACACATTACTGTGCTCAAGGATCTGGGTTCAACTCTCTGCTCCCCACCTATAATAGGGAGGAAATTTCATGAGTGGTAAAGCAGATCTGCAGGTCTTGGTGTCTCTCTCTCTCTCAAATTGGTGATTTAATAATGATTGACAAGATTGTAGGATAAGAGATGTACAATTTCACACAGTTCCCATCACCAGACTTCCATAGCCCATCCCCTCCATTGGAAGCTTTCTTCTTCTTTATCCCTCTGGAAACATGGACGAAAGATCTTTATGGGGTGCAGAAGGTGGGAGGTCTGGCTTCTGTAATTGCTTTTCTGCTGGACATTGGGCATTGGCAGTTCGATCCGTACCCCCAGCCTGTTTCTATCTTTCCCTAGTAGGGTAGTCTTTGGGAAGTGGGGTTTCAGGGCTCATTGGTGATGTCTGCCCAGCAAAAGTCAGACTGGCTTCATGGTAGCATCTGCAACTTGGTGGCTGAAAAGATAGAAAGCAGAACAAATCATTTAATAATCAGGAGCCAAAAGGTAAGAATATATCAGATGAAATTTGGGGTCATCATGCTGGAAGAAGCTAGGAAGTCTATTTTTAGATATATTCTGAGGGGGCTCATGACTGAGTTAAATGACTAAGAGTTGAATGAAGCCTTTTCTTTCTTTTTTTAAACCTCTTCGTTTCTCTGTTTCTCTCTTTTCTCCATTCTTTTTGGATCGTGCATCTTGCAGGTTGTCCAAGTAAGGAAGAAGATGCTAATCTTACGAATGGGCCTACTCTACAGGATCAGCCTTGGGCTTCTCATCCTGACCAATATCTTCCCTGGAACAGCTGGCCAAGGGGAGTCAAGACCGGGAGACTTTGTGAAGCAGGACATTGGAGGGTAAGACTTCCTGACTCTTGGGACAAAATATAAGTGTGCTAAGTGCTTACCTTCAGCCAACACTTGGGATTTTATCTTCTGAAACATCTTTAAGGAAGTCCCTCCAGTCAGTTGCTGTTACTGCTATCTGCTCTCTTCTGTCTCAATCCAACTCTTGTCCTTGGGCTCCCATGAGTGTGTAGACATGATCAAGACTCTCCTTTGTGAAATAAAATTCCACCCCTCTAGGCAGAGACCTAAATCTTTCCTCCTCTTCACAGTCACACTTCTTGAAGAAGCAGTTTTGATTATTCCCTTTACCTAGTTAGTTCTCACCCATTCTCCCACTCACTGCTGTCTGACTTCTAGCCCCATAACTCAGGGTCAACTTTTGGAACTGTGTGGCCCTTGGCTCTATTTTATGAAAAGAAAACTGGTATGTTCTTATGTCACTCAAGCTCCCTGGTAGTTTGTAGCAACCTTCAGCATTGTTGACTCTCCCTCCATCTTTGTTCCCCCTTCTATAATTATGTATATTTCTGAGTAACTCTCATCCCTATTGCTACTGCTCACTCCTTTTGAGTGTCAGATTTCTATATCCAATTTTCCGTTGCATTCATCCCCTGCCTAGCTTATAAAGTTTCAAACTAAGAATATCAAAAGTAATAGCATCCCCCCGCGAAAAAGAAATCAGCCAGCAACAGTAAGTTCAATATGCTTCTCTTTAATTTTTCCTACTTTTTATACCCCCTTTTCTTCTTTTCTGCTCTTCACTGTGCAGATTGAGTCAGTCTCTCGAATCTGTCATTTTTACCTTTCACATTCCTTTGATTCACCTATTTTTTGTTGCTGCCATCCTAGTTTAATTCAGTGTTGGAATCTACTTGGACCCACCAATGGAATCTGTAACTGGTCTTATTCCCCAAAGTCTTGCTTCCATTCAAGCGTAGTTCCACTCTGTGTTACTTCTAAAAGGCATGATTAGTTCTGTGTATCCTATTGAGTCATTCATTGTCCTCCTTATTGTCCTGAGATTCAAGTTGAAATTCCTACACATGATTTTCTAAAGTTCAGTACAAGTCATTCTCTATTGTGTCAGCTTATTTCTTATTCCTCCTGTTACCAAACTTTGTGTTCTTTAGTTATAATGAGCTTTTGGATTGAACATTCTATCTCATTCAGGGACTATCATTACTGGAAATGAGCCTTTTAGCCTTTAACTATTTCAGCAGCATACAGGATCTTTTATTCTTTGGTCATGCCTTTTTGGGTCATTTTACATTGGCTACTCTCCCATATTCTTGGAAGCATTAGGCTTGTTCCTAATTATTTTTGTAAGGCTTATTATCATAATGTACTCTGAATATTTCTTCTTCTTTTCTCTCTCTCTCTCTCTCTCTCTTTCTTTCTTTTCTTTCTTCTTAATTAGCAACAGTAATATCTGGGCTGCAAGCTATAAAACAGGATTTTGTCCTTAGAAACTTGGGCCATGAGGTCCTTTTCACTCTTTAGCTACATTTGGAAAAGCACATGAAGTCTGTTTTGTTAACTTCTCATGTGTCAGATTTCATCAGGCCATGCTAGATGCTCCCAATAAGATAGAAGTTCTAAATAAATGAGCCTCACTTCTTGAAAATGGTTAAGCCTTTCGGAATTTCAATCCTAAGGTTAAAATTCTCTAAAAATACGTGCTTCATTTCTTATACTCTAAAAACAAAGTTTTTTGAGCAGAATAGTCTGTTTTCTGTGAGATTTCCTGAGTATTAGAAAGATGAGTCATTATGCTGGCTTTCTTTTCTTTTTGTGTTTCCATGGTCAGTGTTAATTGTCACCTTATCACCCTTCTCATTTACTTTGGCTTGTTTACATCCTTGCAGAGCTTAGAAAAAGACAGCCAAGCCTTTTAAAGACTATATGCAAGAGTGGTCTAAGATATTTTACTTGAAAAAGCCAAGTAAAGAGTTTGGTTTTCATCCCTGGACATTCGAATCTTTGTTTACCTCTATGTCTGAGAGAGAGAGAGGAGACTACTAAATCTGGCAGCGGGGACAGGGGAGGGGGGTCTGGCTCCCAATACTACAGTTGGCACTTGGTTTGTATTTGCTGGAAAGAAAGGATCCAGAAGACATTCAAATATGTGTCTGTTGCTCATAGTCCTGATATTTAACAGAATTGCCTCTGCATTTTGTGTGCTTGCTTTCCTATCTTCGTAATGGGGTTTTAGTATGTTGAAAAATCCATTTGTTGCATCATTTTAGCCACTGCTAGTGGTTCATGCTATTAAATCACCTTGTTTGACTTGAGTAAAGTGGCCTCAACAATCAGCACTGGATCATGGAGCCACACTTTGTGTAGGTCCTGCGTAGAATGTGAGTGCTTTCGGCATTCCTGTGTGAGAGCCAGGAAGTAGGTTTCATACCTGAGATTTGTAAGTCAGTAGCCCAGAGGACAGTGCCTAAAATCTGCATTTGATGAAGTGTCCTAGGTTATTTTGGTGCAAGGAATCTTTGGGCAGTACCTTGAGGGTGAAGTCTCTGTTTCCAAGGCACTGACAGTTAGCTTAGTGATGTGGGATTTTGAAAGTGTAAAGTAGCAGACACAGAAATCTTCTACAGAGAGCTGTTTGAGCTCTCATTTCACGCATGGAGACATTGATGGGCCAGAAAGGGAAGTGGCATTTTCTAAGCCCTTATAACAACTTAAACATCAGCTACTGCTAGAACTCCAGTTTTAGATTCCTAGTCCCATATATATATATATTTTTAATTTCTTTATTGGGGGATTGATTAATGGTTTACAGTTGACAGTAAAATACAGTAGTTTGTACATGCATAACATTTCCCAGTTTTCCACATAACAATTCAACCCCTATTAGGTCCTCCTCTGCCATCATAACCGCCCTCCCCCCAGTCTTTTACTTTGGTGCAATGCACCAACTACAGTATATATGTATGTATGTATTTTTTTTTTTCTGTTCAGTTCTGGCTTATGGAAGTGCAGGGGGTTGAACCTGGGACTTTGGAGCCTCAGGCATGAGAGTCTCTTTGCATAACTATTATGCTATCTACCCCTGCCCGGTATTCTTTTTTAAGTATTACTTTGTTTACTTATATAATGACAGATATTCAAACAGAAAGATATAGTTGAGCACTGCTCAACTCTTGCTTTTGGTTGTATTGGGGTTTGAATCTGACTTCAGAGGCTCAGGCAAGAAAATCTTTTGCTGAACCATTATGCTATCTCCTCAGCTCCCTGGTCCCATATAATAACTGCAGGGGGAATTTGGGCAGTAGCACAGGGACTGGCGAAAGGATCCCGGTTCAAGCCCCCGGCTCCCCACCTGCAGGGGAGTTGCTTCACAAGTGGTGAAGCAGGTCTGCAGGTGTCTATCTTTCTGTCCCCCTCTCTGTCTTCCCTTCTTCTCTTGATTTCTCTCTGTCCTATCCAACAATGATGACATCAATAACAACAACAATAATAACTACAACAATTGAACAAGGGCAACAAAAGGGATAAATAAATAAATTTAAAAAAATTTTTTTTATATTTATTTTATTTATTTATTCCCTTTTGTTGCCCTTGTTGTTTTATTGTTGTAGTTATTATTGTTGTTGTCATTGTTGGATAGGACAGAGAGAAATGGAGAGAGGGAGGGGAAGACAGAGAGGAGGGACAAAGATAGACACCTGCAGACCTGCTTCACCGCCTGTGAAGTGACTGCCCTGCAGGTGGGGAGCCGGGGTTCGAACCGGGATCCTTATGCTGGTCTTTGTGCTTTGCGCCACCTGCACTTAGCCCGCTGCACTACAGCCCGACTCCCATAAATAAATATTTTTTAAAAAGAGTAACTGCAGGGAACAATTTCTGTTTAGTTTCTATCTTCCTCTCCACCCCCCCCCCCCAAGAGCTTGGTTCAACTCTGGATTTGGCGGTGGTAGGGATTAAACATGGGACTTTAGAGCCTCAGGCAGGAAAGTCTTTTTGCAGAAACGTTACTCTGTCTCCTTGACCTTTAGCTTTATTTCAAATACTCCTGCACCCACATCTGATATACTCACCATTAATTCATGAGAACATACATACGTGAACACTGTCAGATTAGACTGCTACTAAACTGTGGGCTTTTTCAGAGGCAGACTATGACTCTTTTTTTTAAAGGCAGACTTTATAAAGGGTCCACCCAAGCAGCAAGTGTGTGCCAACTGAATCTCTGTCTGCATCAGCCTGCAACTGGTTAAGGCTTGATGTGTATTAGTCAGGATCCTAAAGAATACAGATAGTGTTTCATTTAGTTGAGGAGGGTGAGTTTGCAAAGAAGCTAATGAGTTGGGAAGGGGTGTTCTGGATGCTGATACTCCTGCAATAGGTCAGGAACCTGAGATATGTGCTGTAGAACAGGTTTTCTAGTTTCTAATTCAATGCTTTTATTGCTGCTTTACTAATGAGTCACAGAATTATAAATTAAAGGTGTATAGTTCCACAATGCACCCACCGTCAGAGTTCTGTGACCTTCCCCCACCACAATGATAACCACTATAATTCTCACAAAATCCTGGAGATAGTTGGATTTCTTCCTCCTCCTCCTCCTTTTTCTTCCTTTGCCTCCTCTTGGTTGTCTTTGTTTCCTCTTCCTCCTCTCTTGCTCTCCTCTTTCTTTTTCATGTGTTTCAATTCTCTATGTTGTACATATGAGTGAAACCATCTGCTAATAGTTTTTCACCTCCTTCCTTACTTCATTTAGGCATAATCACTTCCATTTCCATTCATTGATTTCTGAAGGGCACATTATCATCTGTTACATTATGTCACACTTGATGAAATGCAAACTGGTGCAGCCTACATGAAAAGCAGTATGGAGAGTACTCAAACAAATACAACTGGACCATGCCTTATGGTCCAGTAAAACCATTCTTAGACATATACACAGAGGACATGTAAGCAGTAATTCATAGTCCATAGTTGTATTATTCACAGTGCACAAGGAATGGTGGCCACCTAAATGCACATTGATGGAAGAAGTTATAAGATATATACTCAGTGGAGTACGTAAGAGGAGTGTTTGAGAAGAGGCAAGACCTTCAGTGGAGACTTGACAAGAAGACTGAGGGATCCACAAACCCAGGCTGCATTATCCTTCTTCCCTTTGGTCTTCCACAAAGGAGAGCCCTTGGTCTCACGGCCTCCCAGTGACACATTTGACAGTGGAGTGGAACCAGGCTACAGGAGAGATGTCATACCATCTCAGCACTTTTTCTGCACTTGTGCACCATCCCTTTTTTTCTCCCAACATCACTTCATTGGGAAAATGGTGCTTTACAGACTGTTTGTTGTCACAAAGGTACATTTCCATATTTCTACAAAATAGGTGTCAGCACATTTCACCCTTCAACCGAAACATCATCTGATTCTAATAGGAATTTAGGTCCCTAACCTCCCCTAAGTATCCCTCCCTCCCTTCCTCCCTCCCTTCCTCCCTCCCTTCCTCCCTCCCTTCCTCCCTCCCTCCCTCCCTCCCTCCTTTCCTTCCTCCCTTCCTCCCTTCCTCCCTTCCTTCCTTCCTTCCTTCCTTCCTTCCGTCCCCCTTCTGAGTCTCTGAATCTGATGTGATAGCATATAAGCTACTGAGGATTTGCCTTGGATTGTCCTTTGCTTTGTTTCTTAGTGTCTGTGAGTGAGTGAAGTCACTTCTGTGTTTTTTTCTGCATCACCAGGGTTATAGTTGAGGCCTGGGGCCTGCATGACGAATCAGCCACTCCCAGTGGTCATTTGTTGTCCTTCTTCTTAAAAATAGAGATAGAAATTTAGAGGGAAGGGGGGAAATAGATAGGGAGAGAGACAGAGAGACACCTGCAGCACTGCTTCAATGCTCATGAGTCTTCCCTTCTGCAGTTGGGATTCTGGAGCTTGAACCTGGATCCTTGTGTATGGTAGTGTAAGTGTGTCGGGAAATTGTGAGGATGTGGTTGAGCTTGGCAGGGATTGACTTGAGGGGATATCTGTCCTGTCAGTCTCTCTCTCTCTACTGAGAGGTTGAGCAAGGTTTGCCTCGTCTTATCAGACTCCCTGCCTCACAAAGCACCCTGCATTCCTGATACTATGGCCTGCTCCCTTATTATCTACATAATCATTGTTTTGCCTGAAAGATCCCCACCCATTCCATTTCTTTAAACTATCTTCTTTCTACCCTCAAGACCCTCCCTGCCTCCAGGATATTATTAATCCTACCAGTTAAAACCCTCGCAACAGTTGCTAAGGAAGTTTCTACCTTTCCCAGCCCCTTTTGCCTTTCTCCGCCCCTTTCCTAACCATTGTTGTTTCCGACTTGCCACTTCCGGGTCCGACCTTTAAAAGCCTCTGATCAATAAAGAATTGAATCGCCTCACCATCACGATCCCTCGTGTCGCTGAGTGAGTAGCAGCCCGGGCTGGCTCCGGTCGCATTCTCTCCAACCCAGAGAGTACATGCCCGGGAAGAGGCACCCCCACACTAGCCCAGCATATGTGCTCTACCAGGTATGCCACCACCAAGTGTGTTCGCTCTCACACTCCCCCCCCCCTTCTCTCACCTCCAGGTTTATCATTGGGGTTTGGTGCCTGCCCTACGAATGCACTGTTCCTGGTGGCCATTATTTTTCCAATTTATTGGATAGGACGGAGAGAATTTGAGAGAGGACGGGAAGATAGAGAGAGGGAGAGAGAAAGATAGACACCTGAAGACTTCTCCTTCTGTCTTGTGTCACTCAGCATGATTCCTTCTAGTTCTATTCATGGTATAGTAAAGGAAAATGTGTCATCACTTTTTACAACTATGTAGTATTCCATTAAGAATTTCTTTGACCATACATTTATTGTTGGATACCTGTGCTGTTTTCAATTGCTGGCTATAGTGAATAGCATGGCCACAAACACAGGAATGTTCCTTGGATAGGTACCTATGAGATGGGTTGCTGAGTCACATAATGGGTTGATATTCAGTGTTTTCAGGAATCTTGAACTTTTCCACGATGTGTACACTAATTTGCATTCCCACCAACAGTATAGACAGATACCCTTCTCTCCAGACTGTTGCTTGTAGTTACTGTCCTTTTTGAAGTAGGTCATTCTCGCAGGGATGAGTTGGCATTTCATTGTAGTCTCGATTTGTATTTCTCTCATAATTTGTGATTTTGAGTGTTTTTTTTCATAATACCTGTTGGCCATCTGGATATCCTCTTTGGAGAAGTGTCTGTTAAGTTCTTTCTCCAACTTTTTAAATGGGGTTGATTGATTTTTGAGTTCTTTATATATCTTGGTTATTAGGTCTTTGTCTGACATGTGGTGTGCCTATAACTTTTCCCTTACTGTAGAGTGTCTTATCTGTGTTGGTGATCATTTTCTTATATAGAAGCTTTTCATCTTAACGTAACCCATGTAGATTATCTTCTCTTTTGTTTACCTTGCTGTGGTGATTGGTATTCTGAGGACACCAAAGTAGATATTATGGAGTAGTCTTTTCCTTCCTTTCTCCCTTTCTTTCCCTTTCTTTCGTTCTTCCTTTCTTTCTTTCCTTCCTTCCCTTATTTCTTTCTTTCCTCCCTTTCTTTCTTTCTTTCTTCCTCTCTTTTTTTTTTTAAATGTATTTTTATTTATTTTAGATAAAAACACAGAAGTTGAGAGGGAAGGGGATAAAGAGTGAAAGAGAAATACCTATAGCACTGCTTTGCCTTTATGAAGTTTCCCCCTGCAAGTGAAGACTGGGGGCTAGAACTCAGCTAGGTGTGTCATCATAGGGCCCCTCCGTGTAGTGTTCTGTTCATGTTTTAGTTGATGGCTTTGGTGTAACATAAGTTTTTGATTGTTTTGTACATGGTGTCATGTGGTAGTCGTTACATTCTTCTTCATGTCTTCCCAACACTGTTAACTAAAGAGACTTTCCTTTCTTCATTTAATGTCCTGGGCCCCTTTGTTATACAGAAACTATCCATAAATATGATGACTTTCTTAAGGTCTCTGAATTTTATTCCAAAGATCTGAATGTCTATTTTCATTGCAGTCCCAATCATTTTTGATTACTATAGTCATATAATACAGTTGTAAGTGAGGGAGTGTGATGCCTCCATTCTTTGTCTGTCTGTCTGTCTATCATATATCTATCAATCTATCATCTGTTTATTTTTCAGGATTGCTTTGGAAATCCTAGGTCTCTTGTGGCTCCAGATAAATTTCTCTGTGCTAGTTCTATTCTTCTAAAAATATTCATGGAAGGGGCCAGGTGGTGGTGCATCTGGTTGAGCGCACGTTACAAAAATGTTCATGGTTTTTCTGGGGAGATATATAATTGTTATTAAAAAGATTTACACCTGAAGCTCCAAGGTTCCAAGTTCAGTCCTTAGCACTACCATAAGCCAGATCTTTGTTGTTTTCTAGTCTCTATCTTTCTCTCTGCACCTCTCTTATTAAAACAAATAAATTATTAAGAACAAAAAAACTAGAAAACAACAAATTTTAATTTCTATGGCTAGAACTTTCCAGATTACGATGAATAGTAATGGTGCTAGTGAACAGCATTATTTTGTTTCTGATCTAAGTCTTTTATTCTTTTGGTTTTCCTTGGTGTTCTTTGCCTCATCCTCAAGCTTACTGATTTGATTGTCAGCCTCTGTCATTTTTGTGTTGTATCCCTCATTTGTATTTCTTAGATTAGCTTAGCTATTGTGGCCCTTTAAAATTGATTATTATCATTATCATCACTGCTTAGCTCTGTTTTATACAGGTACAGAGGACTGAACCAGGGACTTCTGTTGCCCTTTGTTGTTGTTGTTATTGATGATGTCGTTGTTGGATAGGACAGAAAGAAATGGAGACGGGGGGAGAGAAAGACAGACACCTGCAGACCTGCTTCACCGCCTGTGAAGTGACTCCCTTGCAGGTGGGGAGCCAGGGGCTCGAACCGGGAACCGGGATCCTTAGTTGGTCCATGCACTTAGCGCCACCTGTGCTTAACCCACTGTGCTACCACCAGACTCCCAGAACCAGGGACTTGTAAGAGCTTCAAGCTGGAGAATCTATTTGCATAACCAATGGACTATTTCCTGCCTCCCTCCCTCTTGCATTGTGGCCCTTTGTTCATCTGTCATGGACTCTTGTTCAGTTACTTTAGCACCTAGCTTCCCCGTTGTGGTCATTAGTTAGCATCTCTGGCCTTTATTCTTTTGTTTTCTGCTTCAGGTTGTCAAGTGGATTAGGTGTTATATCTATTCTTGATGTTTCCCACTATTAGTTTCTTTACTTCTCTGAGCATGTTGAGGACTGACGTGTTAAAGTCTTCTTTGTGGGTGTTTTTTTTTAAATTTTTTTTATCAGGGCTTCTGTCATGACCTTTGGAGTGGTGAAGGCGCTGTCTTCTATGTCTATTGTGATTCATTGTAGTGGTCTGTATTGATTTGGCCTCAGCAGGGGCAGATTCTCTTTGGGATGAACTTCGTCTGAACTTCGTCTTGCTATTATAGTTTGTTGTTGTGATGGCTGGGGTGGTGGTGACACTTTCCTCCAAAGGTCTAGTTTGGAAGAAGTGTAGATTGATTTTAGGCCCTTTGGCAAGTCTGTGGGGGGGGGTTAGGGGTGATGGGCTGGGCTCAGTTGTCTTCCGAAGTGGTCAGTCTTGGCACTAACCTTGGTAGAGGTACTGTCTAGTGGATTCATGGGTTAACTGAGATCTCTGCGGGTCTGGTGATTATTCAGGGGTGGCAGTAGTGACAGCAGATGCTTTGAAATTAAGAGGGCATGGTGAGGGGTTCTCTTGTCTCCATGTTACATCTATGATCTCTCTTTTAAAAAATATTTCATTTATTTTGGATACAGGCAGAAATTGAGAGGGAAGTGGGAGACAGAGATGGAGAGGCATGTGCACCACTGCTTCACCACTCATGAAGCTTCCCCTCTGCACCTGGCTCCTTGAGTACTGTCATGTGTGCACTCTACCAGGTGCACCACCACCTGCCCCCTACATCTACAACCTCCGTTTGGTGGCACCATACCAAGGAAGTCAGACATTCTTTCATTTTTAGTTCACAAAATATTTTGTTATTGCTTGCAGTCTTCAGTCACTAAGAGGGCATTCATTATAGGACTATGTTTTGTATTGGACTTTAGCTCAGCAAATACGCATGATTAATGGACAGGTTTTAAGTTGATTGTGGTTTGAAGTGTGTGAGAAATTCAGTTCCTCCCATATCCATACACTCCCTACAGCATAATTGGCCAGGGACACAGTACGGTGGCAAAGCATAGGACTTGCATGTGAGAGGTCCCAGGTTTAATCCCCAGTACCTCCATATATTAGAGATGAACAGTTCATTGGTCCAAAGAAGGAGAGAAGGGAGGACAAGGAAAAAAAGAAAAGCCATGGTACATTGCTATGCTCACCATGCTATCATTACTCCTTCAATATTCTGATGCCAAGAGATGCAGGGGTCAAGTTCCTGCCTGGTAGCCTCTTTCCTGCCCTATGCCTGAGTTCCTGCTCGGTAGACCCTTTCCTGCCCTGTGCTTGCTGCCTGGCCTGACCACTGGAACCCCTCAGGGCTCCGGCACACAGTTTAGGCAGACTTTAGCCCTAGCAGGAGAAAGGGAGACCCTTAACTGTGAACAACTCAACATCCTGGAGTCCCTGCTTCCTTCACTGCACTCCAGCACTGAGAACCCAGAGGCTTTCTGGGCTTCAGATTTCAGTTATTTACCCACAAGACCTGACTTTCCAAGCCCTGCTACAGTCTGCATGTTCCCCTCTGCTCTCTAGTTAAGACTTCTTTCTTAGGGCTGGTTTTCATATGCCATCATATTAGTATAAAGCTTACGTTTTAATGTATGGAGCTGAGCACCGTTCTAAATACATTCATTCATCCAGACATCAGAACAGCCCCAAGACTGTCCCTGCCGTTTTCCATTTCACAGTCAGAATGTGGATAGAGGCACAGAGAGGGAACTTGGCAGACCTCACATAGGTGGAAAGGGAGAGAGCCAGTGTGGAACGCAGTCACTCAGACTCAGGTCTACACCAGCGACTGCTGCAGTGTTTTGATTTCCACCCCTTAAGTCACTGTAAGAGTGAGGCACGTTGTCATTTGTTTTACATGTGCGAGCCTTCACTTAAGCTGGTGGCCAGGCCACTTTACTGCTTTACTTGAGGCCAGGAGTTTGGGGTCCAGAGTAGATAATTGTGGGGAAAAGAATATCCTTAGCACTTCAGTGTGATGAATGGTTCTCCGGTTGATCTGGAAACTTTTACTTCAATTACTGCTGAAATAGTGCACCTGTGTTGGCATTAAGGCTGCAAACATTCAAATGAATCACAGGGAACAAAGACTTTCATCACCTTGCCTATAAAAGTAGTTTCCTTTGATGCCATTGTCCCAAAGGAAAACTGTCCTTTTGATCCTTTATACACTTTGGATCCCAACCTGTTTGAAATTGGGGTATATCCGTATCCACCTACGGAAGTACCTTTGAGGCCAGTGCCTTGTTGTGTTCCTGGTCTGGTCTTCCCAGCGTTTCTGTGGAGCAGAGGCTTTCTGCAACTAAGAAGGCATAAAGGACTTAGTATTTAGTTTGCTTTCACTCAGTCAGCAGTGCCTATGCGGAGCCGGGTGTCTCTCTAGCCCGTACTCCAGTTGCATCTCTGGGCTTATTGAACGATTTCCGAAAACGACAGCTGTCTTTGTGAGAAGGATCGGCCATGGTCTAGCCCAAACTGAGTTTATTATTTCATTTTTTTTCCTAAGTGGATTCTGTAAGTACATTATAATGTGGGTTATTGAATTCCAGGTGGTTCTCATTCCCTTCCCGGTAGATAAATGGCTCTCCCTGGTGCTAAATCTTCTGCTAGACCTGTCCACTTATGTGAATGATGGGGCTTGGAAAATGAAAACACAGAGAATAGTGGGAAATGGTGAGTAATCTGATTTGGCTATGATTTCTGCTCCAAGAGAGAAGTAGTGGAATTTGCAGCTGCAAAAGTATATTGGGAGCAGATTGCAGATTCTCAGCAGGCTGTGCTTGGCAATCTAAGGGGTCAGATGATTTTTTGTAAGCCATGGAAGAGTTACGGGATGCTTGTGCGCAGTGTAGAGTTGTGATCTGAACAGAGATGTAGAGCAGCTTTTAATGAGATCTCATTGACAGATAATGGATAATAGTGCAATTATAGAATATCGCAGTAGGATTTCTGCAGATGCCTCCCAGACACCTTTTCCTCGTCATCTATTTCTCATGCCATTGTGTTGAGAACAGCACCACTGAAGTTCATATTACGATTTTCTTGACGATGATCAACATGTGGTGTATCAGGCCTTTGTCACTGATTGATGTACCAACATGTTCTAAGTTTGTGCCCCTAAATACTCTCTCCCCAATTCCCCAACCCCTCCTGCCCACTTTGCCACTTTCTCCACACACATAGTTTTCAGATCTCCAAAAGTAAGTGAGGTCATGCAGTACTTGCCTTTGTTGCCTTAAGTCACTCGGCACAATGCTTCAGGGTCTAGCTGTGCTCTCACAACCAGCAGAGATTCCTTCTTTTTTAGATGATTTTTTAAAGATTTTATTTACTCATAGGAAAGATGGGAGGAAAGAGAGAGAAAGAACCAGACATCACTCTGGTACATGTGCCGACAAGGATTGAACTCAGGACCTCATGCTTGAGAGTCCAATGCTTTATGCACTGTGCTACCTCCCGACCTCAGCAGCAGAGATTCCTTCTTACGTCTGAGTTGATTTCCATTGCATATGAGTGTGCACGTGTAAATGTATATGCACATCCACACGTGTATACACACACACACACACACACACACACACACACACACACACACACCAGTACCCATTCTTTAGTCAGTGGAAACTTAGGTTGTTTCCACAGTTTGGCTACTGTGAATATTAATACATATGTATTTCCCTAAATAGGAGTGATGGTAAGCATTTATTCTTAAGCTTATTTGGTTATTCCCATGCTTTTTTTGGGGGGGTGGTGGTGGTGGTGGTGGTGGTGGGTATTTTCAGGTTGGTGCCTATTTTTTTTCCCTTTCTCCTCTTTTTCAAACTTGAATTTCTCTTTCTGTTGAGTTGGATGCATTCTTTAGATATTAGTTTCTCATCACACATATGGCTGGCAAATATTTTCTTCCATCCTGTAGGCTCTTTGAAATTCATTGATTGTTGGGCTCTGGGTGGTGGCACACTGGGTAGAGTGCCTGTGTTTCAGTGAGTAAAAACTTGGGTCCAAGGGGGCCAAGTGGTGGCACACTCAGTTAAGCTAAGCGCACATAGTACAAAGTGCAAGGACCTGTGCAAGGATCTGTCTTCGAGCCCCCAGCTTCCCACCTGCAGGGGTGTGGGTGGGAAGGGAGCGCTTCACAGGTGGTGAAGCAGGTTTGCAGGTATCTTTCTCTCTCCCTCTCTGTCTACCCACCCCCTCTCAATTTCTCTCTGTCCTATCTAGTAAAATGGAAAAAATGGCTGCCAAGAGCAGTGGATTCATAGTGCTGGCAGCTAGCCTCAGCAGGAACCATGGAGGAAAGACAAACAAACAAAGCAAAACAAACACACAAAAGCCTGGGTTCAAGCTCCCTTTTCCTACCTACATGGGGAAAGCTTCACAAATAGTGAAGTAGTGCAGCAGGTTTCTCTCTGTCTCTCTCTGTCTATCTCGTGCTTCCCTCACTATATTTTTTCTACCCAATTAAAAAAGTCAAGTTATTGACTGTTTGATTTCATTGCCATGCAGAGATGTTTACATTTGATGGGGTTCCACTTGTCTCCTTCATACTTTGTTGTCTGTACATTTGGCGACTCATCTATGAAATCTTTGCTTGGACCAGCATCAAAGATGCTTCCTCTGTGTTTTCTTCTGGAATTTTATGATTTCACATTTTACATTGCCTCTGTGATCCTTCCCCAGTTGATTTTTATGCTCCGGATAAGGTAAAGGTCCCATTTTATTTTCAAAAGCGTTTACTTGAATTAGCAGCGGCTTATAACAGTAGGCTTCAGGTGGCCACTTATAAATGAACATCTAAACATAGTATGTGATGATCACCTCCAGTCTAGTCCAGTTCCATTCATTTCCCAGACACCTGCCCGCTTTCCCTGAACTACCTGCTCTCTTTCCCCACGCCTCCTGATAATCACTAGTATGTTCTTTTACTATTAGTGAGCATCACTACAGTTTGCATGATGATACGATTACAGAGTATAGCTTCCCATTACACCCACCACAGTAGTTCATTGCCTTCCTCTCCACAACTGTGGCCACCATAGTTTTTACAAAAATCTTAGAGACAGATACCGTTCGTTCATTCATTCATTCATTTTATAAGCTTATGTGTTTCAGTTCTTTATAGTCCACGTATGAGTGGAATTATCTGGTAGTTTTCTTTCACCCCCTTGCTTACTGCACCAAATTACCTCAAGTGCTGTCTGTTTTGTTCTGAAGAACACACTATCATCTTTCTAAATTGCAGAGCAGAATTCCATGGGGAGTATAGGTCCCACAGCTTCTTTATGCAGTTACCTGTCAATGGTCATTTTGCCCGCTTCCACTCTTTGCCTATTGTGAATAAAGCAGCACTAGACATAGGGGTGCATATGCCCCTTCAAATCAGTGTTTCCATGTCCTTTTGATTTTTGAATAGGAGTGGTATTGGTGGATGACAGCGTACTTCTATTTTTATGTATTTGCAGAGTCTCCATGCTGATTTGCATTGAAACTGCGCCAGCTAACATTCCCACCAACAGTGTAACTGACTTCCTCTTACTAAACATCTTCGTCAGCACCTGTCATTTTCTGTTCTGTTGACGTACACTCTTCTCACAGGTGCGAGACGACATCTCAGTGTAGTTTGAATTTGTGAGGTGGAGCATGGTTTCATGTGGGTATCTTCTTTAGAAAAATTGCCTGTGCACACTGTGTACCCACACTTTTAATACCTTTGTTGCTGTCGTTCAGCTGCATGAGTTCCTTATAGTAAGTATTTGATATCAATCCCTTGGCTCATGTAGGACGCAAAATTTATTTTCCCGGTTGCTTGTTTATCCTTAGGTAGAATTTTCTTTTAATGTGTAGAAGCTTTCTAATTTGACGAAGTCTCATTTACTTAATCTTGTTTTGATTGAACTTACCCAGGGAATTGAGTCTCCAAAGACATCTATGATGTTTAGGTCCCAAAGTGTTTCTCCGGTCTTTTCTTTTATGCACTTCGGAGTTTCAGGTCTAATGGTATCCATGTCTTTCATCCATTTGGAATTAATTTTGGTGGATGGTGTTAAGTGATAGCCTAGTTTCATTTTTCTCAGTGTGGCTGTCAGTTTCCCTAGCGCCATACACTGAAGAAGACTTTTTCCCCCATGCAGTGGTTTCAGCCCCATTGCCATATATAAAGTGTCCATATGTGTATGGCTTTATTTCTCGGCTCTATCCTCTTTCATTGGTCCAAATGTCTGTATGTCCCCTCCCTCCCCCAGTAGCCCACTGTTTTAATTACCATTGCTTTGTAGTATAAACTGAAGTCAGGAAGTGTGATAACTCAAACCTCCCTGTTTCCTGAGAAAAGCTTTGACTATTTATTGTTACACACGGATTTTTGGGTAAAATGTTTAATTTTGTGGAATGCCATTTAGATTTTGATAGTGATTACATTGAACTTATAGATTGCTTTGAGAAGACATCCATTTTGATAATATTTATCCTTCTAATTCATGAACAAAGAATTCTCTTCTATTTCTTTGTGTTACCTTCTATTTCTTTTAATAATATTCTTTAGTTTTCACTGTTGATCCTTTACCTTTCACAAAAGTCATTCGAAGGTGTGTTACCTTTCGGGGCTTAGTAATATATGAGTATCTTTCCTTCATTCTCTGTTCCTGACTCACCATTTTTATATAGAAATGTCACACATTTATGTATATTGATTTTTTTTTTTATCCTGCTACTTCACTCAATTTATTGATGATTTCTAGTCATTTTTTGGTGGAGTCTCTGGGGTTCTCTAGATATATTTCCATACCATCTGAGAATAGTTTAGATTCTTTCTTTCAGGTTTGGATTCATTTAATATTTCTTCATAACCCAATTGTGCCAGCTAGAATTTTCAGGTCTATGTTGAATAATAGTGATGAGTGTGGCTATCTTTGTCTAGTTCCAGATTTTAGGAGGAAAGCTTTGAGTTGTTTTTTTTTTTTTTTCCATTGAGAATGATGTTAGCTGTGGGTTTGTCATATGTGGCCTTTAGTAGGTCAAGAAATGTTCCTATCTTTTCCAGTGCCGTAAAGGTCTTCTTTATAAGTGGCTGTTAAATCTGGTTACATTGATTGACTTATGGATGTTGAGCTATCCTTGTTTCCCAGGGATTAATCCCAATTGCTTTTGGTGGATTGTTCTCTTAATATGCTGTTGGATTTGATTAGCCAAGGTTTTGTTGAGGATCCTTGCATCAGTGTTAATCAGGGGTAGCAGGGATAGAGGTCTGCCATTTTGTGTGTGTGTGTGTGTGTGTGTGTGTGTGTGTGTGTGTGTGTGTGTGTGTGTGTGTATGTGTTTGGTAGTGTCCTGTTTTGGAGATCAGAGTGATACTAGCTTTATAGAATGTATTTGGGACTGTATTTCCATCATAATGCTCCAAGACCCCAACCCCCCCCCCCAAGCTCTTCTTCCTCTTTCCACAAGAGTCCTTTGCTTTTTTGCAATACACCAATCACTGTTCAAGTTTCCCTTTGTTTCCCCTTTCTGTTAGTTTTTCTTAAGTTCTGCATTTGAGTGAGATCATTGCGTAGTCGTCTTTCTCTTTCTCTCTTTTTGACTTAGTTCACTTATCTTGAATTTTTTTGGTTAATTTTTCATTTCCCCTCCCTCTCTCCATGCTTGCTTGCTTTTTTTCCCCCTCCAGGGGGCTTGGTGCATACATGAACTTCTGGTGGCCATTTTTTCCTTTCTTTTTCATTGGTTGCACAGAGAGAAGATTAGGGGAGGAGGAAATAGAGGAGAGAGAAAAAGAGACACTTGTAGTGCTGCTTCGTGGCTCGTGAAGCTTCCCCCTCTAGGTAGGGATTGGGGACTTGAACTTGCATCATTGCTCATCATTGTACATGTGTGCTCAACTGTATGTACCACTGCTGGGCCCCAATTTCTGATTTTCTTCATGAATTTATTTTCATGCAGTCAGTCAGTTCCTTTAAGGAAGCTGAGTTTCCTTAATAATAGTTTTCAATTATTTCTTTCAGATAATGAGCAAGTCTCCATGCCTTTGTGGTTAGTTACTGGAATACTGTTAATTTTTCTGGTGATGTAATAGCCCTTGCTTTTTTTCATGTGTTGAATGCTTTTACACAGATGTCTGTGCATTTGAGGCCACACTTTCCCTGTTCAGTCATTTGGGACTGACGTTAGTAGTTTTAGTGACACAATTTAACCTGGAAGGTAGCTATAAGGACACCTTCTAGGTTGGGGTGTGATATCTGTGAGTTGTTAGAAATCGCAGTCATGTTGCTTCTTCAGATGACATTGCTGTAGGACAGACATTCTGTGTCCCCAACTATGGGGGTCCTGCAGATGATTGTGCAAGTAAGAGTAAAAGGGCTTTTGGAGACCAAAGCTCATGGGGTTTCCCTGTTCTTTCATTCTAGTTTTACTTTTACCTGTTTTTTTTTATTTGTTCTCATGTTCTATCCAAGGGTATCCTCCTCCTTGATGTCTAGCTTACTGAGCTCCGAAAGCAACATTCTAGCTACCCCAGTGTCGGAGACCATCCACACAGGGGCACTTGGCATCAGTAGTGTGTGTGTGTGTGTGTGTGTGTGTGTGTGTGTGTGTGTGTGTGTGTGTGTGTGTGTGTGTGTGTGTGTTAGATAGCCCAAGGAAATAGGATCTGTGTCTGAACACTCACCATTGTCTATTTGGCTGGTAGTATCAGTGCAGGCTTGCATTGGATCGACCTTCTCGTGGTGCATCCCGTGAGTACCCATTTCTTGGGGAAACTGACGATCCTTCCTAGCCGACTGAATCCACATGGATCCCAGTCACTTTCAAAGCCAGCAACAAGCAGACATCAGGCTCAACCTGACACTGTTGACTGGCTACGGAAGAAGGGCAAACGCTAGAAGAAGAAGTGCAGGCTTAGCACAGGTCCTGGAATGAGAAGATTAAGTGGTGGCTTGGGCCCTGCTATCAGGTGCACCAGTACACAGGCTGTAAATGTTTTATCTAAGAGATTTAATTGGACCCCAGATTCCAAGTGCAAGGTAGTTGTGGCACAGCTCTGGTAGTGACCTGTTAAAGCCCCAAGGAGCTAGGCCCAGAGCAATGGCCATTTGACCCTAACAGTGACTGTTTTGACCCAGGGAATAGGGCTCTGGGTTATGCCAGTGGTGTCTCAATTCTGAAGGCTGAGGGAAGCTTCCTAGCAATGGTGGCTCAAAGAGCATGTCAGATTGCACGTCAGGTCTCAAGATCAAAGCAGGTCCATCCCAGGAATGATGGGATAAAATATTTCCCCACTTACCCTATTTTTTTTTTCTTCCCAATTCCCTCTCAGCATGATGTAAAAAAAAAAATCTCTTGGGTTTTAATATTCTCATGTATACATCACCTGGGCTAGCTAACATTTGAACTCTTACTGCTCAACTATGACTGTGAGAATTCCCCCCCCACACACTAATCTGAGAAAGGTTCTTTTGTTCCTTGATAGACCTATTTCCCAGAAGTCAAATGAAAGTGACCAGAGCTAAGATTGCCCACACTGAGGGCTAAGGAATAATGAGAGAGAAGGTCACACAAAGTCAGTTTTAGCTGCCCTCCTTTCTGTGCATTATTGGTTTGGGGTGGATTTGGAACATGGTAGATGGTGTTCAGTGTGGGTGTCACCTGATCTGGGTCTATAATCGATCCCTTTCACAAGTCAATATCAGCTGGGCAATTCTGCAGTCCCTTCCATGGAACTGACTATATCACTGTTGCTATGCCAGCCAGCTCACCTTTCCTGAGCTCCACTGTCTTGCTGGTCTCTGCTAAGAAAGGTGCCAGTGTTTTCTTCTTTTTCCATTTGAATGATTCATTTGAGTGCATAAATGACTACTTCAAAAATGAGAGCAAATAAGCCTTGACTACTGCTAGATATTAAGCATTAAGCCTGGCCTTTGAGAAATAGATTATTTAATTTTAACACAAGGTATCTGCGAAGTGTTTTTAATTTTAAAGTTGGGAAGGCTATTACTGGAGGTGTTATATAGTTTGCCTAATGTCACACAATTCGTTACTTCAAATGCATGCCTTCAGACTCTTGAGGCCTACTTCCCTTTCCTTCCATGCATTTCCATTTTATTACTTGATTCCCTGGGCAACCCTCAGCTGTAAGACTCATCTTGTTTTACCATACCATTCTTCTTCTAGAACTAGAGCAATAACAGACACACAGCTGATGCTCAGTCAAGATTGATTGAATGATTAAGGAAATTCAAACTGTTTCAGGAACTAAGGGAATTGGGGTTAAAAGTGAGTTTTCTGTGACTGGGTTGGTAGGTTAGCCGGAGAGCAAAGAACTTGTATGTCTGAAGCCCCAGGTTCGATCCATGGCACCATATATGTCACAACTGAACAAAGTTCTGGTATCTCCCTCATAAACTTAAAATGTCCAAAGATGTTTTCAAGGCTATCTGCTAGAGAGTTGTGCTTTATAATGAAGACTGTTCTGTCTAGGTATTTCTCCTTTGTGTTAGGGTCTTTTTCCACACAGGAACCTTTCCCACCAAAGGGGGCTGAATCCCAGTGAGAAGAACTGTCTCCTGAGGCACCCCTCCTTCACTGTAGTTCCCTCTCTGTCTCTTTCAGCCCTGGTGCCTTGGATACTTGGAACAGTTGTTGTATCTCTGTGAATGACAACCTTCCAGGTCCAAAGGCAGAAGAAAAACTGAGACCCAAGGAGATCCAGTACCATTATTTGCTCAGTAGTCGGGTTCAATTCAAGAGGATGCTGGTGCAGAAGCCAGGGCTTCTCAGCCCTTTTCACTATTGACTTCCCACCTTTTCCTTGAATGTCCTGGCTCTCTTCATTGCCTGGCTAGTGGAGCCACACCATTCTCTTCCTCAACAAATGCAGTGGTCAAGCGGAGGTGGGGTCTGAGGAGGTGCTCAGAGAAATACCTGACTGGGAAATTAGGAACTCAGATTCTAGTCTTCGCTGCCTCTCACTGGGGAGGACTGTGGACAGCTGTGGGGTCCTTGGTGAGCATATTATCCCAGGTGTAAAAGGAAAGAGATTTGGGACTCTCTTGAGAGTCTGATGGCATTCACCTTTAATGAACTGCCATTGCTTTGTGGTCCTGTGTCCTTAGGATAAGGGTGGGAGGGTCAGATTTGCTTCAAGGGTCTCTCTCACTCCACTGTCCTGTGAAGCTACATTTCTCAGGACTGCAAGAAAAGTGACTTCTTAGTAACAGATTGCCTCCCTTCTTCCATTGAGATTTGTTCGTTCAGTGTGATGAATCAAGTGCAGGCAGACCCCATTCTGCAGGACGGCCCTCTGTTGCAGTGGTGCTGGACCGTGTGGGTGTGCTGCGGCTCCTGCCAGTACTGGATGAGAGCTGTGGAGATCGGCCACTGTAGCTGTGTCCCCAGTGTGCAGGCAGTCCCCCTAACAAACAGGAAGTGCTTGCTAGTTTGATTAAGAGGGTTAAGTGGGCCAGACTATTGGAGTCTTCTTGTGCTCAAGTATGTAGATGGGTAATTGTTTCCCATAAAGAACCATGACCTCTCGTGTCTCCATTTCTTCTCCTGCTGCAGCCTCTCTCCCAAGCATGCCCCAGACATTCCTGATGACAGCACCGACAACATCACCATCTTCACCAGGATCCTGGACCGCCTTTTGGACGGCTATGACAACCGCCTGCGACCTGGGCTTGGAGGTCAGTACCCATTTCAAAGCTGCTTTTTGTCTAGTGTTATCTATCTCCAAAGACGGGCTTTTGGACCTGTGATCTCAGTGTAAAACCGAGTTTCTTCCCTCTGAGCACTGAGAATCACTTTCAGTCCTTCAGTTCAGTTTCAATTTTCTTTTTTTTTTTTTTTTTTTTACTTTTTACTTTTTTGCCAGGGCTTGGTGCCAGCATGGTGACTCCATAGTTCTGATTTTTTTTTTTTGATAGAGGGTGAAAGACACACATACAGAGATAGATTGAGAGAAGGAAAGACAGCTGCAGCATTGTTCCACCACTTGTGAAGCTTCTTCCCTGCAGGTGGGGACCTGGGGCTTGAACCTGGGTTCCCAGTAATGGTAACAGGTGCACTTAACCTGGTGAGCCACCACCTGGTCCCCTAATCCTTCATTTCAGCGATCCCATGACTACATAAGGAGGTACTTGGCCGGTAGATTAGTGTGGTCAGCAGCAGGAAACGGTTGAGGCAAATGCATTCTGCTGTATTCTGGGTGGTAGTCAGTCTAATGCTGTCCCAGCTGAATTATTTGGGTGCTCCTTGGCTGTATTCAGGGGGCATGTTGGCAGGTGTGCATTGTGTGTGTGTTTGCTGGACCACTGGAGAATCAGTTGAAGGTATTGTGCTGACTTAGCTCCAAAAATTTCAATGTGGAGTTCTTTTACCAAATAAATCATTTTTATAAATCTAACTTGCAGTGTCAAAATAATCAGCTGACATACTGGTTTCTGATCTGTAGTTCATACTCAATTTCTACAAATCATCCCAAAGCACTTATTATAGCATTTTCTTTGATGTAGGATGTGATTCCAGATTAGGCATCATACTCATTTTTATGTCTGTTTAGTCTGTGATCTGATGTAATCACTATGCTTTTCTTTATCTTTCGTGGCATTGATGAGATCTTCTGCATTCGTTTTGCAAGGAGTATTACAGGAGCTGTCTTTCTGGTGCATTCACCAAGAAGGGCATAACATCTGTTTGGGCCATTGTGATAGTGTTACCGTGGATGTTCACCAGGCTACGCTACTCAAAAATAAATACTTCTCAGTTCATAGCTAATAAGTAACTGGTGGGGAAGTGCTTTGAGATAATTCTGTTCCTTTTCAGCATTTAACAAGTATTGACTATCCTTGCATGAATATTAATTTTTATGGTTGCAAGATGGTAATTTTGTGCGTCCGTTATCTCTATTAGATGGTTTTCTATTTTTATTTAATAAAACCCTTTATTCTCTGTAATTAATTAGCTAACTATTAGTATGTAAGGATGGGTTCTTATTTTATTCAATGAATTATGATCTATTTGTGTAAGTATTCATTATGAATCTTTGCCGATGATTTTTCCAGATTCAGTTCATGGCTATCTATTCAAGTTGGCTTCTGTTTCCCTTTGGCCTAGTTTTTTAAAATTTTTTTAATTAATCAATTAATTTATTGATTTTCCCATTTTTACCCTTGTATCTTTTTTTATTGTTGTTGTTATTGATGCCAGCATTGTTAGATAAGACAGAGAGAAATGGAGAGAGGAGGGGAGACAGAGAGGGGAAGAGAAAGACAGATACCTGCAGACCTGCTTCACCGCCTGTGAAGTGACTCCCCTGCAGGTGGGGAGCCGGGGTTCGAACCGGGATCCTTACACCGGTCCTTGCACTTTGCGCCATGTGCCCTTAACCCGCTGTGCTACCTCTCGACTCCTAGTTTGTTTGTCTTTTAACTTGTTTATATTATGGTGTAACAGTGATCTCTTTACTGATTCTATGTTCCTTTTTTTTTTTTTTTACCTTGGAGTCCGTCTTTTTTTTTTTTTTTCTTTTTCTTTTCACAAAGAGTATCTATTTTTTTATAAGACATTGTATTTCAAATCAAGCATCTGTGTGGTGCCTAGCTATTGTTTTGGATTCTTCTGAAGTTCCACTGCTTGTAATAGGTCCTTTTAGTGGACACAAATGTTAGGAGTTTCACAGAATATATGCTCGGGTATATATTTACCAAGTACATGATACATACAAATGCATAGACTTAAGCTACATATACATTAGCATATGCACACACTCATGACTGTGAACACACATAAAGGATGCCTACAGTCGAACATGAGTAAGCATACACACATGTGTATGTATGTGCACCGCTAGTATTCCAGCCCAGCCCACTATTCATTGTTGCTTTAGTCAGTTGTCCAGTGCTAAAATACACATCAGAAAAAGTTGCAACACTGTTTTTTATAATAAATGCAGTAAGCAAAGTAAAAGCGACATGTAGTTTGCTTCTATTGGCTCTGTTGTTTGTCTTTAGGCGAAGGCTATGTGGTTCTTGCACCGGTTTAAATAGTAGGTTGGAATAGGGCCATATTGGAAGGTAGGAGGACCTTGCACAGCTGAGTTGTAGTGGCCCAGGATGGCAACCAGGACCATGGGGATTTGGGGGCTGATAAAATTATGTATTAGGCACATGAGAGGAGAAAAGGATAACTTCTGAGTTAGTTCTTAGTTTGGATGACTGTCCAGTGATATTATTGAAAACATCTAATTGGAAGAAAGTATTTTCTGGGGGTCAGCCGGTGGCGCTGTGGGTTAAGCGCATGTGGCGCAAAGCACAAGGACCGGCATAAGGATCCCGGTTCGAGCTCCCGGCTCCCCACCAGCAGGGGAGTCGCTTCACAGGTGGTGAAGCAGGTCTGCAGGTGTCTGTCTTTCTCTCCCCCTCTCTGTCTTCCCCTCCTCTCTCCATTTCTCTCTGTCCTGTCCAACAACGAACATCATCAACAATGGCAGTAATAATAATAACTACAATGAGGCTACAACAACAAGGGCAACAAAAAGTGGGAAAAATTGGCCTCCAGGAGCGGTGGATTCATGGTGCTGGCACCGAGCCCAGCAATAACCCTGGAGGACAAAAAAAGGGGGGGGGGGGAAAGAAAGTATTTTCTATTTCTTTAAAAAAAAAATCATTGGGAGTCGGGCAGTGGTGCAGCGAGTTAAGTGCACATGTTATGAAGCTCAAGGACCAGTTGTGTAAGGATCCCGGTTCGAGCCCCCGGCTCCCCACCTGCAGGGGAGTCGCTTCACAGGTGGTGAGGCAGGTCTGCAGGGGTCTGTCTTTCTCTCCCCCTCTCTGTCTTCCCCTCCTCTCTCCATTTCTCTCTGTCCTATCCTACAACAATGACATCAACAACAATAATAATTACAACAATAAAACAACAAGGGCAACAGAAAGGAATAAATAAAGAAATATTTTGAAAAATTAAAAAAAACTATTTACTTATTTTTTGATTGGATAGAGACAGAAAAATCCAGAGGGAAGGGGGAGATAGAAAGACAGAGACACTGCAGCACTGCTTCACCACTCATGAAGCTTCCCTTTTCCAGGTGGGAACTGGTGGCTTAAACCTCGCTCTTTGCACGTAGTAATGTGTGCACTCAACCAGAGGCACCACCAGGCAGCCCCTTATTCTGCTTCTTTTAGTGTTATGATGGGATAAAGATAGCAGGGAAAGGAGGTGGGGACCCATGAGTCAATTGGATTGTTTTTGGCTGCTAATCTACTGGGTGCACTAGATGGTACTTGGTTGTCCGTTTAATATGGTTGGAAATAGCCATGCTGACCCCCTCCCAGCTGAACAGTCTTGGTGTTGCTGGGCTGTATTCAGAGGAAAAATACGTAGGGTTGTGTGTGTGTGTGTGTGTGTGTGTGTGAGAGAGAGAGAGAGAGAGAGAGAGAGAGAGAGAGAGGATAATTAGTTGAAGAAGATGTTCTCATTTATCTCTATTGCAGGGCATATTCCCTTCAACCCCAGAATCTTTCACTTAGGTGCAGTACACCAAACCCAGTCCAAGTTCTGCTTTGTGTTTTCCTTTCTGTTCTTATTTTTCAGATTCTGTCTATGAATGAGATTATCTCATATTCTTCCTTCTTTCTGGATGATCTCACGTAACATGATTTGTTTACACCATCCAAGATGAGGTGAAGGGGAGTCAGGTGGTAGCGCAGAGGGTTAAGCACACGTGGACCCAAACACAAGGACCACAAGGACTGGTTAGGATCCCAGTTCAAGTCCCCGGCTCCCCACCTGCAGGGGAGTCGCTTCACAGGTGGTGAAGCAGGTCTGCAGGTGTCTCTCTGTCTCTCTTCCTCTCTATCTCCCCCTTTCACTCAATTTCTCTTTGTCTCTATCCATTAACAAATAAATTTTAAAAATTCAAAAAAATACACCTTAAATATTTAGGCCCAGGATGAGGTGAAGGAGAATTTATCATTCTTAATTGCAGAGCAGTATTCCATTGTGTTTATAGACCACAGCTTTCTTAGCCACTCATCTGTTGTTAGGCAACTGGATTGCTTCTAGGTTTTAGCTACTGCAAATTATGCTACTGTGAACAAATCTTTTTGGATGGGCCTGTTTGGTTCCTTCGGTTGTTTTTTTTTTTGTTTGTTTTTTTTTTTTTGCCTTACCTCACATAACACGATTCCTTCAAGCTCTATGGAACATGATGCAAAGGAGATGACTTCATCATTCTTTCTAAAAAATGTTTGTTTGTTTACTTATTATTGGTTAGAGACAGAGAAATTGGAAGGAGAGGAGAGAAATTGAAAGAAACAGAGAAACACCTCCAGCCTTGTTTTACCACTCATGAAACTTTCTCCTTGTTTTTGCTTTCCTTACAGTTACACTGGAGTCATCAAAGATGCCTTTGAAATAAATGGAATAGAGGTCTGCCCTTTAGAGGCAGGAAGCGACTCCCCTCTGGCAGGGCGGGGCATTGGCAGGACAGGGCAGGGTAAGGGAAACCAATAACAACAGGAAGCTGCTTCTCTGGTAGTGCTGCTCTGGGCCTGCCTCAGGACTGTTCGTCATGCCGCAGTGTGGCAATCAGAGCTTCTCTTTGAAGGGGCCATCTAGTCGTTGCTTCCTTCTCCCAATCATCCAAGTTAGGCAGGCTGAGGTGGGGGGCTGTGGAGGACGGCATTTAAGCTGAATAGTGAATATGGTTCAAGAATTCTGAAGTATGATTTTGTTAAACAATCTTCAGTCACTCATTAAAAAAATATAATTGGGGCTGGGGAGACAGCGTAATAGATAGGCAAAGATAGTCGTGTCTGAGGCTCTGAGGTCCCAGGTTCTATCTCTAGCAGCACCATATGCCAGAGCTAAACACGGATCTGGGAAAACAATAATAGCAAAAAAATTCAGATAATAAAAACAAAAATCCAGAATGAATAACTTTCAGTCTTTAGCCAAGCAAGATGTCTATCAGAGAGTGACCCACCCTTTGTGACTCTTTAGCTTTCCAAGAAGCATTGCTTGTATGAGGGTTTTATTTTTAGTCAGTGGTCATCAGAGATCTATCCTTGTCTGGACACCAAAGAAAAATCTTTATGTACTCATGTATCTTTGACTTTGATATACCCCAGGGCCAGCTGGAGGTTACTCCTCACTGGAATACCAATTTCCTGGGATTGTTCCAGTCACCACTCCTCTCCTGGCTGGCTGGGGTGTGGCGCAGATGTACAAGGTTAAAATTCAGAGTATATAGCTAAGGCTTGTGTACTAAGATTTGGAAAATGTCAGTGAAAGGTTTTCAAGAAGTTCTAATAAGTGAATATGTAGTTTGTGTTCAAAATTCAAGATTGTTAGCATGTTGATTCTAATAAATCTACAGATGCTATGGCTTCCCCCTCAGAATTCTAGCTATGTTGTTATAAGTAATTGCCAGGCTAATTAAGAAAAATCTATGTGGAACTGTTCAATCTTGAGTATTAACAAAAAAAAAAAAGGAAAAAAAGTTTGAAAAAAAGGGAGAAACTTACATGATTTTTGAGTACATGCATTCTAGGCTTTTCTTTTTGAAAGTTTCAGTAATTAAGTGCCAGACATAACATCAGTGAAGTAGAAAAGAGTCCAGAACTCGATGCATAAAGATCTCAAGCAAATTTATTGATGGGAATTTATGTGCAGGACAGTGGCCATCAAAAAGAAGGGGCGAGAGGGAGGAGGAGAAGAAAGACATTTAAAAATCATTCAGACTTATGAAAAAAATCTCAGTCATTTCCCCACAGGGCTGCATGGGTCTGGGGCACACGCACATATCTTGCCTAGTTAGACATGGTGTCCTATGTGACCCCTGTGCCCTGCAGGGTAAGGGTGTGAGATCACCTGTGGAGGGGCGTAGTCAGGATAGGCATGCAAAGGCTGGAGAGGGGGGAAGGAGAGCGTATGGGGGTGGTGAGGGCCAGTGCCTCACCTAGAGGCATCTCCAGGACATCTTCCTCTTCATTGGGGACTCCTGAGTCATCTGTCCCCTCCCTTGGTTGGGTCATCACTGACCCCCATCTCCATTGCCACATCTAACCCCTGCTAGTGCTCAGTAGGTTGAGACCCCTTTGAGAAAGACACATTATTCTCTGACTCGCAAAAGCCATTTTCTTCGTAATGGTCAAAAACCTTTCCATTGGCTAGAAGTGGCTATGCTCTGTTTTAACACTCTGTTTTCTCTGGAAGGCCAGCTGAGTAGTTTTCTTTGTACCAGAGCACTGTGTTATCTCTGGTGGTGGTGCAGTGATTGAACCTGGGAACTCAAGAGTCTCAGGCTGAGAGTCTTCTGCGGAACAATTATGTTCCCTCCCTTGTCCCTGAGTGCTTTTCCTCTTCATTAATTAGCTGTTCCTTGGAGGGTCAGCCCCACTCATCTTGTTGGCTTCCTCATCGGTTTGGACTCAACAAAATTTACAAAACCCATAAAAAGGCAGCAAGTATTAGTAGATGTGCAAGTTGTCTAGGGCAAATGGAGCGTATTGTAGTCTTTTTTTTTTTTTTTTGCCTCCAGGGTTATCACTGGGGCTCGGTGCCTGCATGATGAATCCACTGCTCCTGGAGGCCATTTTTTCTCCCGGTTTTGTTGCCCTTGTTTTTGTTGTTGTTATTGTTATTATTGTTATTGTTGGATAAAACAGAGAAATTGAGAGAGGAGAGGAAGACAGAGGGGGAGAGAAAAGATTGATATCTGCAGACCTGCCTCACCAATTGTGAAGCAACCTCCCTGAAGTTAGGGAGCAGGGGGCTCGAACTGGGATCCTTGTGCCAGTCCTTGCTCTTTGCGCCATGTGCATTTAACCTGCTATGCTGCCACCTGACCCCATTGCAGGCTTAAATTGTGACTCTCTTGGATGAATGATGTGGTTTCCAGGTCAATGGTGGAAACCATTGCTTGCTCTTAAAGATGTTTTCCTGACTGCCAGAATGTTTTTATTAGCATAAGGATGAATTTTTATTTATTTTGTTTTCTAAGAAAAAAAGTGATTTCTTCCCTATTTTTTATATGTGATTAATAGTGGTTGGCAAGACTGTAAGATGACAGGGTCTAGTCTCACACCTCACCTACCCCCAGAGTTCTGTATCCCCACCCTCTCACCTCCCAAAGATAACCACCAGAGTTCTCACAAGTCTTAGAATCAGTTTGCTCACTTCTGTGTTTGTTTGTTTGAAAGCTTATGTGGGGAGTCGGGCTGTAGCGCAGCGGGTTAAGCGTAGGTGGCGCAAAGCACAAGGACCAGCGTAAGGACACCGGTTCAAGCCCTGGCTCCCCACCTGCAGGGGAGTCGCTTCACAAGCGGTGAAGCAGGTCTGCAGGTGTCTAGCTTTCTCTCCCCCTCTCTGTCTTCCCCTCCTCTCTCCATTTCTCTCTGTCCTAGCCAACAACAATAATGACAACAATAATAACTACAACAACAACAGAAAACAACAACAAGGGCAACAAAAGGGAATAAATAAAATAAATATTAAAAAAAGAAAGTTTATGTGAATAAGATCTCTAGTTTCCACATATGAGTGAAACCACCCCATAGTTGTTGTTCATCTCTTTATTTTGCTAAGCATAATCACCTCCAGTTCCATTCATTTTGTCCCAAAGGATACAACATCATCTTTTTAATTGCAGAGTAGTATTCCATGGAGTGTATATACCATAATGTCTTTAGCCAGTCATCTGATGGTGGGCGTTTAGGCTGCTTCCACTCTGGCTATTGTGAATGATGCAACTACCAACATAGGGGTTCATATATCCCTTTGAATTAGTGTTTCTCTTTCTTTTGAATAAACGCCTAAGAGTGGCATTGATCGATTAAAAGGCAATGCCATTGTTATTTTGAAACTCTCCGTTTAGCCTTCCAAAGGGGCTGCACCAGTTTGCATTCTCTCCAGTAGTGGAGCAGAGCCCCTTTTTCTCCACAACCTCACCAACACCTGTCATTTCTTGTTTTGTTGATGTCAGCCATTCTCTCAGGTATGAGATGGAATCTCAGTGTAGTTTTAATTTGCTTTTCTTTAATGATAAGTCAAATGAATTACTTCATCCTGTGTCTTTTTACCATGTGGATCTTGTATTTAGAAAGCTGGCTCTTTAGTTCTTTGGCCCAATTTTTTTATTGGATGATTTTGATTTCTGTTGTAGAGCTATGCCATTTCTGTATACTTATTCTCTGTTAGTTGCTTGCCAGATGTACGGCATGCAAACATCTTTTTCCGTTTACTGTGTTGCATGCTTATCCTTGTGTGATTTGCTTTCAATGTGTAGAAGCTCTTTAGTTTCTTGTTTTTATTTCCTGAGCTCATGGGATTGAGTCTTAAAGTACATCTTTGAGGAGATCCTGCAGTGTTGCACTTCTGTATATCTTAGAGTTTCTGGTCCAGTATCTAGGTATTTGATTTATTTTGAATTTTGTAGTGTGTGTTGTTAAGTGGTGGTCTAGTTTCAAATTCCTACATGTGGCTGTTCAGTTTTCTCAGCCCCATTTGTCTAAGGAAGAAAAAGTTAGTTACTAGAATATAGTCTTTTTTTTTTTTCTTTTTCCTTTTCAGTTGTCCCCAGTGTTATTGCTGGAGCTCAGTGCCAGCACGTTGAATCCACTGCTCCCTGCAGCCATTTTTCTCCTCCCCCCGCCCTCTTTTTAATTTCTATTAGATAGGATAGAGAGAGATTGAGAGGGGATAAACAGAGAGGGAGATAAAGATAGACACCTGCAGACCTACTTCACCACTCCTGAAGCAGACCCCCTGCAGGTGGGGAGCAGGGATTTTTACCCAGGTCCTTGTGGTTAGTAATATGTGCACTTAACCAAGTGCGCCACTGACTGGCCCCAATCAAAAATAGTCTTCAACAAAAAATGCTGAAACAATAGGAAATCCTTATGCAAACAAAAACTTCTAGTCATACACTGAATGGTATACTAACATAACTCTAAATGCTTAAACTGACTTCAACATGAAGCCCAAAGGTATCAAGCTTGTTGAAGAAAATATGAGAAAATCTTTCCAGTTATGAGTTAGACCTCTTTGCTGTGACACCATAAGTGTGATCAACTATAGGAAAAAATTGATGAGAGGAGTTTTATCAAAATGTGAAACTGAGAAAAATTCCATAGAGGTATTGTTGGTTTACAAGACTTTCCTTTTTGAAGTACAGATAGACATCTCTTCAAAATACATAGTAGCTCATTTTTCTCATCCACCATTAAAGAGTTCATCTCCTTCCCTCATGCACTATTGGTTTGTTTGGATTTTAAAAGCTTTTTTAAAAAAAAATTTATTGCATTTAAGATAAGGAAACTAGAACATGATTTCAACACATGACGACGTGCAGGGGCTTGAACTGGGAGCCTCAAGCATGTAAGTCCATTTTCCCTACTAACTGAGCTATAATATTTCCCTGACTGCTAATCTTCAGTCGTTATGTATATTGTACTTACATTTCTGAAAATATAATTTGCTATAGTGTTTATATGTAACCTTTATGACTCTCCTTAAAATTTCTATTTAATTTATATGATATTTAAGTCCTCCACCACAGTGTGCAGCTCTGTTTCCTGGCATACACACTCAAACAGTGATTGTCTAAGTTATGGAATGTGCTCCCTCAATGGTGTTGACCATTTCACAGTCTGGAAATGTGAGTCTAGTTCTTTTGCTCCCAGACATCGTCGGATTTTTGAAAATCCTTTTGTGAAAAACTGTCCATGTGTCTGAGGTGCTGTTATCTTCAATTTTGTGATTCCATCTCCATTTGAGCTCCATTTCCTCCCGACTTCTCTGGCTCCTTGTCCTGCCCTCCTTTCAGGGGTCAGACATGAGTACGCATGGTAATGGCCAAGATGACGGGCCTGTAGAAGGCTTGTGGCAGAGGGAATACCCTGTCGAAACTTGGTTTATGAGCCCTTAACTCTTCATAGAAAACAGGAGAGTCTACACATAGACTAATTGGACATTAGATTTATATTAAAACCAAAGGGTAAATTCCTTCTTGAGAGGAATCAAGAGATGAGGTAGCCATATGAGTGAGGAGAAGGGTCTTGGACTACAGTTGAAAGCTTCACAGTTGCAGTCATAGTTCTAACACCGGCAGCTTAACATTCAATCAGTCTCTTCCTGCCCCTTTAGTTGTATGAACTGAAAACAGGGAAACTTCAGTTTTAGCTGAGTTTATTAAATAAATAAACTGAGGGGTTGGGTCCTGGGAGAAACTTAACCTGGAAACATCTTCAAGATATCTTGGAGAAGGGGTTCACATACTGGGCTCTATTGTAGAGATTTCATTGAGTCTGTGGGGGGAAGTTACAGGAGATATTTTCAGGAATCTTCAAAGCATTGTGAGTCAAATATCCAGTCTCCTGTTCCTGTGTGCAGTGCAGGTTGAGCCCCAACATCGCGTGGGAGGTGCTGTGGCACTTGGGGCGGGGGGAACCTCGGTACTCTAGTGTCTTTCTCTCAGAGAGGAAGAAACCAGCCCCTTCACTGTGGAGGGGCTGGACTCAAACCTGGTTCTTGCACAATGCAAAGAGCCACACTATTCAAGTGAACTATTTTCCTTGCCCTGTGTCTCTAGGTGGATGAGACAGTCAGTTGGCAGCAGTGAAACCCTGTGCAAGGACCAGAGAGCAGGGAGGGGGAGGGGGACAGGGAGGGAGGGGCGGGGAGGGGAGGGGAGAGGAGAGGACAGAACAGAATGGAGAATAGAGTAACACGTGATGGATATTTGGTGTCCTGGAGTTAGAAGCACCAAAGGAGAACAGAAGTGATGCATAGAATGACAAAAAGAAGAAACAAACACATTTGGGGCAAAGCAAAGAAGAAGCAAGATTCATATCTAGGCTTTCAGCCCATGGGAAGAAAAGACTAAAACGGTATTTTTAACTTTTCTCAAGAAAAGTTGCTTGCTGCCTGCTCCCAGCAACTTTTAATATAGGTCTGTTGAAACACCTTCCAAGAATATCTTTGCCCTCAGACCTTTGCAGTGACATCTCTTCTTGTGACGAGGACATCTAGCTCCAGAGAAAAAGGGCAAGTCTGTGGAACTGGCCTCCCACATAGAGGGAAATGTCAGTAACAGGTGTGGAAGTAATAAAAACATCAGAACAGCTCGGCTGGGGGTTCAGAGGCCATCACTGCAAATAGACTACAATCTCGGGAGCCGGTGGGATTTCACTGGGGGACACTGTCACAAAATCAGAGTGAGAAGTGTAAGTGGTGCCCGAGTGACAACCAAAACTTCAGTTACAGGCTCTCTACATGATGTTCTCTCTCTGCCAGAGGCACAGACTCCAGCCCCAATCAGCAGGAAGTTGGGGGGGAGAAACTGTTTCTCCAGGGTCCATGAGTTGTGTGCATAAATTTAAATTGAATAAGTGGAAGGGCCAGCTGTACAGGATTCTAGAGGGTGAGGCTAGTCCTGCTGTTTAGTCAGATCATGCCTTACTCTCCTTACCTGCATAATAGGCAGGTGATGTTCTTGGAATTCTGATGTTCAGCATCATAATGATTCTAAGACCACAGTAAATCAGAAGAGGTCAGGAGAAGCTCTGAAATTGGTTTCCTTAAGAAGCATCTAGGATTTCCATTCAAGGGGACACAGGATGGGTTGCATCTCAGTATAACCCCTCTGCTCCAGACAAGAACGAGTGAAAAAGCAGAAAAGACATCAGAAAAAGATAAGAGTTGTTTCAAAGAAGTGACTGAAATCTCTTTGGAAGAAACAACGAAGGTGTAAACAGTGCCCAGAGAGCTGCAGGTGATAGTAAGGTAGCAGGGTGTGTGTGTGTGTGTGTGTGTGTGTGTGTGTGTGTGTGTGTGTGTAAATGTGTCTCCATGAATACAGACTTGGAGGGTGAAGTGTGGAGAGCTGGGGTTGTCCTTTAGAGATTTGAGTATGGCACCCTGCTCTGACAGCCAAGGTATGGCTCGGCTCAGAGGCTGAATCTTCAGAAACACAGCCCCCAGCATTAGAACCTGAACCCAGCTGCTTCTCAGATCATGAAGAAGTGACTCACAATTACTGCAGTAGTGAAACAGCTTCAAAATACACAAGTTGAACTGGTTATGAGGATCAGACAGGTCTGTTTTTGGTTCTGGTGGCATTGAAACATTCCACTCTTCCTGCAAGGTAATGAGGCAGGATGTTCTAAACTACCAAGGTCAGTGGTCCTTGAGGCACTGCCCAGAGCTCCCACAAAAACAGGGCAGGTAGAAAAGCAAATCATGGGGGCTGGGCGGTAGTGCAGCAAGTTAAGTGCACATGGCATGAAGCACAAGGCTTGGTGTAAGGATCCCAGTTCGAGCCCCTGGGTCCCCACCTGCAGGGGGATCGCTTCACAAGTGGTGATGCAGGTCTACAGGTGTCTTATCTTTCTTTCCTCCCTCTTTTCCTCTCTTGATTTCTCTCTGTCTTATCCAACAACAGCAATAACAACAATAACGATAACAAGGACAACAAAAATGGGGGGAAAAAAACACCTCCAGGAGCAGTGGATTCGTAGTGTAGGCATCGAGCCCCAGCGATAACCCTGGAGGCAGAGAGAGAGGGAAAAGCAAATAATACTGGTCTAGCTCGGTTGCTTCAATACACACAAACACTGGGACAAGAAGACTGTTTCTTTCACTCACTTTGCTTCAAAGAATGGCTAGATATACACAATTAACTACTACTACATTATGCTGGAGAGACAGCATAATGTTCATGCAAAAGACTCTTCTGGCTGAGGCTTCAAGGTCTGAGGTTCAGTTAAGAATGATGAAGTCAGGGACTTCGGGAGGTAGGGCTACGGAGCAGCAGCAGCTGTGTGTCTCTTCTCTCCTCACCCGGGTCAACTAGGAATACCAAAGGAGACCACCTGGGACCACAACAAGACAGGACTAGAACAACTTCAGGAACCCACCAAATCACCGGTGAGGGCAAACACGTGTGGCTCATGGAGAGAGAGGAGCCTAGGGAGAGATTAAGTGGCTGGTAACAGTCCAGCAGTTGACCAGCTGAGATACCACCTCCAGTCTGTTTCACCAACAAAAAGACGGCTAAAGGGAGGAGAGGACTCCACTAAGACTCACCAAATACAACTGTGAGTCTCCATTGCTACTGCCCTCAGAATCCGGAGGAGAGGCAGGGAGGCCCTGTGCTAACACCAGGGGACAGAGAACTAACCAGGAAACTCAGGAGAAGATCTATACCTTGGTAGCATAGCACGGTGGGGATGTGAGAGTCTCTTTGCATAACCACTGGATTATCTCTGACCCACCCTGCTTTATCTCTTGGTCAGTAGTCAGTGATTAAGCTAAGAAGCCTACTTATAGTTTAAAAGCCCTCAGGTTGCCATATCCTACAGGGAAGAAGAACAAAAGAGGCTTTTAAGCCACTGAGCTCCAACTCAGGGATTAAACTATTATTGAAACAACTGTCAAATTCCACAACTGTGAGCCCTTTAATTACCTTACTTAGACACAAGTCAGTCCAGGTAAGAGTGATCAGTAATTTGAAAAGTACTGAGAGAGGGACATCATAACATACTATACAAAATGGTTAAGCCAACAAGAAGAAATATTGGAGAAATTAACTAGGACAAGAGTCCAGCTAAAAGCCCCCCAAAGGTTGAAGCACAAAATAATAAGGTCAACATCCAAACACTAGTTAAGGAAGTAATAATAGGAGTGAGTAAAGAATTTGAAAGAATTGTCATCAGAAATGCAGAAACAACAAATGAGTCTGTGGAAGAAAACACTAATTATCTCAAGGTAATTAGAGACCCGAAAGTTGAAGTAGCTGAGGTAAGAACACAACTACTTGAACAGGCTAAAACAGCATTAGAAAACGGTAAAAAAAATAGACGAACTCCAGAAAACAATGGAAGGGAGAGAGAATAGAATAAATGAGGGTGAAGACAGAATTAGCAAGATCGAAGACAAATTAGAGACAACTAAAAAAGGAGATCTCACAGAGATTAAGAGATTCTGAAAACAACAACAGAGACCTATGGGATGACTTCAAAAGAAATAATATACATATTATTGGCTTACCAGAGGAAGAAAGAGAGGGAGGGGAAGAAAGCATTCTTCAGCACATAATAGCTGAGAATTCTCTAGTCTAGACAACATCAAAGACATAAAGGTTCCAGAAGCCCAGAGGGTCCCAAACAGAATTAACCCAGATTTAAAGTAGCACGACACATCGTATTTAGAATGGAAGGTTATTAGGATAAAGAAAGGATCCTGAAGGCTGCAAGAGAAAAAGAAAGAGTCATCTACAGAGGAAAACCCGTACACTATAGGCCAGAAGAGAATGGCAAGAAATCTGTCGAGTGCTCAATGAGAAAGGCTTTCAACCAAGACTGCTGTATCCTGCTAAACTGTCATTCAGACTAGATGGAAGCATCAGAACCTTCTCAGAGAAGCAACAGTTGAAAGAATCAACTATCACCAAGCCTGCCCTGAAAGAAGTTCTGAAAGGTCTCCTATAAAAGTCAGACCACCATAAATAGGCCATATATCAGAACACTCTAAAACTCTACAAGAATGGCATTAAAATTTCTTCAGTCTTTGTTATCAATAAATGGCAATGGCCTGAATTCACCTAGTAAAAGGCACAGAGTAGGAAGATGGATCAGGAAATACTACCCAATAAATAGATAAACTAGAACTATTGGATATTTTCAGAGTCATTCATGCCAAGAAACTGGAATACACACTTTACTCAAGTCCACGTGGTCATTCTCAAGGACAGACCATATGTTAGGCCACAAAGCCTAATCATCAGCAAATTCAAGAGTCAGCAAATTCAAGAGTGTTGACATCATCCCAAGCATCTTCTCAGACCACAGTGGAATTAAACTAGCACTTAATAATCAACAAAAGATTAGTAATAGTCCCAAAATGTAGCTCAAGAGTACACTGCTTAACAACTACTGGCTCAAAGAGGAAATAAAGACATCAAAATGTTTCTAGAGTTCAGTGAAAATGAAGACACAAGCTATCAAAATATTTGGTACACACTAAGGCAGTACTGAGAGGGAAGTTCATAGCCATACAAGCACAGATTAGGAAACAAGAAAAAGCACAAATAAGCAGCCTGATTGCACATCTTAAAGACCTAGAAGAAGAGGAACAAAGGAACCCTAAAGCAACCAGAAGGACAGAAATATCTAAAGTTAGGGCAGAAATAAATAACCATGATAATAAGAAAACCATGGTCCGGGAGGTGGTGCAGTGGATAATACTTTGACTCTCAAGCATGAGGTCCTGTGTTCAATCCCTGGCAGCACATGTACCAGAGTTATGTCTGGTTCTTTCTTTCCTATCATTTCTCATGAATAAATAAATAAAATCTTTTAAAAAAATGAAAATAAGAAAATCATACAGAAGATCAACAAAAATAAATGTTGGTTCTTCAAAAGAGTGTACAAAATCGACAAACCTTTAGTAGCTAGACTCACAAAACAAAAAAGGGAGAAGACCCAAATAAATGAAAATCATAAAGAGGAGATGTCACAACAAACACTGCAGAAATTCAGCATATCATGTGAGACTTCTATGACCAACTATATGCCACCAAGCTAGAGAACCTGGAAGAAATGGACGATGTCCTAGATACCTACAAACATACAAAATTAAATAAAGAGGAACTAGGTAACATAAACAGGCTCATCATAGCTAATGAAATTGAAATAGTTATCAAAAACCTTCCCAAGAATAAAAGTCCTGGACCAGATGGTTTTACAAATGAATTCTACAAAACCTTCAAAGAACTAATACCTCTACTTTTAAAAGTCTTCCACAAGATTGAAGACACTGGAATACTCCCTTCCAGCTTCTATGAAGCCAACATCATTTTGATACCACAAGCAGACAGGGACACAACCAAAAAAGAAAACTACAGACCAATATCGCTGATGAACATAGATGCTAAAATATTGAACAAAATTCTAGCCAACTGGATACTGCAGTATATTAAAAAGATAGTTCATCATGACCAAGTGGGGTTTATCCCAGGGATACAATGTTGGTTTAATATGTGTAAATCAATCAACGTGATCCACCACATCAATAAAACCAAGACCAAAAACCACATGGTCATATCAGTCAATGAAGAGAAAGCCTTTGACAAAATACAACATCCCTTTATGATCAAAACACCACAAAAATGGGAATAGATGGAAAATTCCTTGTGATAGTGAAATATGTATGTATGTAGCAAACCTACAGCCAATATCATACTCAATGGTGAAAAACTGGAAGCATTTCCCCTCAGATCAGGTACTAGACAGGGCTGCCTACTATCACCATTACTATTCAGCATAGCATTGGAAGTTCTTACCATAGCAATCAGGCAGAAGGAAGGAATTAAAGGCATACAGATTGGAAGAGAAGAAATCCAACTCTCCTTATTTTCAGATGGCATGATAGTATACATAGAAAAACCTAAGGAATCCAGCAAGAAGCTTTTGGAAATCATCAGGCAATACAGTAAGGTTTCAGGCTACAAAATTAACATTCAAAAGTCAGTGGCATTCCTCTATGCAAACAGTAAGTTTAAAAGAAGTTGAAATCCAAAAATCAATTTCTTTTACTATAGCAACACAAACAATAAAATATCTAGGAGTAAACCTAGCCAAAGAAGTGAAAGACTTGTGTACTGAAAATTATGAGTCACTACTCAAGGAAATTGAAAAAGACACAAAGAAGTGGAAAGATATTTCCTGTTCATGGGTTGGAAGAATTAACATCATCAAAATGAATATACTACCCAGAGCCACATACAAATTTAATGCTATCCTCATCAAGATCCCAAACACATATTTTAGGAGAATAGAACAAATGCTACAAATGTTTATCTGGAACCAGAAAAGACCTAGAATTGCCAAAACAATCTTGAGAAGAAAGAACAGAACTGGAGGCATCCCACTACCAGATCTCAAATTGTACTATAAGGGCCATTGTCATCAACGCTGCTTGGTACTGGAACAGGAATAGACACAATGACCAGTGAAATAGAATTGAGAGCCCAGAAATAAGCCCCCACACCTATGGACATCTAATCTTTGATAAAAGTGCCCAGACTATTAAATGGGGAAAGCAGAGTCTCTTCAACAAATGGTGTTGGAAAAAACGGGTTGAAACATGCAGAAGAATGAAACTGAACCACTATATTTCACCAAATACAAAGGTAAATTCCAAGTAGATAAAGAACTTGGATGTTAGACCAGAGACTACCAGATACTTAGAGGAAAATATTGGCAGAACTCCTTTCCGCATACATTTATAAGACATCTTCAATGAAAGGAATTCAGTTACAAAGAAGACTAAGGCAAGCATAAACCTGTGGAACTACAACAAATTAAAAAGCTCTGCACAACAAAAAAAAAACCCACCACCCAAACCAAGAGACCCCTCACAGAATGGGAGAAGATCTCTACATGCCATACATCAGACAAGAGGCTAATAACCAAAATATATAAAGATCTTGCCAAACTCAACCACAAGAAAACAAATAATCCCGTCCAAAAATGGGGGGGGGGATCATGGACAGAATATTCACCACAGAAGCGATCCAAAAGGCTGAGAAACACATGAAAAAATGCTCCAGGTCTTTGATTGTCAGAGAAATGCAAATAAATACAACAATGAGATACTGCTTCACTCCTGTGGAAATGTCATACATCAGAAAAGGTAGCAGCAGCAAATGCTGGAGAGATTGTGGGGACCAAAGAACCCTCTTACACTGCGGTGGGATGCCAATTGGTCCAACCTTTGTGGAGAACAATCTGTAGAACTCTCAGAAGGCTAGAAATGGACCTATCCTATGATCCTGCAGTTTCTCTCATGGGTATATATCCTAAGAAACCCAACACAAAGATCCATCCAAAAAGATCTGTGTACACATATTTTTTTAGCAGCACAATTGTAATAGCCAAAACCTGGAAGAAACCCAGTTGTCCAACCACAGATGAGTGGCTGAGCAAGTTGTGGTCTATACACCCAATGGAATACTACTCAACTATCAAAAATGGTGACTTCACCATTTTCAGCCAATTTTGGATGGACCTTGAAAAATTCATGTTAAGTGAAATAAGAAACTGAAGGATGAATGTAGGATGTTCTCACTCTCAGGCAGAAGTTGAAAAAACAAGTCCAGAAGAGAAAACACAAGTAGAACCTGAACGGGAATAGGCATGCTGCATCAAAGTAAAAGACTCTGGGGTGGGTCGTGAGGAGAGTACAGGTCCAAAAAGATGACAGAGGACCTGGTGGGGGTTGTATTGTTATATGGAAAACTGGGAAATGTTATGTATGTACAACTATTGTATTTACTGTTGAATGTAAAACATTAATTTCCCAATAGAGAAATAAAACAATGATGAATTTTCCTTCTTGGCATCATTTTGGATGGAGCTTAAAGGAGTCATATGAAGTGAGATAAGCTAGAAAGAGAAGGATGAATACGGGATGGCCCCACTCATAGACAGAAGTTGAAAAATAAGAACAGGAGGGAAAAACCACAGCAGAACTTAGGTTGGAGTTGATGTATTGCACCCTAGCAAAGGACTCTGAGGAGGAGGCTTTCAGGTCCTGGTGCATGACGGGACAGGATGACCTAGGCTGGGGTGAGAACATTTATCACAAATTTGAGAAATTTTCTGTTAAATGAGTAACATGTACCACCAGTTGTATACCATGCATCCTGTCTTGGAGCCCCACCTCCCCAGACCCCTACCCCACTAGGGAAAGAGAGAAATAGGCTGGGAGTATGGATCCACCTACCCATGCCCATGTTCAGCAGGGAAGCAGGTCCGGGACCAGAACTCCCACCTTCTGCACCCCCCAGTAATCCTGGGTCCCTACTCCCAGAAGGATAAAGAATAGGGAAGCTATCATGGGAGGGGAGGGGTTACAGAGTTCTGGTGGTGGGAATTGTCTGGAGATATATCCCTCTTACCCTAAGTTCTTTTCAATCTTTCCATTTTATAAATAAAAAATATATAATAAAAAAGAGAGGAAATAAAAAGAATACCTATAATACCTCCTCTCACCTTCCCTCATGTCCATAGAGGACATTAAATCTCTTTCCAGGATACACCCAACCAGTAGAGCTCTCTCCTGACCTTTAGAGTCTTTCTGTGGCATGGCCTTTAGGGCTCATTCGAAACCCTTTATACTGTAGGTCAGGAGATGAGGCTTGCAGAGAGGAAGGTCTGTTTCAATGTGAAAAAGCTTGTGGCCGCATTGCCTCTCAGATTTGCACTGCAATCTCTTGAAGTCCTCATCTGTTTGTTTGTTCATTTTCCCCATGACCTTCTGGGGCAACTACTGCATTAGCTGAGAAATGATAGGTGTAAGCGAAAGTTGAGGGAATGGTGGGGATGGAGGACTATCCTGAAGGGGTGGGAGACAGGTTTGAATCATTGTGGAAATGTGCATCAGTTGTTTGTGCTTTCTGTGCAGTGACCCTGAGGAGAGGGCAGTGGTGAGGTCGTGGCTGATGGTGCTGGTCCAGAGGGAAGTATAGGTGTATGTGCTGGGGTAGACAGCATAATGGCCCTGCAAAAAGCTTTAGAGGGTACACCAGTGACTTTTAGTCTTTAGTGCCTTTGTGATGGAGCATTAGCAGAGATGGAGGGTGGTCCTCTCTTGTCTGGCATTTAAGGTGTGGCTGAGAATTCCAGGTACCTGACACTAGATGGCATAGCAGCAATACTTTGTAAAGTTAGTCAGCTCTGCCCAGTCTGTGGCTGCTTGAGGGGGTGGAGGATGAGTGCATGTTGATTTCAGAACACAGGCCCCCTGACACAGACTCCTGTAATTCTACTCGCTCAAGGTACCTGTTCTGAGTCCTCAGAAGACTTGTCTTTGATTAATGTTATGGGAGCAGTGGGTCGCAGAGCACTTACAGTCACTCAGCCTCTAAGGACTGTCACAGGCCAGTGGAAAGGCCATTAACATGGTACACAACGCTCCAGTGCTAAGACGGGGGAGGGCCTGTCCATAGGTCACTGTTTTCCACTCCCTGGGTGGCTCACACACCGAGACAAATGGGCACCTCCTTTCTACCCATGTATCCTGGATAAACAGTTTGCGCGGCCACCATGGCTGTTTCTGTCAGGTTCTCACTGATCTAAGCTTCTACATTGTGCCCAGCCCTGAAAGCCTTACTTTTTTGAGGAAGATAGTCCTCAGGAAGGCCTACAGAATCTTCCATAGCCTGCAGTGAGATGAATAAGTAGTGTGGGTCTCTGTTCTGACATGCCCTTTGTCTTTAGTTGTTAAAGACACGAGGCAAACAGCCACTGCAAAGCTTATCTTAAATTGTCGTAAAAAAATTCGCACTTAGTCCAGTAAGATAGCTCACTGGATATATGTCTCTTTTGTCTTGGGCATGGCCCAGATTTGAACCTGGCCCCCACTAAAATGAAACTTTAGACTGTAGTGTCTCCCCCTCCCACATCTCTGTCAAGAAGTAAGCCCAGATTAGTGAAGCTGCAATGATATCAACAATAATTCAATCAGATACGAATCTGGGAGAAGTGGGTTATCATATTGGAACTGGGAGCATAGAGCTGGCAGGCCAGTCAGAGAGGGAGTCAACAGGCAGAGCAGACCAACATCCCAGTTTGACTGTGGTTACCTGCTTCTGTCTGGTCCTTGAAATAGTTAAAGAAAGGACAGGCTAAATAGGGACAAAGGGAAGGCCACTGGCTCATACAGGAAGGTATGCAAAGATGTGTAACTGTAAGAGCCAGGTGCTCCGTAATCTCTTTCTGAACTCCCTGTTTGCTGTGCAGAGGTCTGACACCAAGCCTACAGGTGTAAATAGAGTTCCTCCTTTCCTGAATATTTGGTTTTCTATTCTTGTTTGCTGCTTCAGCCCTATGTCTCAAAAGGGCAGGATACAGACTTCATAGCTTGCATCCAGTGCTCTTCTCAGAGGATAGGATTGGTTGTTTTTCGGGAATCTGTTTAAGTCACTCTAGAAAACGTGTCTGTTGTAGGGCAAAAGACCCACTATCGTACAGTGATGGTGTGCTGGCTGGCTCATGTCTTCCCTTTCAGATCCCACACAGAGAAAGCACATTGGAACCAGCTGGTGAGTTCCCCACTAATTGGTGCCTCACTGAGGCCTAGGGGCAAGCCTGCCTGACACCAGCCACCTGGCCAGAGCTCCCATCTCCCTTGGGGTCTGGGAAGGCTGGGCCTGCAGATAGATAGTGTTACGGAAATATCTGAGGTACAGCTCAAAAGTGTTACAGCCCCAAGGTGTTTCAGCTCTAGGGTGCAGCAGAACCAAAGGACGAGTCTGAGACCCAGAACACATGGAGGGCATACAGAGACTTTATTTTATGCCAGTGGAATCTAGTGGACTCCTGCCATGCTAGACTGTCCACATGATTTGGTAAACCACTTCTGGGCGGGGCATGCATTGACTGGTTATAGTCTGGTTTAAGAAAAGGTACATTTTGATTGGTTACAAAGTGCACCAATCAGGTGTGCTCAGGTACAAGGGTAATGTGTGAACAGATTGGTCACATTATGAGTCATGTAAGACCAAAGATGGGGTGGATTGGTTACATTCTATGCCCAATCCAGGCCACCAAGGTGCAAGTGAATACAACATGAAAGACACAATTTTGTTGGCTACATTCTGTGAAATGAAAAGATTTAACCTGATTGGTGACACTCTTAGTCCCCTAGGTTTGCCAAAATGCAGGGACAGCAGACCCACCTGTCTGTTGCGGAGTTGGGGGACATTTTATTTCAATAGGAAGAAAAGTCTAAGTTTGTTGGTATGCTTCCAAAAACCCCTTCTGTTTCATTAGTTTAATACCCCCTGCTTAACACTGTATTCTATTTACATAACTACTGTATTCTATTTACATATCCACTGCAGGGCATTGGTTCAATCCCCACTGGTTCATGATATGTTTTTGCTCCGCCCCCTCTCCTTGTCACACTCTGATTTTCACCAGTCACTTTTCTCTCCACCCTCTCTATGTCACATCCTGTTCACACCCTACTTGGCAAGTATATATAAAGACAACATTGTGAGTTTTAGTTTTAGTTTTAGCTTAGCTTGGTACAGATTGCGCTGCGTCCTGCATGAATAAAGAGATACTGCGTACAGTTCAACCATGAGTCCCTGGTCGTCTGTCACCCGCCCGTGAAGCCAGCCGGTCGAAAACAACATAAGTTGAGATCTCAATAGGGGAGAAAGGGGTGGGGCAGAAACTGTTGTGCAGAGGTTACAGAGGGGCATGTGGGGTCAGGCTTGGGGAAGAGGGAGAGGTAGAGGACACGGATGAGGGGTGTGTGTGTAGGAGAGAGCAGCAGTGTGCAGAGAGCTGGCGAGCTCTGGCGGCCAACCGAAGAAGCAGCTTTTGTCTTCTGGGTGCTGTGTGCATCAGTGGAGGGGCGCACCACTGTGTGTTGCCATGGTATGCCTGGTGCTTATGCCAGTAGAAGGTCTTGCTTGCTGTGGCAACAGCTTCTAGTGAGAACCCACCAGGTCTGACCCAGCCCAGTGTGTGCCGCATAGAGCGGCCGATGGCACTGCCTCCAGAAGTCCTTGTGGCTCTCTGGTGGGAGATCCTTTGGCGGGGTGGGGGGACGGCAGGGATCAAGGGAGGTTGGGGGTGGCAGATTTTGGGGTGGTATGCTGCCAGCCAGGGCCAGAGAGGTGTTGGTGGGCAGGTTGTGCTTGTGGGGTGCCGACATTGGGCAGGGTGTCAGCTGTGGTTGCAGTCGAGTGGGTGGTGGACCACTGGGGTCCCTGCTAGGGCAGGCGGACTCGGGAGGGGGGGACCATCTCTGGGCTGATTGGCGTGGAGCAGGTGTGGAGTGAGTGCAGTGTGGGGGGGCCAGAGGGTCAGACATGCTATGGGCTGGGGACCAGTTGGGCCCTGGCGAGGCTGGGCCTCCCAGTGAGGGTGGGGTTTTCAGCGAGGGAGGGACACCTGGTGAGGGCGGGGCTCCCGGCGAGGGCGGGGCTCCCGGCGAGGGCGGGGCTCCCGGCGGGGGCGGGGCTCCCGGCGAGGGCGGGGCTCCCGGCGAGGGCGGGGCTCCCGGCGAGGGCGGGGCTCCCGGCGAGGGCGGGGCTCCCGGCGGGGGCGGGGCTCCCGGCGAGGGCGGGGCAGGCAGTTGGGTTAGGGAGGCAGGTGTGTGGTGGGTGAAGTGCCCACAGGTGAGTTTCTGTGCAGCTGGTGTTGAGCTGGTGTGCTTTGTGCTAGATAGAGCTGGCGTGTTGGAGGCCAGCTGGGGCAGCTGTGCGACTGGCGGACAGGGGCCAGCGGTGGTTGGCTAGTGGGGCAGTCGGCCGTGCTTTGTGTTGGGCGGGTGTGTGTAGCCAGAGATTTTCAGGGAGGGCAGGCTGGCAGTTGGAGGGGGGCGTGTGTCAGGGGCAGGTGACCGGAAGCTCCGCGTGCCACGGGTAAGTGGTGGTGATGCAGTGGGTTGCCTCAGAGGGTTGCAGTTCTGCGGGGGTGTGGGGGGGCGGGGCTGGTGTTGTCTCTGTTAGGGCAGCTCGCAGCTGGTGGGTGATGGTCAGTTTTGTGTCAGGAGGCTGGTGCGGGGGCTGGTGGTTGGCGTGCCGCACATGGGGGACTGGGTGGAGGGTCGGGTTAGGGTTAGGGAGATGCTTTCCGGGAGACACATTTTGGCTTCTGAAGCTTTGCCTCTTTCCCTAAAGCACAGAAAACACACTGAGGGAGGCGTGCGCCTTAGAGGACAGCCGAAACTACTTAAAACTCAGCTCTGCTTCTGAAGACATGTCATTTGTGGATTACGCCTGGGAGTCAATTGTGTGTTTTGGAGACTACAGTGTTGATTATTAGTAAATGATCTTCACATCTCCTCTGCAAATGGACTGTTTATAGAAAAACAGTGGTCTCGATTGCCCTCAGTGCCTGAATGGGGTTGTGGGGGGAGGGCTAAGCCTAAGGGTGGTACTAGGAAGTGTGGGGTCATGGAGTCCCCATGTTTATCTCAACTAGAAGTGTGACTGGATGAAAACAGAGACTGTGACAACTGGAGCTGTAGAGTGACTTCACTTTCCAGGGGGCTATTCTCGGACCTGCACACTGAGGTTGATCTGCATTGATGCCACCCATCTGGGCCACGGGCTCTTTCCTGTGGTTGGTGGTTCCAGGTCGACCACATAAGGTGGCTGTCCCTTGCATTTGCAATGACCAGCTTGGGAAGCCCAGCACGTGGGACCCTCAAGCATTCTGGATGCCCCAGGAATCCTAGTTCTTGGGGCTTCTGCTGGCCTTCTCAGTAATAGGCAATGGGTGTGGCAGAAAGGGGTTCCTGTGATGGTGTCGGGTCCTTTCTGGGGAGCATTGCTGAGGTTGCCTGGGTTAAGGCACCAGGAGTTTGTAACACTGCTTTTCTGCTTCCTTTGGTTCAGATGCAGTGACAGAGGTGAAGACTGACATCTACGTGACCAGCTTTGGCCCTGTGTCTGACACAGACATGGTAAGTGTTGTCTCTGCCAGGGACACAGAAAAAGATGGGAGACGACCCAGGAGCTGAAGGGTTGGGCTGGTGTCCCGTCCCGCGGGACCTTCAATGTGGGTAAACCTAGGAGAGGGAGTGAGGACAAGGGAGAGGGAATGGGGACAAGAGACGCAAGAGAGAAATGAGACAAGACAGGATTATGATCAAGTCTGTCTATTAGCACAAAAGGTGCTGTTTTTAAGGCCGGAGTAAAGGGGAGGTTAGCAGTTGGGGACAATTCCTCATGTACTTCTTTCATCTATATGCTTTCTGTTTTAATGAGTGAGAGGGACAGATAGAGTCCAGAGTACCGATCAGCTCTGGCTGGTGGTGCTGGGGAATTGAACCTGGGACCTTTCATGCCTCAGGCATGGAAGTCTTTGCAGAACCATTATGCTGTCTCCCCAATATGGTACATGCAGTTCTGAGGGGCACAGCTCTTCATTATGGGCTTGGCTTGGGAGTGGAGTGGACTGGGGAGGGAGAAGCCTTTGACGTTCAGTGAGCTCGCAGGACTTTGGAGATGACGCGTTCATCCTGGAAAAGAATCCCCCCCTGCCCTCGGAACTAGTGGTCAATTCTAAGAGAGCAGCAGAAGTTCCTTTACACTCATTCATTCACACCCCTGCTCTAGTAGCCACAGTGCACTTAGAGAAATGGATGAGCAGCAGATGAAAGTCAGATGGAACACAAAGAGCTCCACGAATGAATGCATTCACTCAGAGACCTATGCTTATGAAGCTTGGTACCTTTCCAAAGAATCCAGACTCTCTAGCCCTTTTGAGGTTCCATGTTCCACTGCCTTGTCTATTTTCACCTTTCACCATGAAGCAGAAGCAGTAGCACAGTGCTTTCCTGACAGGGAGGGAGGACAGACTTCCGGCAAATAAATGCAAGGTTATTTTTAGCTGCACTTCAATCCTGTCACCAGGCAGAACAGCTACGGCCTCTGCAGTTGGAAAACACTTCCATGAGGTTTAAAAGTTTTTTTCCCCTCTGGTCTACTTGATTAGACTAATGCAGTTGGCCCAGATTCAGGGGTTCTTGATGGCAAGTGACCTGCTCTTAACAACACTTTGAAGCAAGGACCCCAAGACCTTTATTACCATCTCCTACTTGGGAGAATAAGTAGAAATTAGTTAGCTGTGTTCTTAACTCCCAGGCAAAAAAAGAACTTTTAATCCTGAATATATTTCAAGGACGACATATTTCCCTTTTTTATACAGAATGGGGTAAACTATGATAGCTCTTTGAACACTGTACTAGCACTACCCATACCCTCTGCAGCTTCTGCACTACTCAGTCAGAATTATTGTTGACATTTGAATATAATTTCTTATCTGCCCTTGCTAGGTATCTCTATTACCACTCCCACTCCTGTCTGATATCATTCTGTACCATTGTGCACTGAGCCCTCAGTGCCTGCTCTTCCCTGCTTTGCCTGCTCCTCTCCCAGAGTCCTTTGCTAAGCTGAAATCCACCACACTCGATTTAGGTCTGACATTGTATTCTCCCTTTCAGCCCTTGCTGCTTAACTTTCACCTATGAGCAAGATTCTGTGACATTTGTCCTTTTCCCTCTGGCTTATTTCACTTAACATAATTATTCTAATATCCTTCCGAGATGAGTTTAAGGACATAAATTTTAACAGCTTAGTATTATTTCTTTTTTATATTTCTTTATTTCTTCCCTGTTGTTGCCCTTGTAGTTTTTTATTGTTGTAGTTATTACTGTTGTTGTTATTAATGTCATCATTGTTGGATAGGGCAGAGAGAAATGGAGAGAGCAGAGGAAGACAGAGAGGGAAGAGAAAGACAGACACCTGCAGACCTGCTTCACCACTTGTGAAGCGACTCCCCTGCATGTGGGGAACCTGGGGCTCAAACCGGGATCCTTACACCAGTCCTTGCACTTTGTACCACCTGCACTTAACCTGCTGCGCTACCACCTGACTACCAGCTTAGTAGTATTTCTTTGAACCCAGGGTTACAGATTTGGGCTATGAGAAGTCGTGTTGCTATGAAAATAGCTGTGCACAGATCATATACATATATATATATATATATTTTTTTTTTCCTTTGGATAAATCTTCAGGAGAGAAATTGCTGGGTCATACGGTAGATTCATTTATAGCATTTGGGGTTGTAAGAGTTCTCCGGACAGCTTCTCACAGGGTTTGGGCCAATTTACATCCACACCAGTTGTTTCTGTCTTTTCCAAGTGTAAAGTGGTATCTCATTGCTGTCTCTATTTACATTTTTCTGATAAGCAGTGATTTGGACCACTTTCTCATGTGTCTGTTTCGATTTCTTTGTCTCTAATTGGTGCATTTGGGTTTTGTAGTTCTTCGTGGTTCAGTTTTGGAAGGGCATATGTTTCTAGGAATTCTTCCATTTCTTCCAGATTCTCTAGCTTGGTGGCGTATAGTTCTTCATAGAAGTTTTGCATGATTTTCTGGATTGCTTTGCTGTCAGTTGTGATATCTACTCTGTCGTTTACAATCCTATTAATTTGAGTGTTCTCCCTTTTTTTTTTTAGTGAGTCTGGCTAGGGGTTTGTCAATTTTGTTTAATCTTCCAAAGAACCAACATTTGGCTTCATTGAACTTTTGTATGGTTCTCTTATTTTTGATGTTATTTCTGCTCTAATTTTAGTGATTTCTGTCCTTCTGGTTGTTTTAGGGTTCCTTTGTTCCTCATAGTCTAAGTCCATAAGGTGTGCAGTAAGGTAGTTTACTTGAGCTTCTTCTTGTTCTTTAATATGTGATTATATGGCTATGAGTTTCCCTTTCAATACTGCTTTAGCTGTGCCCAAAATATTTTGATAGCTTTTGTCTTCATTTTCATTTATTTCCAGGAACATTTGAATTTCTTGCTTGAGTGTCTCTCTGACCCAGTGGTTCTTAAGCAGTATGTTGTTTAGTTTCCAAATTCTGTGTCTTTTAGTAATTTTCTGTTGTTAAATGTTAGCTTTACTCCACTGTGGTCTGAGAAGACATGTGGGTTGATTTCAATGCTCTTGAGTTTGTTGATGCTGTCTTTGTGACCTTACATGTGGTCTATCCTTAAGTATGTGTTGTGTGGATTTGAAAAGAATGTGTATTCCAGTTTTGTGGAGTGAAGAACTATGAAAATGTCCAGGAGGTCTAGTCTGTCCATCTCTTCATTTAATTCTCTTGTTTCTTTGTTGATTCTCTGCTTTGTTGATCTAAATGTGAGAGTGGGGTGTTAAGGTCTCTCACTATTATAGTATTACTATTGATGTATTTTTGTAGTTCCTTCAGTAGGTGCTTGATGTATTTCGATAGTACCTCATTGAGTGAATACATGTTAATAATTGTTAAGTCTTCTTGGCTGATTGATCCTCTAATCATTATGTAATGGCCTTGTCTATCTTTTATTACTTTATTTAGTTTAAAATCTATTGTGTCAGAGAGGATAATGGCTGTTCCTGTCCTTTTTTTGTGGTCCATTAGCCTATATGATAGTTTTCCATCCTTTCACTTTAAGTCTGTGTTAATCTTGTTGGTTCAGATGGGATCCTTACAAGAAGTATATGGTTGGCTTATGTTTTCTGATCCATCCTCCCACTCTGTGCCTTTTGATGGGTGAGTTTAAGCCATTGACATTTATTGATATTATGGATTTATTGTATTATAGTACCATTATCCAGCAATTCTTTATTTGCTCTAATATGTTGCAAGTACTATAGTGTTCTTCTTGCTTATAAGTGGTCTTTTAGAACCTCTTTCAGGGCAGGTTTGGTGATGGTTGCCTCCTTTAGCTGTTGTTTGTCTGAGAAGGTTTGGGTCCCTCCATCTAGTTTGAATGAAAGTCTAGCAGGATATATTATCCTTGGCTGAAACCCTTTTTCAGTCAGGGCTCGATAGATACCTTGCTATTCTATTCTGGCTTTTAGAGTTTGAGTGGAAAAGTCTGCTGATTGTCTTATGGATTTTCCCCTGTATGTGACTTTTTGTTTTTGTCTTTCAGCCTTTAGTATATTTTCTTTATCCTTACTTCTTTTCATTGTAACTATGATGTGTCTTGGTGTCTTCAGTTCTGGATTGATCCTGTTTGGGACTCTCTGGGCCTCTTGAATCTTAATGTCCTTTCTGTTGTTCAGGTCTGGGAATTTTTCTTCTGTTATTTCCTCTAGAATGTTTTTTTCCCTTTCCTCTCTTTCTTCCTCTGGCAGGTCAATTATATGAATGCTACTTCTTTTGAGATCATCCCATATGTCTCTGTTGTTGTTTTCAGTGTTTCTCAATCTCTTTTTGAGATCTTTTACCTCTGTCTTTATTTTTCTTTAGCTCATCGTCTGTCTGGCTAATTTTGTTTTCTGCTTCTGTTAGTCTTTGTCCCTTCCCTCAGCTTCTTTCTTCAGTTCAGTTATGGTATTATCTTGTTCTGCTAATTGTTGTTTTACTTCAGCTATTTCAGCTTTCAGTTCTCTAATTACCTTGAGGTAGCCAGTATTTTCCCTGTGGGTCTCATCTGTTGTTTCCCTAATTCTGTTATCCCTTTCCTCCATAGTTGTCTTCATTCTGTGATTATTTAGTTTACTGTTGCTTGCATACTTTTCTTATCTGTGGTTACTTCTGACTGATTTGTAGTTTCTTCTGGACTCCTGTCTTCACTCATTGTAGGAGCAGTTTTATTTGCTCTTTGTTTAACAATTTTTTATTGACTTTTTTATTTTTCTGTTCTGTTCTTCAGTTGTTGTTTTTTGAGTACAAGCCACGCTACACTAAATACCTTTATGACAAATGCAGCCACCACCCTCAGAAATTGCAATAGTAATTGAAGCAAGGATTGAAGCAGTTTAACCAATAACAGTTAGCCAGATAATGTCTCCAGTCCAAGAAAAATAGCAACCAAATCCAAATGGAAAAGAAAGAGAAAGGAAAAAAGGGATAGCAAGAATAGACAATTATGCAAATCTGCTGTTCACTGTAAATTCTAGGGGTAGCAAGAGTAGAAAGGAAAGTAGAGAAGAGACACAAACAGAGTCCACTCTGAGTCAGATTCTTCCCCAAAATATTTCACAAACGAGTATCAGTGAATTCAGAAAGCAGAAGGAGTAAGGAAGGAAAGAAGACAAGAATGAGAAAAAAAAAGAAAGAAAAGAAAAAAACCCAAAACAAGAGCAGTGAAAGGATTTTTTTTAATTAGCTAGGAGGAGGGAGAAGGGGGAGAGTGGATGATAGAGTAGGTATAGTGAAACAAGTTCCTCTCACAATGGATAGGACACCCAGTCACCTAGGAATGGAAAATACAGTAAAAGTTAATTTTGGTCAACCTGAAGGAGGGGGAGAGAGGGAGATGTGTATATATAATAGTAATAATAAAATAGAACACAGTAAAAAACCCTAACAGTCAGTCTGCAGCTTGGAGGGCTCCTGATTGGGGCAGGCAGCCTCAGCAACGACAGCCAATTTTCAAAAAAGAAAAAAAAAAAACAACCTCCAGTTAGTCTTTTGTCATTCCAATTGAGCTTGAACCACTTAGAAAGAAAGAAAAAAAAAAAAAAGACCAAAGGGAATCAGAAAGGAAGAAGGATTGGAATCACACCCCTGGTGAGCTAGGAATCTTGGTAAAGAAAAAAGCTCAGCGGGGAGCCTGCTAGTAGCAGCTCTTCACCCCCTACCCCCCCAGGGGTCTGGTTATGTGTGGGGGAGAGGGTTGCACTTCAGAAATAATCAAAAACTTTCCTTCCTTTTTTCTCTGTTTTCTAACCCAACTTGAGCTATAGTCAATTCCTTGGTGTCACACTTAGGACCCCTTATTCACCATCTTGCTGACGGTTTGGTATCCTACCCTTTCCAGCAATTATTGTCAGAGCTCATGCCAGAAGCTGCATCCAAGTCGCCATCCTGGGTCTGTCCTCTATCTCCATTTTTTTTTTTTTGCCACCAGGGTTATCTCTGGGCTTGGTGCCTGCAGTATGAATCCACTGCTCCCTGTGACCATTTTTCTTTTCTTTTCTTTTCTTTCTTTCTTTCTTTCTTTCTTTTTTCTTTCTTTCTTTCCTCCATTCCTTCCTTACTTTCTTTCTTGCTATTTTTATTCAGTAGGACTGAAAGAAATAGAAAGGAGAGAGGAGTTAAAGAGGGGGAAAGAAAGATAGACACCTGTAGTTCTGCTTCTTTGCTCATGAAGCATTCCCATTGCAGATGGGGACTAGGGACTGGAACCTGGGTCTTTGCACCTGGTGTGATGTGTGCTTAACTGGGTGTGCCACCACCCAGCTCCATGTTTTCTCCCCATTTTTGATGTAGTTGTTTGTTTTTTTGTTGCTGGATTTAGTGAGTTCTATATATGTATTCTGGTTAACTCTTTTTCTGATGTGTGACATGTAAAGATCTCTCAGTGGGCTGCCTTTTTGTTTCTGTGATGATTCCTTTTGCTCTGCAGAAGATTTTCAGTTTGATATAATCCTAATTAGCTTCTTTTTGTCTTTCCTTTCCTTGATATTGATCTGGAATTTTGAAAGATATTTCTGAAGCAAACATTATAGAATATTCTGCCAATGTTTTCTTCAAGGTGTTTGATGGTATCTGGTCTAAAAATCCAAGATTTTGGTCCATTTTTGCATGGTGGAATGTGGTGGCCCACTTCCATTCTTATGAACATTTCAACCCAATCTTTGCAGTGCTATTTGGTGAAAACACTTTCCTTTTACTTTCTTTTTTTTTTCCAGAGTACTTTTCATCTCTGGCTTATGGTGGTGTAGGAGGTTAAACCTGGGAGCCTCATGAAAATCTATTTGCATAACCCTATACTATATCCCATGCCCTACACTTTATTTTTTTCATTTGTTTTGGGCCACCTTGTCAAAAATTATTTGTTGTGTATGTAGGGGCTTATTTCTGGGCTCTCAGTTCCACTCCACTGGTCTGTGTATTTACTTTTGTTCCCAAACTAAGTGAGTGTTGAGGAATCATGAGACATACATTTTTATCTTTCTTTTCTCAGGATTTTGTTGGCAAATCTGGCTCTTTCCCAGTTCCTCATAAACTTTTCTAGCTTTTCTTATATCCCTTTGTAAAAATCCGTTGGGACCTAGATAGGATTGCATTAGATTTGTACATTGGTTCTGAGTAACAACACCAAGTATTCTAATCCAGAAACATGGAATATCTTTTCTTTTCTAGACGTGTCTTCCTTTTTCCTTTAGTATTGACTCACAATTTTCAGTGTACAAGACTTTTACTTCATTTGTCATGTTCCTCCTAGGCACCTGATAGTTTTTGCTGCTATTGTGAATAGGATTGACCTCTGCATGTGGTCTTCCGGTTTAAAGAATGCAGAGAGGAATTCTCTCCTGGTGTTTGTGCTAATTTTGTGGCCTGTCACCTTACTATATTGCTTAACAATTTTCAGGTGTTTTCTGCAGAATTCTCCTGGATTGTTTTATGTATACTACCATATAAACTGTGAATAGTTAGTTTTATTTCTAATCTTTCAATCTGTAGTCCCTTTTTTTAAATTTATTTTATTTATTTATTCCCTTTTGTTGCCCTTGTTGTTTTATTGTTATAGTTATTATTGTTGTTGTCATTTTTGGATAGGACATAGAGAAATGGAGAGAGGAGGGGAAGACAGAGAGGAGGAGAGAAAGATAGACACCTGCAGACCTGCTTCACCACCCGTGAAGCGATCCTCCTGCAGGTGGGGAGCCGGGGTTCGAACCGGGATCCTTATGCCGGTTCTTGTGCTTTGCGCCACCTGCGCTTAACCCACTGCACTACCACCGGACTCCTCTGTATTCCCTTTTTTATTTCTCATTTTTTTTCTTTCCTCCAGGGTTATTGCTGGGCTCGGTGCCTGCACCATGTATCCACCGCTCCTGGAGGCCATTTTTCCCCCTTTTTGTTGCCCTAGTTGTTGCAGCCTCGTTGCGGTTATTATTGCCATTGTTGACGTTGCTTTTGTTGTTGGAGAGGACAGAGAGAAATGGAGAGAGGAGGGGAAGACAGAGAGAGAGGGTAGAGAAAGATAGACACCTGCAGACCTGCTTCACCACCCGTGAAGCGACTCCCCTGCAGGTGGGGAGCCGGGGTTCGAACTGGGATCCTTACGCCCGTCTCTGCGCTTTGCGCCACGTGCGCTTAACCCCCTGCACCACCGCCCGACTCCCTATTTCTCATTTCTTATGTTGATGGTTGAGACTGCCAGTGTTATGATAAAAAGTGAAAATTATTTCCATTTTTATTTATTTAACAATTCTCCAGACCATTCTCCATGATGGTGTCACCAATTTGCATTCCCACTAGCAGTGTAACCGAATCCTCTTTCTCTCCATCCACATCAACAGTTACCATTTCATGCTTTGTTGACGTAGATGATTTTGTCTGGTGTGAGTTGACATGAAAGGCTAATAATTTGTCAGTTCCTTTGGTATATCTCTAGCACCTCTAGAATCTGGTATAGGTCTTCTGCTTACTGAAATGTTACTGGTAGCATTCCCTACAGGTAAAGGTTGAAACTGACTTTCTCAATGAGACTTCTGAAAAGCAAGACTTGTAAGCCATTGGTTTATTGCTCCTGTCTATGGTGACATGTCCATCCATAAAACCAAGAAGTTTAGTATCACAGCAGGGTGTTGAACAGAGAAGAAAGCTAAGCAGACATTGGTGTTTCTAAGGGAAGAGTTAAGAAAGAAAGAAATGTACTGCAGCACAGGAGATAGTCACAGCTGGATACAGTCACAGCAGGAATTGACCGGGGTCACAGATAAAAAACTGCTCCTAACAATTGATATCAGGAACTGGATTGCCACATTAACATGAATCCTCAGGGGTTAGGGTATTCTTGTGTATGTGGTCTCCCCAGCAGGGGCAGAAAAAGGGGACACAGGGCCCAACTGATGAACTCAAACCCTTCAGCCTTCTCTGATTTCTCTGTTATCATCATCATCATCATCATTGTTACTTTGTTCTATGCTGGCTATGTAGAGTATTTAGGCCATGAGTTTCACAGTCCTGTGGCCAGTACAAACCAGTTAAACATTTTTTTTAAATTTTAAATATTTATTTATTTATTTATTTTACCCTTCTGTTGCCCTTGTTGTTTTCTGTTGTTGTTGTAGTTATTGTTGTTGTCATTGTCAGATAGGACATAGAGAGAAGGAAAGAGGAAGGGAAGACAGAGGGGGGGAGAAAGACAGACACCTGCAGATCTGCTTCACCGCCTGTGAAGCGACTTCCCTGCAGATGGGGATCCAGGGGCTTGAAATGGAATGCTTATGCCTATCTGTGCTACCGTCCAACTTCCTTAATATTTTTTAATCAACAAAAAGCCTTTATGCAGGCATATTTTACATTATTTCAAGTATTCTTTTACTTAGTTTTTATGTTTCAGAAATCACTGCTAAAATACAACTCATACTGAAGGATATTTTGGATATCACTGTATCTCCATTTTCTTTGTTCACCACTCCCGTCACCAAAGTTCTATGTCCCCATCCCCACCCCTGTAGATAAACCACTGTAGTTCTCCCACAGTCTTAGAGGTTGACATTTTTTTTCACATTCATATGTTCAGTTGTCTATATTCTGCATATGAATGAAACCATTCTGTAGTTGTCCTTCACCTCCTATCTTGCTTCACTAAGTGCCATCTTCTCCAATTCTGTCCATTTTACTCCAAAAGACACAATGTCATTCTTTATTGCTGAGCAATATTCCATTGAGTACATGTCCGATAACCTGTTTATCCAGTCATCTGATGAAGGGCATTTGGTTGTTCCTAAGCTTTTGCTATTGTGAAAGAAGCTGCTATGAACATGAGGGCTCATATATCCCTTCCAATCAGTGTTATTTTGTCTTTTGGGTATATGCCTAACAATGGAATTGCCGGATCATAAGGTGTTTATCATTTGTATTTGTTGTAGGATTCTCTGTACTAATCTCCATACTGGTTACACCATTGCGCTTCAACCAGCAGTGCAGTAGAGTTCCTCTCCTCACATCTTCTGTAACACTTACCTTCCCTTGTTTTATTGATGGAGCCCATTCTCACAGTGTGAGATGGAATCTCAATGTTGTTTTAATTTGCATTTCTCTAAGGAGTGAATTGGAGCATTTGCGCATATGTCTGTAGGCCATGTGAATCTCTTCTTTAGAGAACTCTTTACTCAGGGTTTGGGCAGTGGCATACCCGATTAATCCCACACATTAATCACAGTGTGCAGGGACCCAGGTTCAAGCTCCTGGTCCCGACCTATAGGGGTAAAGCTTCACAAGTGGTGAGGCAGGGCTGCAAGTGACTCTCCTGTCTCTTTCCCTCTTTATATCCCTCTCCCCTCTAAATTTCTCTGTCTCCATCCAATAATAAATAAAAATTAAATTAAAAAAGAACCATATATTCATATCTTCTGCCCACATTTTTATTGGGTTCCTTTTCTTTTTGTTGAGTTCTATTTTTTAATATTCATTTATTTATTTATACCCTTTTGTTGCCCTTGTTGTTTTATTGTTCTAGTTATTATCAATGATGTTGTTGTTGGATAGGACGAGAGAAATGGAGAGAGGAGGGGAAGACAGAGAGGGAGAGGGAAAGATAGACACCTGCAGACCTGCTTCACTGCTTGTGAAGTGTGAAGCGACTCCTCTGCAGGTGGGAAGCCGGGGGCTCGAACCTGGATCCTTACACCGCTTCTTGTGCTTTGCGCCACCTGTGCTTAACCCGTTGTGTTACCACCTGACTCCCAGTTCTATGAGTTCTGTATAGATGTTTCATATCAGCTACTTTTCTGATGTGTAATGTGCAAATAAGTTTTCCCATTGTCAGACCTTCCAGTTTATCCTTGTGGAATTTTCTTTTGATATGTAGAAGCTTTTCAATTTGATATAGTCCCATCTGTTCAATCTTTTTTTTTCCTTTGCCCATGGGATGGAGTCTACAAATACATCTTTTTTTAAATTTTAATTAATTTATCTATAAAATGGAAACACTAACAAGACCATAGGATAAGAGGGGTACAATTCCCACCACCAGAGCTCTGTATTCCCTCCACTCCCCTGATAGCTTTCCTATTCTTTTTTTTAAAGGGTTTTTTAAAAATATTTATTTTATTTATTTATTCCCTTTTGTTGCCCTTGTTGTTTTATTGTTGTAGTTATTATTGTTGTTGTCGTTGTTGGATAGGATAGAGAGAAATGGAGAGAGGAGGGGAAGACAGAGAGGAGGAGAGAAAGATAGACACCTGCAGACCTGCTTCACTGCCTGTGAAGCGACTCCCCTGCAGGTGGGGAGCCGGGGTTCGAACCGGGATCCTTATGCCGGTCCTTGTGCTTTGTGCCACCTGCGCTTAACCCGCTGCGCTACAGCCCGACTCCCAGCTTTCCTATTCTTTAACCCTGTGCGAGTATGGACCCAGGGTCATTGTGGGATGCAGAAGGTGGAAAGTCTGGCTTCTGTAATAGCTTCCCCACTCAACATACAAATACATCTTTAATGTTAAGTTCCTGGAATGTTTCACCAATGGATTCTATGTATTTTATACTTTTAAGTCTGATATTCAGATCTTTTGTCAGGAAATTGTGAGGAGCCTCACAAAGCACCCTGTATTCCTGATACTATGGCCTATCTACATAATCACTGTTTTGCCTGAAAGATTCCCACCCATTCCATTCCTTTGATCTATCTTCTTTCTACCCTCCAGACCCTCCCTGCTTGCAGGGTAGTATTAATCCTACCACTTAAAACCCTTGCAACAGTTGCTAAGGAAGTTTCTATCTTCCCAGCCCCCTTTTGCCTTTCTCCGCCCTTTCCTAGCCATTTCCATTTCCAGCTTGCCACCTCCGGGTCTGCCCTTTAAAAGCCTTGGCTCTCTGATCAATAAAGAATTGCATTGCCTTGCGCCACTTGTTTGATTCCTGAGTCATCTCCCTCGCGTTGCTGAGTGAGTAGCAGCCCAGGCTGGCTCCCATCATGTTCTCTCCAACCCAGAGAGTATGCGCCCGGGAAGAGGCACCACTACGCTACCTGGCAATCTTTGATCCATTTTGAGTTAATTTTGGTGCATGGTGTTAGGTGGTGGTCTAGTTTCATTTTTCTGCATGTGGTTGTCCAATTCATCCAACACCATTTGTTAAAGAGACTTTCTTTTCCCCTTTGGGTAGTTTTGGCCCCTTTATCACATATAATATGCTTATATATGTATTGATTTAGTTCTGGGCTCTCTGTCCTGTTCCGCTGATTCATATGTTCATTTTTGTTTCAACACCATACTATTTTAGCTACTATTCCTTTGTAATATAAACTGAAGCTAGGAAATGTAATACCTCCATTTTTCTTCTTTTTTCTCAGAAGTGCTCCTATTCGTGTGTGTGTGTGTGTGTGTGTGTGTGTGTGTGTATGTGTTTAAGTTCCACATGAATTTTTGGATAAGTTGTTCAATTACCTTGAACTATGTCAATAGGATTTTAATAGGAATTGCATTGAATTTATAGATTGCTTTTGGCAGGCTTTCCATTTTAATGATAATTGTTCTTTCAGTCCATGAACAAGTGGTGGTCTTCCATTTCTTTTTGTCACCTCTATTTCTTTTAACAGTGTGTTACAGTTTTCACTGAAAAGGTCTTTCACCTCCTTTGTTAGATTTATTTGTAGGTATTTTATCTTTTTGGATTCAATTGTAAATGAGATTGCTTCCTGAGTTCCCTTTCCTCAGGCCTATCTTTTGTATAAAGAAAAGTCACATATTCATGAGTACTGATTTTGTAGCCTGCTACTTTATTGAATTTATTGATGATTTCCAATAGTTAAAAATTTTTTTTTTATTTTATTTATTTTTTATTTTTATTTATTTGAATTTTGAATTTTTTTTATTGTTTTGATTAGGATGGCCTTATATTATAGTTTGAGATCTGGAATTTTGATACCTCCAGTTCTGTTTCTTTTTCTCAAGGTTGTTTTGGTGATTCTAGGTGTTTTCTGGTTCCATATAAATGATTGCAATTTTTAATTTATTCTTTTAAAGATAATTGGTGGGACTTTGATGGGTATCACATTAAATTTGTATATGGTTTTGGGTAGAGTATTCATTTTGACGATATTAAGTCTTCCATTCTATGAGCATGGGGTAACTTTCCGTTTCTTTATATCATTTTCTATTTCATTGAATAACAACTCATAGTTTTCATTATACAAGTTTTTCACTTGTTTGGTCAGATTTATTCCTAGATATTTTATTGATTTTGCTGCTGTAGTAAATGGGAGTAATTTCTGGATATCCTCTGCTTCTGACTTAGTGTTTGTTTAATGGAATGACACTGATTTTTGAACATTAATTTTTGTAGCCTGACACCTTGCATAATAATTTCTGGGAGCTTTCTGCTGTATTCTTTAGGGTTTTCTGTTTATGCTGTCATATCATCTGTAAAAAATGAGAGTTTGACTTCTTCCCTTCCAATCTGTATTCCTTTGTTTCCTTTTTCTTGCTTGATTGCTATGGCTATAACTTAGAATACTATGTTGAAGACTAATATTGATATTGGACAGCCCTGTCTAGTTCCCAATCTGAGGGGGAATGCTTTCTGCTTCTGTCTGTTGAGTGTGTTGTTGGCTGTAGCTTTGCTTTATATGGACTTTACTATCTTAAGGAATTTTCCATCTATTCCCATTTTTGTAGTGTTTTCATCATGAAGGGATATTGGATTTTGTCAAAGGCTTTCTCTGCATCTATTGAGAAAATCACGTGCTTTTTGGTTTTTATTTTATTGATGTGGTAAATCACATTGATTGATGTATGTATATTTAACCAGCCTTGCTTTCCTGAGATAAATTCAACTTGGTTGTGATGATCAATCTTTTTCATATACTGCTGTATTCGTTTGCATAGGATTTTGTTTGGTATTTCATCATCTATGTTCATCAGAGATATTGGCCTGTAGTTTTCCTTTTTTGTTGTGTCTGTCTGCTTTTGCTATCAGGGTTATGTTGACCTCATAAAAGGTAGAAAGAAATATTCCTATGTTTCCCATCTTTTTGAAGAGCTTTAAAAGTAGAAGTATTAACTGTTTCCTTAAGGTTTTGTAGAATTTATTTGTAAAGCTATCTGTTCCTGGACTTTTATTATTGGGCAGAGTCTTAATAACTGTTTTGATTTCTTAGTCTGTGATTGGTCCATTTAGGTTTTGTAGTTCCTCTTGGTTCAGTTTTGGAAGGGTATATGTTTCTAGAAATTCTTCCATTTATTCCAGGTTCTTTAGTTTGGTGACATTATTATTGTTCATAGAAGCTTTGATATTTTGGATTCATGTGGCATCTGTTCTGATATCTCCCCTATCATTTACAATTCTATTTGTGTCTTCTCCTGTGTGTGTGTGTGTGTGTGTGTGTGTGTGTGTGTGTGTGAGAGAGAGAGAGAGAGAGAGAGAGAGAGAGAGAAACAGCGCGAGGGAGAGGGAGAGGAAGGGGGTTGGAGAGGGGGTGGAGGGGTAGAGAGAGTCTGACTAAAGGATTGTCAATTTTGTTTATTTTTTATGTTTTCAAGGAACCAACATTTGGCATCATTGTTCATTTATATGGCTCTCTTATTTTCAATGTTGTTTATTTCTGCCATACTTTTAATGACTTTAGTCCTTCTGGTTGCCTTAGGTTTCCTTTGTTCCTCTTCTTCTAAGTCTAAGTTGTGCACTTAGGCTGTTTATTTGGACTTTTTCTTGTTCCATAATGTATTCTTGTATGGCTATGAGTTTCCCTCTCAGTACTGATTTAGCTGTGTCTCAAAAACTTTGATAGTTCATGCCTTCATTTTCATTTGATTCTAGGAATATTTGTATTTCTTCTTTGAGTTCCTCTTTGACCCAGTGGTTGTTAAAGTTTCCATATTTTGGGACTTTTAGTAATTTTCTATTTTCTGTTAAGTTTTAGCTATATTCCACTATGGTGTGAGAAGATTCTTGGGATGATTTCAGTGCTCTTGAATTTATTGATACTGTCTTTGTTGCATAACATATGGCCTGCTTTTGAGGATGTGTCATGTGGATGCAAAAAGAAAATGTATTCTATGGGAGTTGGGCTGTAGCGCAGCGGGTTAAGCGCAGGTGGCGCCAAGCACAGGGACCGGCATAAGGATCCCGGTTCGAACCCCGGCTCCCCACCTGCAGGGGAGTTGCTTCACAGGCGGTGAAGCAGGTCTGCAGGTGTCTATCTTTCTCTCCTCCTCTCTGTCTTCCCTTCCTCTCTCCATTTCTCTCTGTCCTATCCAACAATGACGACAACAGTAATAACTACAACAATAAAAAACAACAAGGGCAACAAAAGGGAATAAATAAAATAAATATTAAAAAAAAGAAAATGTATTCTAATTTTGGGGGGTGACGAGCTTTGAAAATGTCCAGAAGATCTAGTCTACCCATCTCTTCAATTAATTCTCTGATGTGGTGGCTGCTTTTGGGGTGGGGGTCAGTGCAGAGGAAAAGGGGGAAAAAACTCACATGGTCACCTCAAGATCTCCATTTTCCTTTTTAGCAGACTATTGCCAGCTTATAGTTTGGTTATTATGTTCTGTAGTACTTCCTCTTTGTGCCTTCCATTATAATTTCTCTGCTATTGTACTGGAAATCCTGCTCTCACTTGGAATTCCCAGGTTCAAAGCAGCTGTTTTGCAGAGAGTATGCTAGGTGTTGTCCTCCAGCAGCCATCTTGACTTGGCCCTATTTTTACTTCTTTTGTAGATGTTTGATATCAATTGTTTTATCAGATGTGTAATATGCAATTATCTTCTTCCATTTACTGGTTTTCCTGATTATTCTTATGTAGTTTTCTTTTGATGTGCATAAGTTCTTTAGTTTAATATAATTTATTTACTCTTGTTTTCGTTTTCCATGGTCAAGGGGATGAGACTCCAAATACATCTTTGATGTAAAGATCCTTTAACATTTCTCCATCAGAACCATATGAGTTTGGTTCTCTGGCTTGAGGTTGTAGGTAATTTAGGTATTTTGGGAAAATATTTATTTAATTTTTAAAGATGCTCAAACAATTTAAGCCCAGTGTCAGAATTCAATCATCTTACCAATTTGGAACATTAAATATTTATACTAAAAATATATGTTCAGAACTATAATCTAGATGCTTTATGAATTTTTAAGTATTAAATTCTTTTTTCTCTTGACATACTGATTTAATTGTAATTTATAAGATTACAAGACAGTAATTTTTTCTTGCAATCCATGAACAAGTAATGTTATTACATTTCTTTATGTTATCCTCTATTTATTTTAACAATGTCGTATGGTTTTCATTGAAAAGGTTAATTACCTTTCTTGTTAGATATATTACTAGGTATCTTACATTTTTAATTCAAATGTTAATGGGAAGGATTCTTCATGTTCCCTTTCTTCTAAGCCATCTTTTGGGTATATAAATTCCACAGCTTTATGAGTATTGCCTTTTAACCTGCTACTTTACTGAATTTATTGATGATTTCTGGTAGTTTTTTTGTGTAGAGTTTATGCAGTCCTCCAGATATAAAAGCATATCATTGCAAATAAAGATAATTTGACTTGATCCTTTCTAATTTGATATCTCTTTCTTGCTTGATTGCCATGGCAAGGACGTCTAGGACTATATTGAATAGAATTAGTGAAAGTAGATATCCTTGCCTAATTCCTGATTTTCGGGGGAAAACTTTTATTTGTCTCCAATTGAGTATAATGTTAGCCATGTGTTTTCATATATATTGCCTTTATTATGTTGAGGAATTTTTCTTCCACTCCAAGTTTTCCATAAATGTGTGTTGGACTGTGTCAAATGCTTTTTTCATTAGTTGATAAGACCAGGTGATTTTTATCTTTTTTTTTTTGTTATTGTTGATATAGTGGATTATATTGACTTCAAATGTTGAACCCTCCCTGTATCCCAGGGATGAAATCTACTTGATCTTGATCTTGATGTTGTTGGATTCAGGTAGCTAAGTTTTTGTTGAAGGTCTTTGCTTCAGTGTTCATAAGAAATAGTCTATAGAGTTGTATTTATTTCTTAGTAGAGTCCTTTTCTGTTTGGGGATAATACTGACATTAGCCTCATAGAGAATATTCCCTCTTCTATTTTCTGGAAGAGTTTGATAAGAATGGGTATTCTTCTCTGAATATTTTATAAAATTCAGGACTATAGCTACCTGGACATGGGCTTTTGTTATTGGGAAGGCTTTTGATTACTGATTAAATTTCTGCCCTAGTGATTGGCTTGTTGATTTTATCTTCTTCCTCTTATGCCAAGGTTACCAGCTGGATCAGTCTACGAATATGTCCTTTTCTTCGATGTTGTCAAAAATATTTCCATGTAGATGTCTATAATAGTCTCACATGATCCTTTGTATCTCTGCATTCTTGGCTGCACTATCTCCTCTCTCATTTCTCAGTGACTTTTTAAAAATCTGAGATGATTGTTTATTTTACTAATTTATTATATAGAGACAGAGAGAAATTGAGAGGAGGGGAAGAGAGGGAAAGAGACTGAAAGGGACTCCTGCAGCCCAGCTTTACCCTTTGTGAAGCTTTCCTCCTTCAGTTGGCCACCAGGGGCTTGAACCAGTGGGTCCTCGCACACTGTAATGTGTACACTTAATCAGGTGTGCCACTGCCTGGCCCTCATTTCTGAGTGACTTTACTATCTTTTTCTCCAAGAGAGTGTAGCTTTTGGTCTGTTTTATTTATCCTTTCAGAGAATTCATTCTTTATTTTTATTAATCATCTTGGTGGCCTTTTTGTCTTCTATTTCATTGATTTCTACTCTGATTTTAGCTATTTCCTGTCTCTTGCTGACTGCTGGGTCTCTTTGCTGTTCCATTTCTAGTTGGGTTGTCAGATGGGTTATTAGTCATCTGTCTTTATTAACGTGGACTGTTACTGTTATGAACTTCCCTCTTAGGACTTCTTTTGCTTCATCCGATAGGGTATTGATAGGATATTACAGCTGTTTTCTTCATTTTCATTGAAATCACACACAGTATGGAAGCTTTATATACTTCTAAGGCCTCTAGACTGTCTGTTTCATTCCAGGGGGTAGCATAGTCCTAGGTCAGTACAGAACGGATTTGTGGTTGTGATTTATACTTTTGAGTCCATGTCCAGGAATTTCTCTTAGTTTAAAATTTGATTTGTTTCATTTTAGTGTTAGAGAGAGAGAGTAGCAGAGACACTAGAGTTCTGCCCAGCTCTGGCTTATAATGGTGCAAAGAATTGAACCTGACCCTCAGCCACAAAAGTCTTTTGTACAACCATCATGTTGTCTCCCCAACCCTCTCTGTTTCTTTTTCTAATTGTCACTATGGTTATCCTTGTAATTCAGGGCTGGCACGATGACTCTACTACTCCCTTTGGCCATTTTTCTTTCAGTATTTTTTGTTGATAGAGTCAGAGAGGGAAGGGGGAGATAGAGATGGACACACACACACACACACACACACACACACACACCTACAGCACTGTTCCACCACTTGTAAAGTTTTTCTCCTTTAAGTGTCGACTGGGGACTTGAACCTGGGCCCTTGCTATGTGGTTAGCATGTGTGTTCAACCAGTCACCGCTGTCCTGGGCAACTTGTATGTAAACAACACTGCCAGGACACATAAAAGTGCCAATAAGATGACTTCTGGGACTAAATACCATTGAAAGAGGCACAGGAATTGTACTGTCCGAAACAAGAGTTAAGTAGAGAAGGAAAGGAGCAGAGGGAGCACTGGATAGTCAGAATAAGTGGGAGAGGGGTGTCCAGCAGTTGTAGGGTGCCTTGGCCCCAAGGCCAGCTAAAGCTGACTCACTCTTGGCCCCACCCCATTCCCCTTTCTGGAGCCTGTTTTGACAGAAGACAAGAGTCTTGGTGAGCTGATAACATTCACACACTTCTCATCACCAAAGCCCAAGTGTCTTCCCCAAGTGCAGGTGCCACTCTGCCCAACAGAGGGACTGTATCAAGTGTCATTCTCAAGAGGAGGTCTTAGGCTTATTATCTGGAAGATCTGATTTAAATGCCTCACAAAGCAGCAGAATTAATTTTGCAGTTTGAAGGCAATCATCCTTGGAGAATATACAGGGACTCAATTTGCAGGGAAGGAATTGATCGCACCCCTCTCTCTCATTCATTCAGGTATTGTATGTGTTTATTTTATTTTAATGAAAGTGATACAGAGAGAAATACCAGAGCCCTGTCAGGCTGATGGTGGTGCTGTGGCTTGAACCTGGGACCTCAGAACCTCAACCTTTTGCATCTTACCAATTTGGAATCATTATGCTGTCTAGCCAGCCTGAATTGATTGCATTTCTAGAATGGTTCTGTCATAAGTAGATCAAGTTTGGTCAAATGTCATAGGGTTTTTATGGAGGAGGTTATTACCCTGCTTCCACCCCCCCTCCCGACTATGTTGACTGTATTGAGGGTAATATATACAACACTAGCTACCCATAGCTCAGAATTTAATTTTTCAAAGGAGATGTTATACAAGGTTATTGTTGTCTTGGTTACAATTTCACATGTCCCCCAAATATGTTCTGGCAGCCCTCACCCATCAGCAAAGTGTCCTTCCCTTCCACTGCAGGGCAGGAGTCCTTCTGCCTTTAAAACTGTTACTCCCCCCACCCAAGGCACACCACTTTCATTGAATTTTCTCCCTGCTACTTCCTTTGCCTCCTTTCTTAAAATCCCACTTATGGGGTGCTGGACAGTAGTACAGCAGATAAAGTGCAAATGGCATGAAGCACAAGGATCCCGGTTGGAGCCCCCGGCACCCCACCTGCAGGGGGTCACTTCACAAGTGGTGAAGCAGGTCTGCAGGTGTTTATCTTTCTCTCCCCCTCTCTATCTTCCCCTTCTCCCTCGATTTCTCTCTGTCCTATTTAACAACAATGGCAGCAATAACAACAACAATATACAACAAGGGCAACAAAAGGGAGAAACTTGCTTCCAGGAGCAATAGATTCATAGTGTAGGCACCCAGCCCCAGTGATAACCCTGTAGGCAAAAAAAAAAAAAAAAATCCCACCTATGAGACCATCAAGTATATGTCCTAATCCTTCTGGCTTTGGTCACTTAGCATAATTTCTTCTAGCCCCACCCATATGTAACAAAATACGAGATTTGATGTTTTACAATTGAGTAATAATTCCCTTGGTGTGTAGAAACCCATCTTTTTTTAATATTAAACATTAAATATTAAAATTTACTATCCTTTTTTATAGTAACAACATTGTCTGTACATTTGGCTGATCTCATACCTCTGTGCTGTCTCTTCAGAGATAATCATAATTGTGATTTCTTTCACTCTGTCATGTACATTGCATGCTCACATTTACACATATGGATGCATGCATATACCACATGCAGTAGCAGATACCCCAGTAAATTAAAAAAAAAGAATGGCTTCCATACCGCATATGAAATAAAATTAATATAATATTGATTGTAGCTGCTGCTATCATTTTGTAATATTTAAACTGTGAAGTGAAAGCTACTCTTGATGCATTTAGCTCTCATTTATATTAACTGCTGCAGATAGTCACAAAATATGAATATTTATTTATAATTTCATCCAGTTCCCTTGTGAATATGTATCTAACCTATCTCCTGTTTGAGTCAGTCTTTTCTTTTTCTTTCTCTTAAAAGCCTATGATGTTCACATTTTTGTTTGTGGTTTACTTCTGGGCCATATTGTAGTTACTGAAAGGTGTGTCAAACTTGTCACTTGTAGCATGTGTACATTTTTAGCTTTTTCCCCATGGAACCGAATTACTTTCCTGGCTGCATGTGCTTGTTTCTCCAATTTTTTTTTGATACTTTATAATATCACATTTTCTTTTTCTTTTTTTTCGCCCATTCTGATGGTTGTGAAATGATATATTCATGATGCCATTTGCTTTTTCTTGATTAACTGTGAGGCTACATGTCTTCTTGTGTTTGGTGGCTAACGTGTCTTCCTAAACATGTCAGCAAAGTAGGAATTCCACACAGCCTGTGTCTCAGTGTTGCTGCTTCTACTAGAAGTTGGGGAGATAGAGTTAGAGATTGAGAGATAGATATATCGTGAATCACACATCGGATTCTAATTACAGGAAGGGCTGGGGGTTTGGTTGCACTGTTTAAGAAGGCAAAATTTGAGACCTTTACTCTCACAGAAAGTTTTTCCCCCATTGTCATATACTAGGTGTCTGTATATGTATGGGCTCATTTCTGGGCTCTGAATCCTGGTATATTTTTCCAGGTCCTTATTTCTATTACTACAGCACCACAGTTTTTTAAGTGCTATTGCTTAGTAGTATAAATTGAAGTTGGGGTGTGTGGTACATCTATTTTTCCCCCTCTTCCTCAGGAATGCTTAGCTATTCGCTGATTTCTGTGGTTCTACACAAGTTTTTGGCTAAGTGTTCAATTTCCTTGAAAAGTGTCATTGGGATTTTGTTAGGGATGGCACTGAATCTGTAGATTGCTTTGGTAGGATTCCATATTTATATTTATCCTTCTCATCCATGAATAATGGGTGTTCTTCCATTTATTAATCTTTATTTCTATTAACAATGCCCTATAGCTTTCATTGTAAAGATCCTTCACCTCCATTATTAGGTTTCCTCCAAGCCACTTTATCTTTTGAAGTTCAATTGTAAATAGGACTGAGTCCTTCAACTCCCTTTCTTCTGACTCATTTGTGTATAGAAATGCCACAAATTTATGTGTATTGAGTTTATATCCTGTTACCTTACACTGAATTTATTATCATTACAATTAACAGAGAGAGGTTTGGGCTTCTCCAGGTATGTCATCATCAGCAAATACTGATATTTTAATTTCTTTTTTTTTGCACAGTCTAGGAGGTGGTACACTGTATGAAGTGTTAGACTCTCAGGCATGAGGTCCCAAGTTTGATCCCCAGTGGTGCATGTGTTGGAGTGATTTTATTTATAGATCAAAATTAAAAAAGAAAGAAAAAGAAATTGGGAATAGAACCAGAGATATAGTATAATGGTGATGTAAAGGAATTTTATGCATAAAGCTTTAAGGTCCTAGACTGAGTCTCTAGCACCACTGTAAGCCAGAGCTGAGCAGTTCTGGTTCTCTTTCTCTCCTTCTCTCTCCAGTGTCTCTCATAAACAAATAAGATACTTAGTTTCTTCCTTTACAATATTTATTACTTTGATATGTCTTTCTTGACTGAGTACATTGGTGAGGGCCTCCTGGACTCTGCCAAATGACTGTGCTGACTATAGAAATCTTTGTCTGGCTGGGAGTATGGATCGACCTTTCAATGCTCATGCTCAGCGGGGAAGCAGTTACAGAAGCCAGACCTTCCACCTCCTGTACCCCACAGTGACCTTGGGTCCATACTCCCAGAGGGATAAAGAATAGGAAAGCTATCACGGGAGGGGATGGGATATGGAGTTCTGGTGGTAGGAATTGTACCCCTCTTACCCTATGGTCTTGCCAGTGTTTCTATTTTATAAATAAATAAAAAGAGAAAAAAAAAGAAATCCTTGTCTAATTCCAGATTTTAAGTTTCATTTTTTTTTTCCCACTGAGTATGACATTAACTCAATTTGTCATAACTACCCTTTATAATGTGGAGAAATTTCCCTTCTATTCTCAATTTCTTGTTTAAAATGCTTAGCAGTTTAATATTTTTTAAGTATTTATTTATTGCATTTTAAAGTGCAAGAGAGATATATAGAGTAGGACCAGAGCACTGTTTAGCTCTGGCTTATGATGGTGCTAGAGACTGAAACTAAGACCTTGAAGCCTCATGCATAAAATTCCTTTACATCACCATTATACTATATCCTTGGTTCTACTCCCAATTTCTTTTTCTTTCTTTTTTAAATTTGTATTTATAAAAAGGAAACACTGACGAAAACCATAGGATAAAAGGGGTACAACTCCACACAACTCCCACCACCAGAACTTCGTATCCCATCCCTTCCTTCCCCTGATAGCTTTCCTATTCTTTCTCTCTCTGGAAGCATGGACCAAGGAACATTATGGGGTGCAGAAAGTGGAAGGTCTGGTTTATGTAATTGCTTCCTTGCTGAACAGGGGCGTTGACAGGTCGACCCATACTCCCAGCCTGTCTCTCTATCCCTAGTGGGGCGGGGCTCTGTGGAAGCAGTGCTCCAGGACACATAGATGGGGTTGTCTGCCCAGGGAAGTCTGGTTGGCAATCATGTTAGCATCTGGAACCTGGTGGCTGAAAGAAGAGTTAACATATACAGCCAAACAAATTGTTGACTAATCATGAACCTAAAGGCTGGAATATTGCCGATGAAGATTTGGGGACTCTGTTTCGAAGATAGCTAGTAGGCCTATTTTAGTTATATTCCAAAGAGCCCATGACTTTGCTAGTTTTTTGTCTGAGCCTGACCTTTGATACACAGGTGGACCAAAGTTATTTACTGAGAAGATGATGTCATGGCTGGAAAAAGGGCTGGAAAGCTGGATCAGGGAAGAGAGTAGCTCCCAAATATGGGAAAGGTGTATAAACATTGTTGATTCCCCATCGATTTGATCTGGGGCCCATATTCAGTTTATGAGCCTATATAACCTCTAATTCCCTGTAGGTCTGAGTTCACATTTTGTGGTCATGAGTAGGAATGTTCCAAGCTGCCCCAATTTCAGGACCCACCTTCCTCAGGTGTAGCATAGAGTATGTTGTCCAGCCTCCCTTCAGAGGATGGATCATTCTCTACCATTGTTGATCCGCATTGTGGGCAAGGTCCTATGGGGGCCCACAGAGGGGTCTATTGTGTTGTTCCTGATGGAGATGACCAGTGACAATCAAGAAAGGGATCTGTTCAAGGTCTAGGCCCATCATGTCTGTGTGGAAATCTCAGGAATCCCTGACTAGGGTCCCAGCTGATGGAGTAGCCTAATAGTTACTAAAGAATCATCATTAACATATGCCAGTCTCTTGCCCTTATTCAGCTTTTGTAGTCCTTACCTTGATAAGGTTAGCTTTGGGGTGACTGAGGGAAGTATAATAGGAAGCAGGTAAGGAGAGTATCCATGTCTAAGTAGAAACTATTTCATTAGGCACTTTATGGTGTTTTTTAAAATTTTGGGGGGGTCTTTCTACTTGCTTGCTTCATTCATTGACTCACTGCAGACTTTTGTGCACTTTTGCTTTTAGGTATATATTTTGATCTAATTTATGGATACATGTGTACATATGCCCTATCTCATGGAACCTAGTCTATATCTAGGTTTGGCAGCATTGTTAGGAAGTGAACCACCCGGAATGGAATTAGAGAATACTATGAGAAAGGAAAAGTCTCACCCAAGTAATGAGGCTGAAGGGTTGATATTCCATGCCTGATGTCTTTGGACATATTTCAAAGTGAAGCATGCCGAGCTGATACACGTTGCATTGATTAGGTTGGTATCAGTAGATGCAATATCAGTTGGTATGAACTGAGAGAGGCATGCGGGAAAGAGCCCCACGGTAGAGGTTCCAGGACTGGGGGTAAATATGGGCTCTATAGAGGAAGTGGGATGTTCCTTCTGTCTTAGGGTTTTTAAGGATGCAATAGGTATTGCTATAATCAAATTATTTGGAAATTGGATTAACTCTGAAGATCCCATTGTTAGTATTTGCTGTATCATACATGACATCACCATAATTTATGTGCTTTGACATTATTTATATGTAGCTGTGTCTTACAAAGTAACGCCACTGGCTGCTTCTTTCTCTCTGGTCTATGCTTTCAGAAAAGGCAACTTTTCAAAAAACAAGTCATTATTAGAAATGTATTAACAATTTAAGACCACTGTTAAAATTCAGTCTAGTTACGCATTTGAACTATTAAGTGCTTATATTGAAGGAACATATGCTCAGCTATGGTCTGTGCATTAAAAGGCTACACAAGAGTCTTTTATCAGATGAAATAACAAACCTCAGAAAGTACAATAGCAGCTGAATCACAGATTGATGCAGTTCAACCAAAACCAGGTAGTCAAGCAACACCTCCACTCTAAAAACAAAAACCTGCAATTCAAAGGGAAAGGAAAAAAATAAAGAAAAGAAACAGAGAAAGGGAAGAATAGACAAGTACAAAAATAAACTGTCAACTATAAATTCTAGAGACTGTGGGAAGAGAGAGTGAAGGAAAGCAGAGGGAGACATGGAGAGAGAGGAGGAGGAGGAGGAGGAGGAGAAGTGGAAGAAAGAGTCCACTGTCAGTCAGACCTCGTCTACAAGATAGTTCATGAACAAGTGCCAGTGAATAAAAAAGAAAAAAAAAAAGCAGTGATAAGAGAGAGATTTTTTAGGTCAGCTTTAAGGAATGAAAAAGAGAAGTAGAGAAAAGAGAGAGAGGGCGAACTTCCTCCCAGTCACCTATCAATGGAAAAAGCAACAATAGCTACTTTTGGTCAACTTGGAGAGAGGCAAAAGAGACTAGCACAAGTAGTAATAATAATAGAATACAATTAAATAAAAATTCCTAACTGTTAGTCTCCAGATTGAACCAGTACAGATTGGCTCGACATATACTTGTCTCCTTCCTAAACCAAGCTAAAAAATAAGCAATTATAAGGGAGTCGGGCGGTGGTGCAGTGGGTTAAGCGCACATGGCGCAAAGCGCAAAGACTGGCATAAGATTCCCAGTTCGAGCCCCTGGGTCCCCACATGCAGGGGAGTCACTTCACAAGCAGTGAAGCAGGTCTGCAGGTGTCTGTCTTTCTCTCCCACTCTCTGTCTCCCCCTCCTCTCTCCATTCCTCTCTGTCCTATCCAACAACAATGACATCAATAACCACAACAATGTCAAACAGCAAGGGCAACAAAAGGGAAAATGAATAAATAGAAAATTTTTTCTTAAAAAATAAGTGGTAAACAGAAAAAAATAAATAAAAGAGGTAAACTCAAGTGTTAGGGGAAAAACACAGGTACATTACCCCAGGCAAGACTGAGGCCCTGATTGGTCAGGTATTCTGTCACTCAGCTAGAACTCCAGATCCATTCAGTGTCCTTTGAATGATACACTTTTGAAAGACACCTCTCTGATCCAGGAATCTTGATGGATTATCTCCACAGGAGTCCCACCAGGAGTAGCTTGTGTGGGGGTTGGTTACTAGCAAAACAGAAAACTTCCAGCCAATCTCCCTGTTTCCTTTGTTCTTTTTCGGTCTCTGCTATAGCCCAAATATGGATTATAGTACTCTCCTTTAGTTCTTCTCTGCCTACCGGGTGCACCCCTATCCCACTACTGACCCCAAATTCCTACCCTCACCTGAACTTCCCAGGTTTGAAGCAGCCTCCTTGCAGAGCTCAGGCCATGTTTTGTCTCTGAGTCACCATCTTGGCTCCGCCCCTAATTTCTTAAGGTTTTTTTTTTTCTCCTTAATCAGAAATGGGTGTTGTATCATGTCAGATGCCTTTTCAGCATCAACTGATATGATCATGTAATTTTTATCTTTGTTTTGATATGGTGGATTATATTGATTGACTTGTGCATCCAAGAACCAGTCTTATTTCCCTGAGATGAATCCTACTTGGTGTTGGTAGATTATTTTCTTGATATATTAATGGAATTAATTTGCCTAGATTTTCTTGTGGATCTTTGTATCAATATTCATAAGGAATATAGGTCTGTAGTTTTCTTTTCTGGTAGAGTCCTTTCCTGCTTATAGAATGGTTTTAGCCCCATAGAATGTGTTTAGAAGGGATACTCCTCTTCACTTTTCTAGAAGAGTTTGAGTAGAATCCAAGTCAGTTCTTTCAAAATCTTACAGAATTAATTAGTAAAGCTGTCTGAATCTGGGCTGTTATTCGTGGGAAGAGATTTTACTAGTGTCTTAAATTCTATACTATTTATGGCCTCTTCAAGCTTTCTCTTTCCTCTTTGGTCATGCTTGGCAGGTGTTATGATTCTAACTATATGTCCATTTCATATGTGTTGCTAATTTCTTTGCATTGGTGTTGGGATATTGTATAGATGTGTTGAGTTAGGCAGGACCCACAAACTACCATATTTCCATACAAGTATTATTATTTACATATCAATCTTCTGCCTTGTTTTAAAGTGACTCTTCCACCACCACATTATCCCCTTTGGGTATTGCTACAGTTGCTAAGACACTTCCACCTTCCCAGCATGCCTTTTGCCTCTCTACATCCCCTTTCCCTGCCAATCCCGTCCTGACTTGCCACTTCCGGAATTTTCTCCCATAAAAGCCCTCCTGCTTCTGCCTTTCTCTCTCTTGCCTTTTTCCCCTCTTTGGAGACCCAGAGAAGGGCTGCTGCACATAGTGGGAGGCGGCCATTTTGCTAGCTCCACGTGGCCCGAACCACTGTGCTCTCACACAACTTGGAGGCGCCCGTGTGAATAAAGATTTGCATTTCGAACCACCACAAATTCCTGGTCTCTTCTCTCTCCCCCGCGACACAACCCGGCACATTGTGATGTTGATAGTATCTCCATATAATATTTTCTATCTACCTATCATCAGTTGTCATTTCACATCTCATTCCTGATTTTTTTACACGTTCCATTACTTTTTTTTCTCCCATTTTATTGGGTGTGGGGGGCGGGGATGGTGGTGGTGGTAATGAGTTACAGTTTAGTTGCATGTGCTTAGGTGTAACTTCTCATCTCCCTGTTAAAGGTGTCCGGGTGGGAGAGAGACTTCCGGGGAGTGTGGCTATGGATTAACAGCAAACAGCAAAGGCTCCCCCCACAAAAAAAGGAAATATTGACAACTATCGAACCTAGAAACCTCACTAAGCCTCAGCTGGGACATCCACAGACACTGTGACCTCAGGTGAATGCTGGTGTATGTGGACAGGGTGATAGGGGGTATAGGACTTATGCCAAGCACTTAGAAGCTGAGGGCTGTGGCAACAAACAACACCATTTTGCCTCTGAGCAACAGCAGTGAAAGCTGCCTAGGGTGCTGACTGCAGTAGCAAAGGATTTGCCAAACCAGTTTGAGCTGTCTCCCCAGCCAAGGCAGATAATGAGAAGGTCTTTTATAGTAGCTAGTAGATAAAAGTTAATAGGCAGCAGCTGATGGCTAAACGGTAAACAGAACCCTGCAGGCTGCTAGGGAAAGGAAGGAAGTGACATAAAAATGTAAAGTTATCAGGCTGTTATCAGATTTCTCTTCACAAACTCTAGAGTCAAGGAGAGACTGGAATGACATATTTGAAATACTAAAAGACAAGAACTGCCAGCCACATATTCTCTATCCTGCAAAGTTCTTCTTAAAATATGTGGGAGACATAAAGGTGTCTTAAAATATTCAGAAGCTAAAGGAAGGGGCCAGGTGGTGGCACATCTGGTTGAGCACACATGTTACAGTATGCAAGGACCCTGGTTAAAGCCCCTGTTCCCCACCTTCATGGGAAAAGCTAGCTCGCTCTCTCTCTCTCTCTCTCTCTCTCTCTCCCTCTGCCTCTAGGGTTATTGCTGGGGCTAGGTACCAGAACTGTGAATCTATTGCTCCTGGAGATCATGTTTTCCATTTTTATTGGGTAGAACAGCAAGAAATTGATAGAGAAGGGGAAGATAGATGATCAGTACATACATTCATACATAGAGATAGAGACACCTGCAATCCTGCTTCACTGCTTGTGAAATGACCCCCCCCCCCACAGGCATGGAGCCAGGGGGCTCAAACCAGGATCTTTGCACGGGTCATTGTGCTTTGTACTATGTGCACTAAACCTGGTTTGCTGCTGTGCCACCCCCTCCAATCTCCTGCTTCCTCTCAATTTCTGGATATCTCTGTCCAATGAATAAATAAAGATTAAAAAAAATTCTTGTAAACATAAAGAAATTTGCCAACATCAGTCCCATCTTTCTGGAATTGCTGAAAGGAGTCCTGTGGGAGAGGCAGAAACAAAGGATAACACATTTTAAATGATGCGAACAGCAGCAAAATAGATCTAAGAACACAACAGAAATAAGAAATAACAACAAAATAAGAAAAGGGAGGGAATTAATGGAAAGAACAGTAGTGTGAAATACTAGTTAGTCTAAGACTTAAAAGACGCAATATGTTAGCTATTATACCTAACATAACCACAACACAATGCAAGGAACAGAAAGCAGCAGTTTAATTTATTTTTCTTTTTAAATGTTTTATTAGCTCTTTCTCTGATACATGTTGTGTAAAGACTTTTCTGCCACTCTGTGGGCTCTGGTTTTTTTTTTTTTTTTTTTTTTTTTTGTCTCCAGGGTTATTGCTGGGGCTCGGTACCTGCACTACGAGTCCACTGCTCCTGAAGGCCATTTTTCATTTTTGTTGCTCTTGTTGTTGTTATTGTTGTTGTTACTGCTGTCATTGTTGTTGGATAGGACAGAGAGAAATTGAGAGAGGACAGGAAGACAGGGGGAGAGAAAGATAGACACCTGCAGACCACTTGTGATGTGAGCCTCCTGCAGGTGGGGAGCCAAGGCTGTAACCGGGATCCTCGACCCTGTCCTTGTGCTTTGCTCCATGTGTGCTTAACCAGCTTCGCTACCACTCGGCCCCCTATGGTGATTCCTTTTGAAGGTGATTTTTAATTTTATGCAATCTCATTGGTTTATTCTTGTTTTCTTTGTAGTTGAATTTCAGTTTTCACAGGTGTTTTAAAAGCTTGCATATAAAAGAGTTATAGTCATGTTTTCCTCTGTTTCTAGCTTAACATTCTGATAGTTTTTTTTTTTATCAGTGCTCTCTCTATTTCTCTCTGTGAGTCTAGCCCAGTGGCATGTGTATTTTAATTTTTCCTTTCAAAGAATTAACTTTTTGGTTGCATTAATCTTTTGAATCATCTTTCTGGTTTCCATTTTATCAGTTTCTACCCACAATTTAAACATTTTCCTCTTCATGCAGACTTTTTGGGTCTTTTTGTGGCTCCTTTTCTAGTTGGGTCAGTTGTGATGTTAGGTAATTTACTTGTGATCTTTCTTCTTAGTTAATATGGGCCAATAATGCTATAAACTCACCTCTTGGAATTGCTTTTGTTGCATCACATTTTGTCTGGCATATGATATCTTTATCATCATTGTTTTACAAGTAATTTTTAAGTTCTCTTGATTTTTTTTTGCTACCCAGGTGTTATTCATAAGCAAGTTTAATCTCCACATTTTAGGGGTATTTCTTTTTTAAAATAATGAATTTCTAACATTATATCCTTATAATAAAAAAGTAAACTGTCTATGGTTTCAATATTCACATACATATTAAGGCTATCATTGTATCCCAACATGTGGTAATCCTTAAAAATGTTCCATGAAATTTGAAAAGAATATGCACTTCTTTTGGGATGGAATGTTTTGAATATATTTGTGAAATTCGTATCACCTATGACTTCATTTAAGGCCACTATCTCCTAGTTAATTTTTTTTGTGTTGATCTGTCTCGTTTTCAGTGGTGTGTTAAGATCTCCTGTTACTGTGTTATTTTCAATGTCTCCCTTGAGATCAGTTAGTTCTCTCTCTCTCTCTCTCAATATATATATATATACATTTTTTAAATTTATTCGCTTTTGCTGCCCTTGTTGTTTTATTGTTGTAGTTACTATTGTTGTTGTTGATGTTGTTCGTTGTTGGATAGGATAGAGAGAAATGGAGAGAGGAGGGGAAGACAGAGGGGGAGAGAAAGATAGACACTTGCAGACCTGCTTCACCACTTGTGAAGCGACTCCCCTGCAGGTGGGGAGCTGGGGGCTCGAACCGGGATCCTTATGCCGGTCCTTGCACTTTGTGCCATGTGCGCTTAACCCACTGTGCTACTTCCCGACTTGCCTTCTTTTATATATTTGGCTGTACCCATACTGGGATTGCATTTATTGATGATAGCTATGGTTGTTGTTGTTGTTGGATTGGCCAATACGTAGGGTCCAACTCTGTTTCTTATTATCTTCTTTCCCCAAAAGTCTATTTTATTTGATTGCAGAATTGCTGTTCGCCTCCTTTATTCTGAATAATCCACTTAGAACCTCTACTTTCTGTCTTTAACTTTGAGCTTCTATTTACTGTTTTCCTTCAGATGTGTGTGTCCTAGAGACAGGATTGATGGATCTTGTTATCTTGTTCTTTTTTTTAATTCATTCAATAATTCTGAAACTTTTTGTGGATAAATTTAAGGCATTCACAGTTTGGCTGATTATTGACATATGTGGCTTATAGCCATTCTGATTTCTGTTTTGAGTTTATGTTCTTATTCATTTTATCCAGTTTCCTTCTATCTGTCACTTTGTGTGGATGATTTTTCTGTCATGGTCTCATCTAATAAATTAATCCTTCATATGTGTTTTTATTCTATATTTATTTGGTTTTGGGGTTACCATGAGTATTGTGTCTAACTTTGAATACCTATAACAGTCTTTAGTATGTTGGTCTTGATTCGTTGTCATTTTCCCTCCCATTCCTATCTCTTTGTTCTTTCCTTCTGTTATAATTTGTGTGCCTTGAGGGAGTGTAAACAGGCCCCTTCCAACTGGGAAAGTAAATTTTACTTCTCTGAGCACTCAGAAGAATAGAGTGCTCACAGTTAATTCTTCAATGTCTAGGTATAGGCTGAAACACTGGCAGTAAGGCCCTATACATGTCAAGCACAAAGTAGCCCAATGAAAGGTAATGCAATATCTCCTCTTTATCCCCATCAGCCCGTATAAACAGGAAAATGCAGCACTATAGCCACTGGAACATCTGCTGGCTTAACAATAGAAGCCATGCTAAATGAGAAAGCTGAGAAATAAGTAAGTACAGCCATAGTGGAATTTACAGAAAAGCAGTAAACAGAAGAAGTCCAGAAATAGATATAACTGGACGGCATGTAGGAGAAAGAATCTAAAAATTAAGAGGGCTACTTAAGAATCTAAACTTAACACACAGAAACATACTCAGGAACTGAAAGATGATTACATGAAGGAGTTATAAGACATAAAGGAAGAACTTGAAGTAAAATTCCTGTGGCTGGTGGTGGCGCACCTGGTTAAGCATCCACATTACAGCACTCAAGGGGCCCTCTGTTTCCCACCTGTATGAAGAAAGCTTCACTTAGTGCTGAAGTGGTGCTGCCAGTGTTTATCTCTCTCCCTCTCTACCTCCCCCTCAATTTTTTTTATGTCTTTCCAAAATAAATCTAAAAATATAAATACTTAAAAAAAGAAAAACAGAATTCTCTGAAAACTTGTAAATCATGAAAGAACAACACCAAATAGAGTTCTCAAAGAGGCTAGAAAGCATGAGAGAAAAAAAAATCCAAACAGTTATAGGGTATGAAGGACATTGTCAGTGCTGCTCAGGCTCAGGTGGCAAGCCTGGAAAGTATACTAAATCAGATGGAGGAGAGAATATTAGAACTATAAGATACAACTGCCACACTGTGTTCAAAGTTGCTGTGAAGGAAAGGTTTAGGAAAATGGAAGTAATTATCTGTGAAAGAGCAGACTCCTTTAGAAATACAAATGTGAGAGTTATTGTGAACCCTGAGGCAAAAGAGGAGAGGGGTGTAGAGACCATTGTCAAAGAAATCATAACAGACAACATTCCAAACTTGAACAACATTCAAAACATAGAAAATCCTGTAGTCTGATTGAATACAAGTTCCTGAATCTAAAATCACTATGGAAAGACAAATCGCCTAGGGGCGAGGGCAGACCACATCATTTTATTGGTTAGCCAGGTTTTTTTCCTGACATTTTTATGTGTTCTTCCAGGATGTTTAATATCCTTATGTCTGTGAGGTTGCAGACTAAACTCCCAGAAATTCCCAGTTCTCCTGTCCTTGGCAACATGCTCCTCTTCATGATTATTAAGATGGTGCTGCTTGCCGGAATGCACAGTCTCTTCTGTACTGTGAGTCCCTACCTCTCTTCTGTTTCTGCCCACTAGCACCCACCTGAGGCTAAGTGACTTTCTTCAGGCTTTCCAGCTGTGATTTGACAAAGTTTTAGGTGATTTTTAAAAAATTTTTTACTTTACAAGTTGTTCAGGAGAGTGATTGTAGGACTGCTGCCATACTACATGGCTACATTTCCAGAAGTCCCTTAATTCCTTTGTGCTTAATTACGATGAGATATAAAATTTAATACCTTTTTTATCTCCACAGTTAGACAATTACATCAGTCATCTCATTTACTCAGTACCTATAATTACATTAATATAATTTCTGCTATTTCTACTTTACTTTCTTTGAAAGAATCAAACTCTGCAGTTATATTTTTGACCATACACTTTTGGATTGTTACTATTATTATTTTTTATTTATTTTTAATTTATTTATTTAATCAGAACAGAAATGTAGAGTGAAGTGGAAAGATAAAGAGAGAGAATACAAAGAATCCTTGGATTCCCTCATAGATAATATGGACCTAGACTTCTCTACCATCACTAGTCATCCCCGTCTCTACCATCACTAGTCACAGCCATTGTGAAGGTCATCATAAGCCCTTTTCTAGGCTTCTTTAGGACCATACCCTCACTATGAAGTTCCAGTGTTAGGGAATGTCCCACTCTCTGAAGGGAGGCGGCTGGGTCATCCTGCTCTACCTACCACTCAAGGAAGACTGGTCCTGAACGAGTGCAGCCTAGAATATTCCCAGCTGTGAATGTGGGCTTCAAGCTCAGACTGACAGGCACTCAGAGGTTGTACAGGATTCATTACTAAATATGAATAGATACTAGGCCCCAGGTTAGATCACTGTGATAATCAGTTAATTGCATATCTATATGCAACTGTCTGCCCTAATCCTGCTTCTAGTCTTACTCTCCACTCTGACACCACCTCCCCTGACAGTATTTGTAGTCCACACCCATGTTAGCTATCAAGCTCAAGCTAAGATTACTAAGACATAGACTTCTAGGAACATTCCTAAAATAGTCTTTTGAGCTTCTTTCTACCCTAAGGCCCTACTTTCATATGCTCTATTCCTTTATGGTTCCTGTTAATTAAACAATTTGTCCTGTTTTATGTCTTAGTTCATTTCAGCCACCAAGTTTCAGATGGCACTATGATTGGTGAGGCAGATGACCTCACCACTGGTGCCTTCTGGAATCTCAGCTCTCAAGATTCCTGCTCTACTAGGGAAATGTAGAAACAGGCTGTGATTCAAGGTCAGTTGTCAATGTCCATGTCCAGAGGAGAAGCAATTACAGAAGTCAGAACTCTCACCTTCTGCACCCTAGAAAGCGTTTTGGCCCATACTACCAGAGTGGTAAACAATAGGGAAATTTCCAATGGAAAGGAGGGGATACAGATCTCTGTTGGTGGGAACTCTATGGAGTTACACACCTGTTATCTTAAAACCTTGTAATCAATATTCAACCACTAAAACATTAAGAAAACAAAAAGGAAGAGAGACAGAGAAACACCTTCAGCACTGCTTCACCATTCATGCAGCCCCCCTATCCCCCACAAGTGGGGGCTTGGGGAATCAATCCAGATCCTTGTGCATTGTAATATATGCACTCAACCGGATGCACCACTGGCCAACCCCATTTCTGTTATTTCATTCATGTTTCTTTCTGTCTGTCTTTATAGATTTCCCCAAATTAGAATATTTCTCTGCCTCCTTTGCTGCCACTAATCTGTTTCAGGTCACTGCTATATGGCATAGTCAACTATAAGAAGACTCGAGCGAATTTCCCCATCTCCACTCTTGGTTCCCTACAGTGTATTCCCTACAGGTTGCCATATAACTTATTTTATGAGAAATGTTTAGTCATTAAATTACATATACATGCATACACATATGTATTTTCCAGCATGTTTTTGTGTGTTTGTAGACATGTATCGAAGGACAAGGGACTGTGAAGTGGTGTATCCAGTAGAGCACATACATTACCATGCACTAAGGCCCACATTCAAGCCCCACCTCCCACCTCCCACTTCCAGGGGAGAAGCTTCATAAACAGTAAAAGCAGTGCTGAAGCTCTTCCGATCTCTCCCTCCCTCTGTCTCTCCCCCCCCATTTCACCTAGCCCCTCTCAGTTTCTCTGCCCTATCGAGTAAAATAATAAATTTTAAAATCATGTAAGTACATCAGTTTAGAGGGATCTCATTTACTCATTATCCCACTCTCAACATTTTGGCCAGTCTTAATCTGTAGTCCTTTTTTCAACCCCCAAATGTAGACATTTGTGATTATTTTTCCCTTTTAATTTTTATTGAAATGACTGTATCACTGTATATTACAGCATACTGATATTAATGAAACAACTGAAACTTAAAGTGGCTATGAAATTCATGTTTCTTGTTACCTGGCTTATTTCTTAGCACATAGCCCTTTGATTCTGTTAAAGTGAAAAATGTATTTTAATTAATGTTATGCATATAAGTATGTGTACTCATCACATGTGCTTATAGAGTTGTTTTATATTTTAATCACACAAATCTTTGGCCAAATTGACTTTTCATTTACTGAGATTTGTTGGCTTTGATACTTTTTTCTTGTTAGTTCTGTTTTTGCCTTATATATGTCCACATTTAATTTATTTAATTTATAAAATAGAAAATATAGATAAAACCATAGGATAAGAGGGGTAAAATTCCACACATTCCCACCACCAGAGTTTCATATCCCATCCCCTCCACTATGTCCACATTTTTAGTGATAAAAATTTAGAATTTGGGAGTCGGGCTGTAGCTCAGCGGGTTAAGTGCAGGTGGCACAAAGCACAAGGACTGGCATAAGGATCCCGGTTCGAGCCCTGGCTCCCCACCTGCAGGGGAGTCACTTCACAGGCGGTGAAGCAGGTCTGCAGGTGTCTATCTTTCTCTCCCCCTCTCTGTCTTCCCCTCCTCTCTCCATTTCTCTCTGTCCTATCCAACAATGACAACATCAATAACTACAACAATAAAACAACAAGGGCAACAAAAGGGAATAAATAAATAAATAAATAAATAAATATAAAATTAAAAAAAAATATAATTCTTAATTTTTGTGAATGGTGAAGCATTGCTGCAGGTGTCTTTCCTTCTCTTTGCATATATATTTTTGATATCTCCCTGGTCAAAAAGAAAGTAGAAGGCATTGTTTAAAAGGAAAAAAAGAAAAAGAATACCAAAAATAGTGGGGCTATGGAGGCACCAAGACAGTGATAATTCTAGTTGCTTGCTGTGGCTCACGTGGGGTGGCTCCAGCCAGGAGGTAAGCCACCGATCTTCCCTCACCAGCTCAAGGGCTCAGTGATTCAGAAAGGAAGACTCGGAGTATTTTGGTACAAACACTCGTTTTATTTGGGGGTGGGCTTGGGTTTATATAGAGATTTAAACAAAGAACATTTTCCAAATACGTCAGATATTACAGGTTTCTTAAAGGTCAGCTTGCCCCTGTGGGGGCTGATATGACAAGAATTGATGAGATACATAAAGGTCACGACAGTTAGTCTCTATGATGCAAGTTAATTATCCAAAGGCATTTGAGAGAAGCATAGGGCTTAAACCAGTAAGGTGAGTTAGGGAGAAGAGAAACAACGATTGATGTAAATCATATCAAAGACCATAAGGAAATAGGAGTTTTGGGTTTCTCTGTCTGGTGTTTGAGGTGTATGATAGTGTGTTCTCCTTTGTTATCAAAAGGTGAAGTGGATGTGGGAACTTTGAGTGACTATCGTGAACTTTGAGTGAACCTTAAAGCAGGCAGCCATTTGGTCTGCTAGCAGGGGAAACTTAAGTGTGAGAGGCCTGTAGGATTTTTTGTGAGCTTGAGAGACTACCAAGGAGAAACTGAGTCTGGGACACTTCCTTCTTGGCTTATCTCTAAAGGGAGAGAGGCTAACAAGTAGGGTGTCTTTCCAGCCCTCCATCTGAGGATGGGGGGAGCTTCCCTAAGCTCTACCAAGCTTTCACATAGCCCCACAGGTGCTCCCCCCCAAAGTTAGAATTTTTTCCATAGTATACACTTCTTTTTTTTTTATATTTTATTTATTCATTTATGAGAGGGATAGGAGGAGAAAGAGAGAAAGAACTATGCATGACTCTAGTACATGTGCTGCTAGGGATCAAACTCAAGATCTTATGCTTGAGAGTCCAACATTATCCACTGCATTACCTCCCAGACCACAACACTTAAGTTTCTTATCCAATGATATTTTATCCCCAAAAGAAATGTTGATCCTGCAGTTCATTCTATCTGTGTTTTATATTTGTACCACTTAATTTTGATTATATTTTGCATATACATGTTTATCACTTTAATTTAATCTTGATTTTTTAATGTATTTTAGGGTTGACTGTGATATATATGTGATTTCTCAACTGGGTTGCTTATTTTCCTCCCTGTTTTCTGTACTTTGTTTTCTCTTCATTTGCTTTCTGTGAAATTGAGACTTTCATATATATCCATTTCTTTTTTTCCTTTGTTTTGTAGGGCTTATATTCCATAGGTACTGTATTCTTGAGTTATTACCTTAAGTATTAACGAACTTATGTGACTTAAGTATAGATATCTTCATTCTTTCCTGAAGTAAGGGAAGTATGTATTAACCCCTATATTCCCTAATTCATCTTGCTTTTTGTTTGATTCTCATTACTCATTCTGAGTGTTTTTTCTATTTGTGTATTAATTTATGGAAGGGGCTAATGCTTTACAGTGCAGCCATTAACATATATATGTACATATATATAATTTCATTATGCACCTAGCCCCCACAGTTCGCTTCTACCCCTCCTCACCCTTCCTTTACCCAGAGTTCCTTGCTTTGATGGAATACACCATGCCCAGAGTTCATGTTTTTACTTTGTTCTTTCTCCTGGGTCCTAATTGTTAGGTCCCAGTTATAAATGAGGTAATTTGGTCCTTTTCTTCTTGGCTTATCTCACTTATAATGATATCTTCCAGTTCCATCCAAGCTGACATAAAGGAGAAGACTTAATAGTTTTTAACAGCTGAATCGTATTCCATCCTGTATGTATAACAGTTCTTTTAGCTATTTATCTGTTGTTGGATGTCTGCGTTGCTTCCAGGTTTTGGCAATTTCAAACTGTACTGCTATGAACATAGGTATATATATATATATATATATATATCCTTTCTGATAGGTCTTTTTGTTTTCTATAGATAAATCCTAAGGATAGACATTGCTCTGTCATCTGGCAGGCCTATTTCTAGTGTTCTGAGAAAACTGCAGACTGATTTCCATAAGATTAGACCAATTTACACTCCCACCAGCAGTGCAAGACAGTCCCTTTATCTCTACATACTGTTCAACATTTGTTGTTACTTTCTTTTCTAATATATGACATTCTCACATGTGTAAAGTAGTATCTCCTTGTTGTCTTCATTTGCATTTCTCTGATAATCAATGACTGACCACTTTCTCATGTATCTGTTGCCCTCTGGATCGGTAAGATTTATGTTCATGGGGCCGTGTAGTCATGCACATGGTTGAGCCCACATGGTACAATGTGCAAGGGCCCAGGTTTAAGCCCCTGGTTCCCACCTGCACAGGGGAAGCTTCATGAGCGTTGAAGCAAGTCTGCAGGTGTCTGTCTTTCTTTCCTTCTCAATTTCTCTGTCTGTATCCAATAAATAAAGAAAAAAAATTTCTCTTCATGTCCTTACCCTGCCTCACCCTCACATCTTTATATATTTTGGGTACTGGTACTCTCTCTGAAGTAGGTTGGATAAAGATCTTCTTCCACACTATGGGATGTCTTCTGCTAGTTTTTTGATACCCTTGATATGCAGAAGCTTTTCAGTTTGATGTAGTCCCATTGCTTTATTTTTATTTTTGTTTTCTTTACTGTTGGATTTGATTGTCTGAAGACCTTTTTTTAAAAAAGAAAAAAAAATTATTTATTCCATTTTGTTGCCCTCCTTTTTTATTGTAGTTATTATTGTTATTGATGTCATTGTTGTTGGTTAGGACAGAGAGAAATGGAGAGAGGAGGGAAAGACAGAGGGGGAGAGAAAGAGAGAAACCTGCAGACCTGCTTCACTGCCTGTGAAGCGAGGCCCCTGCAGGTGGGGAACCAGGGGCTTGAATTGGGATCCTTAAGCCGGCCCTAGCACTTGGCACCACGTGGGCTTAACCTAGTGCACTACTGCCCAACTCCCTCTCTGAAGACCTTTTTGTAGCGTAGGTCCACAAGTGTTCTGCCAATATTTTCTTCTAAGTATTTGATTGTTTCTGATTTAATATCCGTATCTTTGCTCTGCTTGGAGTCAATTGTTGTGCGTGATGATATGTGGTGGTCCAGTCTCATTTCTTTGTGGTTTTCAATCAAACTCAGAGAAAGATAGTCATCACTAGTAGAGAAAATGGGCAAGTGATGCCTCTTCTCCCTGCTTTCCCTTTTCTTTTTTATAAAGTCTAAATACATTCTGTATGTAATTTATAAACACTTTTTTTTTTACTTGGGCAATTTTTCAACAGCTGCCTTTGTAAAATCATCACCACAAAAAGATATATTTTTAGAGTAATGAAACTTTCACTAACCCACAAAACATTTGACCTTGGCATAATAGCGTCAGTTTTGTGGCACCCTTCCATCTATTTGAATATAAATTAAAATGGTACTTACTAAATAAGAGCAGACTTTAAGAAAGAAAAGGGCCATTTGCATAACCAGTATGCTCTCTCCTGGCCCCGCTCCTGACTCTATAATGTGTATTTGTAAAGAACTATTGCTTGCTTAGTGACAACTCAGTCAGCATCTTAATTCTCTATTTCTTCCTGCTGGTTTCAGTTTTTAACTACAGGATGAATTCCACTGTTTCTTTTCCTGAGGTTCTTTTTTTTTTTTTCTTTTTTCTTTTTGCCTCCCGGGTTATTGCTGGGGCTTAGTGCCTGCCCTACAAATCCACTGCTCCTGGAGGCCATTTTCCCCACTTTTTGTTACCCTTATTGTTGTCGTCATTGCTATTGTTGTTTTTGTATAGGACAGAGAGAAATTGAGAGAGGAGGGGCGACAGAGAGGGTAAGAGAAAGATCCAAACACTAATTGTTGGAGATAATTAGAAGAATGAGGAAAGCTTTTGAAAGTAATATCATCAGAAATGGGGAAACAACTAATAAGACTCTGAAAGAAAACACTAACTGTCTCAAGGCTACTAGAGAGCTGAAAGCTTATATAGCTGAGCTAAGAGCACAGCTGGCTTAACAAGCTAATACATCATCTGAACAGGTTAACAAAATAGCTGAGCTAAAGAAAACAGTAGAGGAGAGAGAAAGAATAACTGAGAAAGAATAACTGAGGCTGAAAACAGAATTAACAAGATCGAGGATGAATTAGAGAAATCTCATTAAGAAGTAAGAGAGCTAAAAAAGAGATTAAGAGATACTGAAGACAATAACAGAGACATATGGCATGACTTCAAAAGAAGTAATATATGCATTATTGACTTACCAGAGGAAGAAAGAGAGGAAGGGGAAGAAAGCATTCAACAGGACATAGTAGCTGAAAACTTCCTTACTCTAAACAACATAAAGGACATAAAAGTTCAAGAATCCCAGAGAGTATGGACTAACCTGCCAATGCCCATATTCAGCGGAGAAACAGTTACAGAAGCCAGACCTTCCACCTTCTACACCCCACAATGATCCTGGGTCCATACTCCCACAGGAATAAAGAATAGGGAAGCTATCAATGGAGGGGATGGGATATGGAGTTCTGGGGGTGGGCAGTGTGTGGAAATGTACCTCTCTTATCTTATGGTCTTGTCAATGTTTCCATTTTAATAAATAAAAATAAATAAATAAATAAATAAAATCCCATAGAGTCCCAAATAGAATAAACCCAGACCTAAAGACACCAAGACACATTATATTTCGAATAAAAAAGAACACGGATAATGAAAGGATCATGAAGGCTGCAAGAGCAAAATAAAGAAAGCCTTGCAGAGGATGGAAAACTATCATAAAAGCTAATGGATCACAAAAAAGAACAGTAATAGCTATTCTTTATTATTATTATTGTTATTGCTTTAGTTATGAATTACAAGTCCATGGGATAAGAGGGGTACAATTCCACACAATTCCCACCACTGGAATTCTCTATCTGATCCCCTCCATTGGAAACTTTCTTATTTTTAATTTCTCTGGGAATATGGACCCAGGATCATTATGCGGTGCAGAAGGTCAAAGGTCTGGCCTCTGTAATTGCTTCTCCGCTGGATATGGGTATTAGCAGTTTGATCTATACTCTCAACTGGATTGGCTATTCTTATATCTGACCCAATAGGTGTTAACATAAATAAAATAATAAAATATAATAGGGATGGGGGCCGGGTGGAAGCTCACATGTTACAGTGTGCAGTGACCCAGGTTTGAGCCCCTGGTTCCCACCTGCAGGGGGAAATCTTTGTGAGTGGTGAAGCAGGACTACAGGTGTCTCTATGTCTATTTCCCTCTCCATTTCCCCTTTCCCTCTTGATTTCGGGCTGTCTCTATCCAATAAATAAAGATAATAAAAATTTTTAAAAAATAAATAAAAGATAAGGATGGAAACTAGTTAATGCTCAGAGGATCCGTCAACCAAGAGGATTTAACAATTATCATCTATTCACCCAATGAAGAGCCATCTAAATACACCTACTGGAAGAGCTGCAGCAATATATCAGTAGCAACACAGTAATAGTAGGGGACTTCAACATCCCACTCTCTCTACTTGACAGATCATCCAGGCAGAAAATTAATAAAGAAATGAGGGAGCTGAATGAAGAGACAGATAAACTAGAACTATTGGGCACTTTCAGTCATTCACCCCAAGAAATGGCAATACACATTCTATTCAATCCACATGGGACATTTTCAAGGATAGACAGTATATTAGGCCTCAAAGACAGTGTCAACAAATTCCAGTATTGAAATCATCCCAAGCATCTTCTCAGACCTCAGTGGGATTAAATTATCACTTTACAACAAACATGAAATTAGTAAAAGTCCCAAAATATGGAAACCAAGCAGCACACTACATATCAACTACTGGGTCAAAGAGGAAATTAAGGAAGAAATTAAAGTGTTTTGAGAATTCAATGATAGTGAAGACATGAGCTATCAAAATATTTGGAACACAGCCAAGGTAGTACTTAGAGGGAAGTTCACGGTCATACAAGCACACATTAGGAAACAAGTAAAAGCTCAAATAACCAACCTGACTGCACACCTTAAAGACTTAGAAGAGGAGGAAGAGAGGAGTCAAAAGCAACCTGAAGGATGAAATCACTAATCGTCTTATTTTATTTGGCCAAATTTTTCTTTCAAACTTTCAACATTTTTATTTCACCTCCATCTTATATTAGTATTTATATAATAACATTATTAGATATTACATATTTTGCATGACAGTAATATTATTATATGATTAATTGTAATAATCTGGTTAGCTATAGAATCAGTTTAGCTTTTCTTGTTTTCAAAAAAAAAAATTGCCATCATTCAAATTGTTCCTTCTTTGTAGGCAGAATGTCTTTCTTTTCTGTTGTTTCAAGACTTCCTCTTTATACCTAGCATATGTTGGCTTGAATCCATTTTATTGCATTAGGCTTGCATCCTCAGGCTAAGGATGCAGATATTTCAGTAATTCCATCAACCTGTCACCCATTTGTGCAAGGTTTCCATGAACAATTATATGCCACCAAACTAGAGAACATGGGAGAAGTGGATGAGTTCCTAGATACCTACAAATGTCCAAATTTAAACGAAGAGGAATTAAAATATATGAGCAGGTCAATCACAGCCAAAGAAATTAAAACAGTTATTAATAACCTTCCCAAGAATAAAAGTCCTGGACCAGATGGTTTTACAGATGAATCCTACAAAACCTTCAAGGAAGAATCAGTACCTCTTAACTTTTAAAAACATATTTATTTTCCCTTTTATTGCCCTTTTTTTTGTTGTTGTTATTGTTGTTGTTATTTATGTTGTTGTTAGGACAGAGAGAAATTGAGAGAGGAGGGAAGCCACAGAGGGGGAGAGAAAGATAAGCACCTGCAGACCTGCTTCACCGCCTGTGAAGCGACTCCCCTGCAGGTGGGGAGCCGGGGCCTAGAACCAGGGATCCTTACACCAGTCGTGCTTTGCCTGATGTGCACTTAACCCACTGCGCTACCGCCCGACTCCCAATACCTGTAACTTTTAAAACTCTTCCAAAAGACTGAAGACACAGGAATACTCCCTTCCAGCTTCTATGAAGCCAACATCATCCTGATACCAAAAGCAGACAGGGACACAACACCAAAATTAATAATAAATAAAACTACAGACCAATATCTCTGATAAACATAGATGCTAAAGTATTGAACAAAATTTTTGTCCATTCCTTAGTCATGAGTGGGCTTGGCATACTGGTTGGTAAGGAGCCGGGGAAACAATGGCCACTTCCTGAGTGCTTTCCAGGGAGAGAAAAAGCACACTGAATGTATTGCACATGTAGCTGGAGGCCACTATTGGGATTCAAGGCAGCTTTAGACAGCAACTCTGCTTTACTGGACTACTGAGCCGTCGTCTCTAATGCTCCTGATGCCTGCCAGTCAGAGAGTGGTGGTTGGCAGAGCTTGTACTCAGACTTGCAAACTCACTCTTTTAGCGGTTCTCATGACCCCAGGGTCTTCCGTGAATTTTCAGCTCCTTGAATACTCTCCCTGAGATAGCAAGGCATTTAGTTTTCTGATTTCTACCAAATTTACAAATGTTACTCAGCAGTGCTCTGCCATTTCTCATCTAACTGAAGCCTCCAAGTGTTTTCTCCTGTTAGTTTTGTAAGTGTCCATGGTTTATTTATGTGTGAGGCAGAGCTGTCAGCCAGGATTTGAGGCAAACTGACTGAAAAATAAAGCAACAAGATATATCCATATATCCATACACATGTGAGGTTCTATCCTGTTTGAGACTCTTGCTTTTAGAACTTAGGCCACCGAACCTCTGTGTAATTGCTATCTTAAGCCAGTAAGACTGTGACATCTACCATGGAGTCTCGATGTTTGGGGAGGCACTTTTAGCAAAGAAAACCCAGTCTCATATTTTTTTGGTGATTACCACTCCCCACTTTCAAGAACAAACTTCTCTCTCTTTTTTCTGCTTTCACTGCTCCCCCTTTCAAATAACTTCCCTCTCGTGTGTGCGCTCCCCCCACCATGAGCTTTGTGCATGATTTGATAATAAATGGCTATAGGAAGGTATAGTCACACAATATAATCTGCTTTTATCTAAACTTGGAACTTTCATTGTTACTTTAATTTGTACTTCAGTTAAATTAATTTGAAAGCTTCTTGATGATTACTTTTGATTTCTACTTGTTTTTTGATTTTATGCTCATGTAATTTATCCTCTTTTTAGCTGTTTGCTCATATTATTTTTAGTAAGTGCTCCTTGTTGACAGGAATAAGAAATTAGCTCATCATACTTATGGGGAAGACTCAAATGAGGGATGTGTTTGACATGCTAGCATTAGAACTTTGGTAAGGGTGTTGTAAGATACATATATATGTAGGTGGCAATCTGTACTCCTAAGATCTTAAACTGTTGCAGAAACAATGTTAGAAAATGAGTAGTTTAAGGTCGAGCAGACAGCATAATGACATTTCATGCCTGAAGTTCTGACATCTCAGGTTCAATTCCCAGCACCAAACATAACCAGAACTGAGCTGCTGGTTTCTCTATATCATTCTTTAAATATGTCACTAAATAAATAAGATATTTTTAAAATGTTTAAAAACAATGTATGATTTGGGGGGTTACTTTATTCTACATAGTTGAGGAAGTAAGTGTTGTCTTATAAGACTGTTGCTTTCATAGTGGTAGAGTCTCAGATCTCCTAAGCATGGGTGTAAGCACAGTTCAGGCTCCACCAAATCCCCATCTCCCTTCACAGCAGGGATAACTTGTGATAACTTGCTTCACCCTACCCCAAGTCTCCTTTTTGAGTTATTGAGTCTGCTGAAAGTTGTTGTATGCTTTACATTGGGTAGTTCTCCCCCGCCAAGAGAATTGGATCAGTCCAGTTAGTTTCGCAGGCCTGCTTGGCCCCGCCCTGAAGGAACCCCACCAGAGTTCGAGAGTTCCAGAGTTCGGGAGTTGGAGAGTTACAGAGTAAGAGAGAGTGCTTGTGCCGCCGCAAAGAGACAGCAGAGTTCTGTTTGGTGGTTAGTTTGGTTTAGTTTATGAATCGTTGTTCCTGAATAAAGAAATACAGCTTCCCTGCCCAGCCGTTGTCTCCACGTCTCTGTTACCCGCCCGTGAAGCAAGCCCGCCCAGCAAGAGCTGCCGAATTTTAACAACAAATGGCGCTCACGTGGACCTGACCTGCGCATCTCTCAGATAAGTAAAGACAATTTGGCTACCTATGCACTATGGCCTTCTCTTCTGCTTATGAAGAGATCTCCAAAGGCCTCTGCTCTTTCTTCACAAGACTGTTTTGCTGTTTCTGGAACATTTATCTCTGGACCACTCTGTGGTTTCCACTCGCTTGGGCGAACTCAGAACAGCCAGCGGGAATAGCCAGCGGGCGGGAGGCGAGACATGGAGCTGCTGTTTCCACCTGCTTAAACAGCCAGCCAGCCGGCTGCGCCCAGACAACCCCGTGCACCGCGCCCGCAGCCCCGCAGCCCCGCAGCCCGCAGGAGGCTGACGCCAGCACGCTGGAGCCCGATGCCACCACGCAGGAGCCTGATGCCACCACGCTGGAGCCTGACGCCAACACGCAGGAGCCCGATGCCAATATGCAGGAGCCCGATGCCAATATGCAGGAGCCCAATGCCACCACGCAGGAGCCCGATGCCACTACACAGGAGCCCGACGCCAACACACAAGAGCCCGATGCCACCACACAGGAGCCTGATGCCAGCATGCAGGAGCCCAATGCCACCACACAGGAGCCAGATGCCAGCACGCAGGCCAGCCCACAGGAGCCGGCTCCCCGCCGCGTGGCGCAGGGCACTGGATGCGTGATCCCTCCACGCTGCTCGGCCACTGCGAGCAGGGCAGCAGACATGGCAGGGCCATGGGGCAGGGCTGCGGCAGCCTATCATGGCCGCCACCCCTGGGCACCTAGGCCCACGCCTTCTACAAAGACGGCCCGCACACCCTCTTGCTATGAATTCTGGAACGATCCCGGACCTCCCGGACCCCTGGGCTCCCTGCCGAAACTGGGCACACGAGATCTCCAGCTGCCGGTCCGGTCTGAAGGCAGACAAGCTGGAGTACGCAGAGATTTGTGCAGAGATCGCAACCTGCAGTTCCTAGAAGTGAAGCTGCCCAAGAGACCACCACTGGACAACGCTCCCCCCCAACAACTAAGACAGTACAGATTTAAATTCATGTTTAAAATGACATGTCTTCGTAACAAAGGTTTCTCTCCTTGTGTATTAATGACCATGTTTATGTGTATGTTTAAAGTTTGGTAAACAGTAACTTTAAGGCTAAATTCTTACTAGACAAAGTTAAATGAAAAAAGTTTTCAACGTAATTCTCATAAAGATAAAATTAACTTACATTTAAAGTCTGAGGTAAAAATTAGTTAACAATCAATATATTTTAACTAAGTTGGTCTAAACGAAAGGTTAAATAGACTTGTTGATTTGTAAAACTCTCCATTACCTTCTCTATTAGAAATGGTAGATCGCACAATGGCTATGCTAATTATTCTCATGCCTGAGGTTTCCTTTCCTGCGCACACCTAGGGTGTGTCTCCATCTTGAATGGGTGTAACAAAAGGTTAAAAGACGTTGTTGATATGTAAAAGTCTCAAATTCCTTCTCTATTAGAAATATGCTAATAACAAGTTTTGTTTCATAGTAAGTAAATTGCAGCCAGCTGCCTTTGGGACCCTAGGCCGTTCCCCGCCCCCATGCAAATTCCCGTCGAGGCAAGTAGCCCCCCAGAGGCAAGAAATGTTTTTTTTTAAGCTGATAAAGTTTAGCCCACAGAGGCAGAAATGGCCCCCTCAGGCCTTCCCTTGGCAGCACACTGGTTCTTGTTACTTGCTTACATGTTTCTCCATGTTTGTGCCAGTTTCTTTTTTAAAAATGCCTGTATGATATATGTTTCTGTTCACCCCACACCCTTGATACTATAGTCATTTAGTTAAAAAGAAAAGGGGGAATTGTTGTATGCTTTACGTTGGGTAGTTCTCCCCCACCAAGAGAATTGGATCAGTCCAGTTAGTTTCGTGGGCCTGCTTGGCCCCATCCCGAAGGAACCCCGCCAGAGTTCGAGAGTTCCAGAGTTCGGGAGTTGGAGAGTTACAGAGTAAGAGAGAGTGCTTGCGCCGCCGCAAAGAGACAGCAGAGTTCTGTTTGGTGATTAGTTTGGTTTAGTTTATGAATCGTTGTTCCTGAATAAAGAAATACAGCTTCCCTGCCCAGCCGTTGTCTCCGCGTCTCTGTTACCCGCCCGTGAAGCAAGCCCGCCCAGCAAGAGCCGCCGAATTTTAACAACAGAAAGTGACCACAGTTTAGTGGTTGACCCTCCCTTTCCCTAAGATTCTCATTCTATGACTTTCTTTTTTTAAATTTTTTATTATTTATTTTCACATTTGTTGTTGTAGTTATTGTTGTTGTTAATGTCATCATTGTTGGATAGGACAGAGAGAAATAAGAAGGGGAAGACTGAGGGGGAGACAAAGAGAGACACCTGCAGACCTGCTTCATCGGTTGTGAAGTGACTCCCCTGCAGGTGGGGAGCCAGGGCTCAAACCAGGACCCTTTGCCGGTCCTTGTGCTTTGTGCCACCTGCGCTTAACCCAGAGTGCTACTGCCTGACCCCTTCTATGACTTTTTTCACATCAGTATTTGATATGCAAATGACTGCACATTGCTACACACAAGGGAAGGCACTAGGATGTTTTCCTACTAGAGATGTCTCTATGTAAATGATATCTTGCCTTGTGATAAGCAAAGTCTGGTGTCAGCCTACAGAAAGCACACAGTGCTCTTGACTGTGACCTTCCTGAGGGAAGTCTGATCGGACATTATCCCTGCAGCTGCTTCTCACTGTGGCATTCTTCACTGAATGTACATCTTGGCTCTTCTCACCGTTAATAGCCTGCAGCAGAGGAAATGGTGTACATTAAGTGGTCAGTGGTCATCAGCACTCTGTTAACCATCTCTGTGTCTTTGTCCCTAGGAGTACACCATCGATGTCTTTTTCCGACAGACATGGCATGATGAGAGGCTGAAATTCGATGGGCCCATGAAGGTCCTGCCACTGAACAATCTCCTGGCAAGTAAGATATGGACCCCTGACACCTTCTTCCACAACGGCAAGAAATCGGTAGCCCATAACATGACCACGCCAAATAAGCTGCTGCGACTGGTGGACAACGGGACCCTGCTCTACACCATGAGGTCAGAGCATGCGCACAGCAGAAACAGAACAGGGGCGGGGGCAGCAGTGTGGGCTGCAGAGGTGTCTCCATTAGAAGTGCATTAGGAGATAATGGTCTCTAGCATATTTGGAAGTTTATTGCAACAGATTTCATAACATATTCACAGCTAAACAAACTCAACGATGCACAGATGAATGTATTATAGACACCCATAAACACCACCACTGTGACACAATGGTGAGAAATTAATTGAAATAGTTTGTGACACACACACACACACACACACACACACACACACTTGACAACATACATTTTGGCCACATTTTAGGGTTTGCTTATTTATGAGAGAGAGAAAGAAAGCAGGTCACTGCTCAGTTCTGGCATATGATAGCAGTGGTTGAACCCAGAACCTCTGGGCCCTCAGTCATGTAAGTCCTGTGCTCTCATGTTGTTAGTAGCTCATATTTTTGCCATATTACCTGAGAATTCTGAGTGGTTAATAGTGAAGGCTCCAAATAATTTAAGACTATCGACTATCTTTTCAAAAATACTACATATTTATATAGTAAGCACTATATTGTATATAAATTTATATAGTTACTAATATATTTTCTAACCCCCCAGAGCATAAAAACCAGTATTTTCTTCTTTGTCCCTAATGTCTAGTCTCCTTATTTTACTTTATTTTCTTTACTTCAACTCCTTTTCTCTCATCTAATAATCTCTCACTTTCATCTTCCCTCTGCTCTTACTGTAAATTGATGAGTAGTTTAATAAGATAGCAGATGGATGAACAGATAAAAGTTATATGAATAACAAGTAATAAATATATGACTAATTCATAGGTAGATGGCATGTTGATATATAGATGGTACATAGAAAGACCTAAATGTAGAAAATGGACAAAGTGACTAGCAAAATAAATATGTTCATGCTGGTTTTATTGACCTGTTCTCCAGATTACTTTCCTTCCTCTCGCCACCTTCTTCTCCCCAGTTCTGCTTATCCATTCTCCTTTTCTCCACCGTCTCCTCTACTGCATACTTTGTCATCATCACACATTCACCAGACATACATTAATTCAGCTTCATTGTGCAAAATAACGAAGATGCAGTTTTTAAATGGTCACCCAGCCTGCACTAAGGGGTCCTATCTTTCCGTGCAATAAATTCTCATTCAGTGCTGTCTGACTAATCCTTATTTATGTGAGGAGGGAAAGTCAGCAAGTGACCATAGACAGCTGAGGTGCTAAGGAGAAGCATGGAACAACCGTCAAGAGATATTTGTAGTGTTGGGGCAAAAAAGTCTATTACACTGGAAATGATTCCAAGGGCATTATATCTGAAAGCAAAACTGAAGATTTAAAACTACTGATATGCAAAGAAATAGGGATAGACTGTAGGAGATGCAATAGACGCAATAGCTGGGTAGGGAACAGATTTAAACCAGTACAGGGAGAGATGCTGGAGAAGATGAACAGGAAGCAGAGGGATTATGGATGAAAGAAGCATTTGTGGTATTTTATTCATTCACCAAGTGTGTTTTGCCTTCCGAGTCTCCAGATGACATAGACTAGGTTCTGTGTCTGAAACCATTATTAATGAGGCTTGGTCTTGGTCCTCAAGATAGTCACAATGTAATAGATGAAAAGCACCAACAGATAGCCATACACCATTTATTGAAAGGTGCATGTGTAAAAGGCTAAAGAATGAGCAGCTCACGGGAGTCGGGCAGTAGTGCAGCGGGCTAAGCGCATGTGGTACAAAGTGCAAGGACCAGCTTAAGAATCCTGGTTGAATCCCCTGGCTCTCTGTATGTAAGGGAGTCGCTTCACAAGAGGTGAAGCAGGTCTGCAGGTGTCTATCTTTCTCTCCTTCTCTCTGTCTTCCCCTCCTCTCTCCATTTCTCTCTGTCCTATCGAACAACGATGACATCAAGAACAACAGTAATAACAACAATAAACAAGGACACCACAAAAGGGAAAATAAATAAATATTTTTAATAATTATATATATAAAAAAAGAATGAGCAGCTCACTTCTTTGTGGCTGTGTTAAACTGAGTACCTGGATGATGCAAGAACAAAGTATTAATATCATAGTAATGTTAATGTTCCTTTCTGAATTGCTAGATGTATAGAATTTGTAGTTATAGAAAATGGAGGAAGAGAAGATGAATGCTCTAGGGAGATAAAAACAGGTGTGCAGTTATAATATGCAGGAATTACATTTTCTAAGGGAGGGAATGAGGCTTTATTTAATATCTCACTGTCATTACTGTGGACCAGATATAATTGAAGGGAGTAAGACTAGACTTGGGGAATAGCTTATGTCAAGCTGAAGTAATTTGGGAAAGGAGTAGTGAGATTCTGCTTCAGAGGAGTGGGTGAATATGGAGACAGGGCCAGACAGCAAGGGGGCAGTGAAAGCAGCTTACGGCAGTATGGCAGCCAGGAGGAAGGAGCCAGGCAATGTCAGTGAATCAAGGTGCTACAATCTACGTAGATCATGGGAGTGTCGAGATAATTATTTATCCACGGTAAGTCTATGAACAAAGGGTACCTTTGAACAAGAAAAGTTCAGGAAAGATTTATCTTCTTTTAGGATAGACAAATCTCGAGCCCCGGGGCGGGGGTTGCGGAAGGAGGGGGAGGGAAAAGGAGAGGGAGAGGAACTGGACATGTCCACTTTAGGGGAGTATACAATATGAGGTTGACATCAGACCTTAGTATGCAGACTTCTCCCATCATGTTCACTGAGGCAGAAGAAGAGGAGGTAGCTACATGTCAGCTAGGGACCAGCCAAGGAGGCTGAGCAGTGCTGTGTTCATAAAGCCAATATTGTGGGCAGCATCTTGAAAACTCGATGTGGTCATCAGTGCAATCGCTTCTGGGCAGGCATGGCGTGGAACTACACACTGTAATCTTACAATCCTGTAACCCACTATTATTCACAAAAGAATAGAAAAAAAAAAGAGACAGTAGAAAGAAAAAAATAGCCTTGCTTCTGGAAATTGTCCAGTTCATCTCCTCTTGACTGCATTTCTGTGGAGTCTTACTTTATTCTTTTTTTTTCCAAGTCCAGTATCACTTTACTGAGGAAATGCTGATTCACAGGGTTTTTGTTTTCACAAGGATGCATTTCCCCATTCCCCAAGATGGTGTCTATACATTTCACCCACCACCAAAGCAGCATCTTACTCCACCAGGGGGACATAGGGCCTTGACTTCCCCTTATTAACATTCCCTCCCCCAACTCTGTGCCTTAATCTGCTGCCATGGATTATGGTCCTCTGAGGATTCACTCTGCCTTTTGCTTTGTTTCTTAGAGCCCATCTGTAAGTAAGATTGAGTATTCATCCTTCTGCTCCTGGCTTATCTCACTCAACATGAGTCTCTCTGATTACATCCATTTGTAGCAGAGGAGAATGAGTATTTCCTCCTGTCTTACAGCAATGTAGTATTTCATTGTGTGTTATGCCATAACTTCTTTAGCCATACATCTGTCATTTGACACATGGGTTTGTTTCCAAATGTTGGCAATTACGAATAACACTGCCATGAACATAGATGTGTGTAGATCTTTCCATATAGGTGTTTTTTTTAATATATGCTTAGAAGAGGAATTGCTGGAGCATATAGTAGATTGATTTTTAATGTTTTCAGCAACTTCCAAACTATTTTCTACAGAGGTTGCACTAATTTGCATTCCTATCAGCAGTATATTAGGGCTTCCTTCTCTCGTCACCAGCATTTGTTCACTTGTTGCTATTGTTTATCTTATTACTATTTTTTTCTTTTACAAATTCCAGTCATTTTATTGGGAGTTGATTATTTACAATACTGATATTGGCACGTAGCTATAATTTTTCTTTTCCCTGTGATAGGTGTCAAAATACTCTGTCCTCCAAATTAAGCCATTGATTTTTGTTCATTAATTTTGTAGCCTGCCACATCACTATATTGTTAAATAATTTTTAGGACTTTTCTCTTGGAGACTCCTGATACATACATACACACACACACACACACACACACACACACACATATATATATACATATACATCTATGCTGCAAATAGTGACAGTTTGACAGTTTCTCTTGCAACCTGTATCCCTTTAATTCCTTTCTCTTGCATGATTCCTATGCCTAGGACTTAAACTGCATAGCAGTGATGTCAATGGCCAGCCCCTGTCTTGTACCTAATCTAAGAAAGTTAATTTTGAGTTTCTTGCCATTGACTATGACTTTGGCTTTCAGTTTTCTGCATGAAGATACTAGTTTGAGAAGATTTCCGTTTATCCCTATATTTTAATGTTTTGATTATGAGAAGATATTTGGATCTTTTTAAAGGCTTCCTCTGCATCTGTTGATATAATCATACGGTTTTGGGGTTTCCTGTTGTTTGTGTGGTGAATGACGTTTATTGTTTTGCATATAATGAGCCATACTTGCATCTCTGGGATAAATTCAACTCAGTAATAAAATAGAGTTTTGAGGTTTTTTTTTTTTTTTTTTTTTTGCAGATTCATAGTTATAGAACTATTGATGACACAGGTACAATTTCTCATTACCCCAAGATAACTGTCTGCAAGACACAGTCTCCCACAACCTAGGCAAATTTTGATCATCATGTACCAGGGCACTAGCTTCCCTCTGTCCCAATCCTTCCCCTCCTTTCCCAGAGTTCTTTGCTTTGGGGCATTACATGAAACACAGTCCGGTATTCACCTTATATTTTCCCTTACTGTCCTTACGTCTCAAGTTCTACATATGAGTAACATTGTCCAATATTCATTTTTCTTTTTTCTGGCATCTCCACTCAACAGGATACCTTTAAGCTCCATGTAAGACGAGGCAAAGGAGACAACGTCATCACTTTAACAGCTGTATAGTACTCCATTGTGAATATATGTACATTCTTAGACACTCATCTGCCCTCGTGTACCTGGGTTGCTTTCATGTCTGGGCTGTTATAAATTGTATTGCTATGAAGATGGGTGTACATGATCTCTTTGGATAGGTGTATTTTCTTTTTTTGACATAGTCCCAGAAGTGTTGACTGGTCATAGTGTGGGTCCATTACTAGACTTCTGATGTTGTCAAGTTATATTCCCACCAGCAATCCTTTTCCCTGCACGGCCTCTCCAACAGACGGTGTTTCTGTCTCTTCTAATGTATGACGTTTTCACAGGTGTAAATCTGCATTTCATTGTTGTCTATTTATTGTTTATTTGCATATCTCTGATCAATAGTGACTGAGCATTTTTCTCGTTTTCTTGATGGCTCTGTGGGATCTTTTATTTTGGAATGTGAATATTCTGACTGTGTCCTCTCCCCATTTTCAGTGGGGCTATTTGGTTTTTTTATTGCTGACTTTTCTGAGTTCTTTATCTATTTTGGTTATTAGCCCTATGCCTGATGTAAGACATGTAAAGATTTTTCTCTTATTCAATAGGTAATCTCTCCATTTTGGTGGTGATTCCTTTTGCTCTGTGCAACTTTTTCTTCTTTTTTTTTATTAGTGAGTCAATATTAATTTACAGTATTACATGACAACTGGGGTGCAATTCCACACTGTTCTCACCACCAGAGTTCTGAATCCCTGATCCTCCATTGCAGTCCACCTCAGTTCTCCCAAGGTTACTGACATTGGTTATGTATCATCTCTACAACTATCTATCTACATTTGTACATAATTGTCCCCTTTTTCTTCCATGTCAAGGCCTCTCTTCCCCTCCAAACCACACATAACCCTATTACTACATCCAAATCTCTCCCCTTTTATTGTCCTCTCTCTCTCTTTATGGGACCTGGTGGAGCTTGAGTTCTGAACCCTCTTATCTTCTTTCTCCTATCACTGCCCCCCACACACACAATGGTAGTATGGATCAGAGTTGTTTTGGGGGTGCAGAACTCCTACCTTCTTGCTTCTGTAATTTCTTTTCCACTGGACTTGGGAATTGACAGGTTGATCCATACAATCAGCCTATCTCTGTCTTTCCCTAGTGGAGTAGAACTCTAGACAGGAGAGGTTCCAGGACACATTGGTGAAATCATCTGCCCAGAGAAGTCAGGATGGAACCATGTAGTTTCTGCAACCAGGTGTCTAGAAGGTGGCAGGACATAAAGTGAGATAAAATGGCTAATGAACTGAAACCAAAAAGTAAGAACAGAGCAGATGAGATCAGGAATTCTAGGGTGGAAGAAAGCTAAAAATTCCACTCTAGGCATGTTTTCTAGGGGCCCATGTCTGTGTCCTCCCTGAGGTTGATAGCCTGAAGTTGGATAAAAAATGTTGTCTGAGCACTTCCAGAGGTGCTGCTGTAGAGTAGCAGTAGCTACCTTTTGCTCTTCTTGATCAACTAGGAATAGCAAACAGGGTCACCTGAGAATGCAACAAGATACTTGGTATCTTGATCAAGTAGGAATAGCAAACAGGGTCACCTGAGAATGCAACAAGATACTTGGTATCTTGATCAACTAGGAATAGTAAACAGGGTCACCTGAGAATGCAACAAGATACTTGGTAACCCACCAAGTCATTAATGAGTGCCAGCACTTGTGGCTTATGGACAGAGAGGGGCTTAAGGAGAGATTCTGTGACCTAAAATCCCATACCTACTAGGGAGCTGCTTGTAATAGTCCAGCAGTTTGCCAGTTGAAGTGACACCTTCCATCTGAGTTTTATCAACAGAAATGCTGCTGAAGGAAGGAAAGAGTCACCTAAGGCTCACCAGTTGTAGCTGTGAATCAACAATGCTACTGCCCCTTGGAGGCTGGAGCAGCAGTTGGGAGGCCCTTTGCTGACCATTGAAGCTCATGTGGTCCTTGAAGGGAGCTATATACTGGGAGCCTTTCCACATTGTTCTCCTGATGAACTAGGAGTCAAGGTGAATAATTGCCTCAGAACCCACCAGATACCAATAGGATTTGTTTAGAAACTCACAGGGCCAGTGAGTGCTGCCTGGCTTGACTCTGGCTGCTGGTGGAGCAGTGAATTGGGCCTGCAGCTTTGGACCTTTGGGACATGGAAGTTTCTTTGCATAACCACTGTGCAATCTATCTCTCACCCAGTTTTATCTCTTGGCAACTACTGAGTGATTAAACTAAAAAAAAATCTACTTTTAGTTAAAAAGCCCTCAGGCTCCAGCAGCCTGCAGGGAAGATAAATAACATAAGAAGGTTTAACCACTTGCTTTGCCTCAGGCAATTACATTACCAGGAAACAACTGTTCTGATCCAAAACTGTGAACTCTAAAGTACCTTATTTAGACAGAAGTCTAAAAGTCAGTGGCATTCCTCTATGCAAACACTAAGTTAGAAGAAGTTGAAATCCAGAAATCAATTCATTTTACTATAGCAACAAAAATCATATCTAGGAGGGGAGTTGGGCGATAGCGCAGTGGGTTAAGTACACGTGGCACAAAGTGCAAGGATTGGCATAAGGGTCCCAGTTTGAACCTCCACCTCCCCACCTGCAGGGGAGTCGTTTCACAGGTGGTGAAGCAGGTCTGCAGGTGTCTATCTTTATTTCCCCCTCTCTATCTTCCCTTCCTCTCTCCATTTCTCTCTGTCCTATCCAACAACAACAATAATAATTACAACATTCAAACATCAGGGAAACAAAAGGGAATAAATAAATATTTAAAAATAAAATAAATTTTAAAAATTATTTTAAAAAATAATATTATCTAGGAATAAATCTAACCAAAGAAACTTAAGACCTGTATACAGAAAAATTATAAGTCACTATTTAGGGAAATAAAGACACAGAGAAGTTGAAAGATATTTCATTTCATGGGCTAGAAGAATTCACATCATCATAATGAATACACTACCCAGAGCCACATACAAATTCAGTGCAATCCTCATCAAGATTCTACCCAATTTTTTTAGGAGAATAGAACAAAAGCTACAGGTGTTTCTCTGGAACCAGGAAATACCTAGAATTGCCAGAACTATCTTAAGAAGAGAGAACAGAACTGGATGCATCACACTTCTAGATCTCAAATTGTGCTATAGGGCCATTGTAATCGAAGCTGCTTGGTACTAGAACATAAATAGACACACTAACCAGTGGAATAGAATTGAGATTCCAGAAGTAAGCCCCCACATCTATGGACATCTAATCTTTGAAAAAGATGCCCAGACTATTAAATGGTGAAAGGTGAATCTCTTCAACAAGTGGTGTTGAACAAATGGTTGTAAACATGCAGAAGAATGAAGCTGAACCACTATATTTCACCAAACACAAAAGTAAAGTCTAAGTGGATCAAGGACTTGGATGTTAGAACAGAAACTATCAAATATTTAGAGGAAAATATTGAGAGAACTCTTCCATCTAAATTTTAAAGTCAACTTCATTTATACAAATCCAGTTCTAATGAAGACTACAACAAGAATAAATCAATGAAACTACTTCAAATTAAAAAGCTTCTACACAGCAAAATAAACCACTACCCAAACAAAGAGACCCTTCACAAAATGGGAAACTATCTTTCCATGCTATACATCAGCTAAGAGGCTAATAATCCAATAAAGATTTCACTGAACTCAGCAATAAGAAAAGAAATACCCCATCCAAAAATGGGGAGAGGTTATGAACAGAATATTCAACACAGAAATCCAGAAGGCCAATAAGCATTAAAAAATACTCAAAGTCATTGATTGTTAGAGAAATGCAAATAAAGACTGTTGTTTTATCTGGGCTGCCTTCACGGGCAGGTAAGAGATGACCAGAGACACGCGGCTGGGCCGAGAAGCTGTATTTCTTTATTCACGAACAACGATTCATAAACTAACCCAAACTAATCACCAAACAGAACTCTCCTGCATCCTTCTCACATGGCGGCACCAAGAAGTCTCGAACTCTGTCGGGGTTCTTTGGGGCGGGGACAAGTGGGCCTGCGAAACTAGCAGGACTAAACCAATTTTCCTGGCGGGGGAGAGCTAGAACAAACCAATGTAAAGCCTGCAACAATTCCCCCTTTTCTTTTTAACTAAATGACTATAGTATCAGGGGTGTGGGGTGAACAGAAACCTATATCATACAGGCATTTTCAAAAAAGAAACTGGCACAAGCATGGAGAAACATGTAAGCAAGTAACAAGAACCAGTGTGCTGCCAAGGGAAGGCCTAAGGGGGCCATTTTTTGCCTCTGTGGGCAAAACTATCAGCTTAAAAAAACATTTCCTGCCTCTGGGGGGTGTACTTGCCTCGACAGGCATTTTTCTTAGCATGGGGGCGGGGAAGGGCCTAGAGTCCCAATGCATGGCTGCAGTCAGTCTTTGAGACCAGTGAGTCCAGTAGGAGTGCCAGTCGAAAGCAGATGTCCACAGAAGAATGCCAGGGGGTGGAGCATTGTATGAGGAAGGTCCACTGCTGGAATTCTGCTTTTCTGTAGAGAACTTGACAGCTGCAATTTGCTTACTATGAAACAAACTTGTAGCAGGTTAGAAGTTTATCACAATTGATAACTATTACAATTAGAAGTCCTGCGCCACGCGGCGGAAAGCTGGCTCATGCGGGCTGGCGTTGGGCTCCTGCAGGCTGGCATTGGGCAGAAACCACAGAGTGGTCCAGAGATAAATGTTCCAGAAACAGCGAAACAGTCTCGTGAAGAAAGGGCAGACGCCTTTGGAGATCTCTTCACAAGCAGAAAAGAAGGCCATAGTGCATAGGTAGCCAAATTGTCTTCACTTATCTGAGAGATGCGCAGGTCCAGTCCCACGTTGTAGGCACCTTATGTTGTTTTATCTGGGCTGCCTTCACGGGCAGGTAAGAGACGACCAGAGACACGCGGCTGGGCCGAGAAGCTGTATTTCTTTATTCACGAACAACGATTCATAAACTAACCCAAACTAATCACCAAACAGAACTCTCCTGCATCCTTCTCACATGGCGGTGCCAAGAAGTCTTGAACTCTGTCGGGGTTCTTTGGGACAGGGACAAGCGGGCCCGTGAAACTAGCAGGACTAAACCAATTTTCCTGGCAGGGGGAGAGCTAGACCAAACCAATGTAAAGCATACAACAAAAGACAACAATGAAATACTACTTCACCCCTATGAGAATGTCATACATTAGAAAATGTAGCAACAACAAATGCTGGAGAGGTTGTGGAGGCAAAGCAACCCTCCAGCACTGCTGGTGGGAATGTAAATCAGTCTACCCCCTATGGAGAATATTCTGGAGAACCCTCAGAAGCCTACAAGTGGACCTACCCTTTGACCCTGCAATTCCTCTCCTGGAGATTTATCCCAAGGAACCAAACATACCCACCCCAAAAGATTTTTGTGTGCCTATGTTTATAGCAGCACAATTTGTAATAGCCAAAACCTGGAAGCAACACTGGTGTCCAACAACAGATGAGTGGCTCATATTTATGTATATATCTCAGCCATTACAAATGGTGAATTCCCCTGCTTCACCCCATATTGAATGGAGCTTGAAGGAATCATGTTAAGTGAGATCAGCAAGAAAGAGAAGGAAGAATATGGGATGATCTTACTCAAAGACAGAAGTTGAAAAATAAGAACAGAATGGAAACACAAAACAGAACTTGGACTACAGTTGGTGTATTTTGCCAAAGTAAAAGACTCTCACGTGGGGGAGAGAATTCAGTTCCTGCTACAATAAGGTGGAGAAGCATTTAGTGGGGGGTTGAATTGTTATGTGGAAAACTGAGAAATGTTACATATGTACAAACTATTGCATTTTACTGTTGACTGTAAAACATTAATCCACTAATAAAAAATGAAAAAAAAAAAAACACCACGTAGTCTGAGAAAATGGTGTTAAGAATACAGAAAGTTTTATTAGGGCTGAGAGTAGCTCCCATTCTTGAAAATATCTTGTGGATAGTACTAAATATTTACCTCCATCCACCAGACCCAGAGCCCACATATAAATTATTATGTAGCACCAGAGCCTGTATAGCCTCTGAGTTCCTATTGTTGTGAGCTTGGAGTTCATGGTCACAGCTGTGAAGAGTGCAGTTTCAGAACCAATGTTCTTAGAGTGGCAGGGCTGAATACCCTAGCCTCACTTCAGAGACTGGGACAGTCCCTATCATAGCTTCTCTATGGTCAAGTCAGGGTCCTGAGAGGCCCCACAAGAGAATTTGACATTATAATCCTGACCAGTGGTGGTGCAGAGAGGGATCCATCAGAGGTCTAGGTCTGTAATGATTTTGTGGGAATCCAAGGATTTCCTAATTTGGTAGATTTCCAGATTTATTAGGTCTAAGTGTACTCATAAAGGTCTATTGAATACTATTACTTAAGTTATATAATTGCCTCTTGATCATGGTCATGTATAACTACCCAATACCCTAAACACTACCCCATATCTAGTATCTTTAACTTTTTAGGTGATGTTCCATCTAATGTGGATGTATGTAGTTCCATGTGTTCTGGAAGATCTCACCCAGTTTAGGAGTTGCATGTTTAACACGTCTATTAGGCTCTATCTCTGGTTACAGTCCACCCTAAGAATTCACTATCAGCATAACTTGGGAGGGCAGAACTAATAGTGATTTGGATGATGTCAACATAGTTGGTATTGTATTAAGGTATAAGAGAAAAGATATATTTAAAGTATTAGCTTAGTCCTAGAGGTTCCAGGATTAGGAGAAATGAGGATCTTAAAGAGATGCAAGGGGTTTCTTTTAGTCTTAGAAAGAGCTTAGTGCCAGGCTAGCTTCGCCAGAAAGAGAGACAAGGAACTCATGGCAGCACGGTAATACAATTCTTTATTGATGCAGACACCCCAGAGTCAGGTGTGAACACAACAGGTTTAGGACACATGGAGCTAGCAAAATGGCCGCCTACCACTATGCATGCCAACCCTTCTCCAGTTCTTCTCCATGTCAGGACGCAGAAGAGAAAGAGAGCAAAACAGGCTTTATAGGGTAAAAACCTGAAGTGGCAAGTCAGAAATGGAAATGGCTAGGAAAGGGGGTGGAGAGAGGTTACAGGCATGCTGGGAATGTGGAAATGTCCTTAGCAACTGTTGTGATGGTTTTAACTGAATTAGCAATACCTGCTAGCACTCACATGAGGTGAATTCCAGCAATGAAGGTAAATGACTGGTTCTCTCTGGCTTGTTCAAGAGACGGCGTGAAATAGAGACACCAGGGAGAATTGAAGCACTCTCATTTAATGGCAGAAGAATGTGGGTTTAAATAGGAATTCAGACAAAGAGCATATTTCAAACATGTCAGAAATTACAGGTTTCCTAAAGGTCAGCTTGCCCTTCTGGTAGGGGGCTGGTATGACAGGAATTGATGTGATACAAGACAGTTATTCTCCATGACGCAAGCAACTTAATTATCCAAAGGTATTTGAGAGAAACATAGGGGTTAAACCAGTAGCGTGAGACAGAGAGAAGATGGATATCAAAGGCCATAGAGTTTGGAATTTCTCTTGTATGGGGTCTGAGGTGTAGGATGGAATGTGTGATAAAGTGTGTTCTCTGTGATCAGAAGGTGAGGTGAACTTTGAGTAAATGAACCTTAAGACAGGCAGCCATGTGGCCTGCAATTAGTGGAGGGAGGCAGTGAGCTTTCTGTGGGTTTGAGAGACTGAAAGGAAAGAACTAAGTCTGAGAGACTGTTTTTCCCCTTTGCTCATCTCGGTTGAGAGAGACTAACAAGGGTGTGTCTTCTCAGACCTCCATCCAAGGATGGGGGGAGTTTTCCCTAAGCTCTATCAAGCTTACACATAGCCCCACAAATACCCTGAGGGGATAACATCTTGGGGAGCTTTCAGGCAAAACAATGATTATGTAAATAGACCACAGCATCAAGCAATGCAGGGGAGCTGGCATAATGCTCAACACCTCCCCCTTTCTTTTTATCTAATGGCCATAATATCAGGAATGCGGGGTGCTTTGTGAGGCAGGGAGTCTGATTGAATGAGGCACACCTTTGGGGTTACCATTGTCCCTCCTTGCTCAACCTCTCGGCAGAGAGAGAGACTAACAGGATTGACACACCCCTCAAGTTCAAGCCCTGCCAAGCTCAACCACATCCTCACAATTTCCCGACATCTCCCTCTTTCTAAATGGCCATATTTAAATGGGTCAGTGTCTGTAAAAGACTCCATCTCTGACAGGAATAGAAGTGTAGGGGTAAACAGAAGCCTGTTGGGAAGGAACCTGAATGATATCGTGCAGGCGTTTTCAAAAAGAACTGGCACAAGACAGGAAGGGATAAGTAAGAGTAGCAAGGGACAACGTGAGACTGAAGAGAGGTCTGGTAGTCGGAGAGGGGCTGCCTTATAGGCAGAAAGAGTGTGTTGCCTGATAGGCAGAGGAGTGGGGCCTGATAGGCCGAGGGGTGAGAGGGGTGATCTGGCGTTGCAGAATCCCGAGACAGCTGGCTGCAAAGTCCATGAACTGCTACAGTCAGTCCTCGAGAAGTCCAGCAGTGTAAAGGGAGTGTCCAAAGGTGTACCAGCAAGTCTGTTAGAAACGTCAGTTCAATGCCGGTGACCAGGGGGAAGAAATGCCAGGGGATGAAAGGCTGCACGTCTATCTCGATGGGGAAGGTCAGCCACCGGAATTTTGCTTCTCTGTAGAGAGTGAGCTGGAACCAGCAAAACGTGGCAGGTGAAGCAGAAGAAGGAAGAGCAGACAGTGATAAGTGAGAGAAAGGCAGTAACAAAGTTTTATCCTTGGAGTTTGTAAATCAGTTTCTTCAGATTGTGTCAGGTCACATCATTGGTTTCAGGGGGAGCGCTGTAGTTGTGCCATCTAGTGGGCGATGTTAGAGTGTGCAGGGCTCCAGATGGCTTTCCTGGGATTCCTGTGAAGGAAACACAAACAAATTTGCTTCCCATGGTTAGCAGGGCATCTGGTTCAAATTTTTATAGATATTAAAAGAGGTTTAATATACTTAGTGCATTAGCCAACTGAATACTGGGGGGATGTATCCCACTTTTTTCTTTACTTAATTGGGCCTAGGTGTTTGGTGGGCTTTCTCAACAACCGCTTGTCTTTGGGGGTTATAAGCGATGTGTGTGGCATGGGTGATATTATAAAAGAAAAAAAAGTCTTTAAATTGTTGGCTGACAAAGGCAGGCCTATAGTGGCAAAACAAGATACACTAGTTAAGTGTAGAAAAATATGTGAATGTTGTTAATTTACATAAGTTGTATACGGGGGAACTTCTTATATAGTTTAATATCTTACCATATGAGAAGATGCTTCTTTATGTGAAGGCTTTGACATAGTTGTAATCAATTACTTGTAAAGATAAAAAACTTTTAACAGGTTAGAAGTTTACTATAGTTGATAACTCAATGATTATAATTGGTTTAAGTATCTTTATAATTTTATTTAAAGGTCATCTTATGTGACTTTGTGTATCAGTCTCTGTACAGCAGGATCTTCAGACCAAATTTACTTAAAATATATTGATTTTTAGCTATTTTTTACTTTGGACTTTTAAAAAACTCAGGTTACTTAGAGAGTTAACAAATGTTAGTGACAAAATGTCTTTTTTTTTTTGGAACATTTACAATGTCAGATTGATGCCAGATTTGTTGTGGATTAATTTTCACAAGATTAGTTTACAGGGCACTTTTGAGGTCCCTCCAAAAATGTCCTGTATAGAGAATTTGTATTTTAATTTTGGAGATGTTTGTCACGTTGAATATTTAGACTTTACTTTAAATACTTAGTTACTTTAGCAGGTTAATTTTACCTTTATGAGAATTGTATTGAAAACTTTTTCACTTAACCCTTCCTGGTAGGAATGTAGCTTCATAGTTACACTTTTAACGATAAAGTTAATGTTTACCAAACTTCCCACACACACATAAACGTGTAGTCTTACACAAGAGGAGAAAAACTTTTGTTATGAAGATACATCATTTTAAACACAAATTTAGATCTGCACTGTCTTATTTGAACCATTTCTACTCACACAGTTTTAAGACTAAACGTTTCCCATTCATACCAAGAATTAAAAAAAAAAAATCAAAAGAGGAAAAAACAAGTTTTTAGGACTGTTTCTGGATGTCTCCAGAAACCATGGCTGCATCCAGCATTTTTATATAAGGTCAATTAAGTTTCAGAGTACTCTGAGCAAAATGGGTTGTACAAAAAATTTTGGTCATTCAACTCACTCAGAATTTTTTTTAGTCATTCAACTCACTCACAAAACACAACTGGCCAGTCATAGCATAAGATATTCAGAGAAGGGGGTGGAGAGGACTCTGTGAACCAGATTTTTCAGATCCTGCCATTTTGTATTATGGGTCCTGAGATGCGTCCTGCAACCAGTCCTCTTGCAGTGTTTTTTGTTCCTCAGGGATAGCAGCGCCATCATGCTGGTATTGCTGGACATGGCAGGCAGGAAGCCAGACAGGTTTTGAGTAATCCTGCAGAAACACACATGCAAAACCCCTCCCCATGGTCAATAGGAGGTCAGGCCCTTTCCAAATTTTACCGAGTGGGTCTTTCCATTTGACCTTAATAGCTGGTAGGGTGAATGGTGAAGAATAATAGGAGGTTGTTTCGAGTTTTTGTAACTATTGAAGAGATTTAATATAGGTAAGGCTTTTGCCAGCTGTATATTGGGGCGGTATATTCTCACTTTTTCTTTATTTAATTGAGCCTTAAGGTTTTGATGGGCCTTCTTGACAATGCCTTGTCCCTGTCGATTATAGGGAATGTCTATAGTATGAGTAATGTTCCAGAGGGAACAAAAGTCTTTAAATTGTTTGCTGGTAAAAGCAGTTCCATTGTCCGTTTTAAGTTGAGGGTTATGCCCATTACAACAAAACAGGAGAGCATATGGCTTATCAACTTTTTGAGCTTTCTCCCATCTGAGCTGTCGCCCACATAAACTTAGAGAAGGTATCAATTGAGACAAACACATATTCTTGTTTGCCAAAGTTGGGTAAGTGGGTGACATCAATTTGCCGGAATGTTGGCTTTTAAGCCTCGAGGTTAACCCCAAGAGTTTGAACAGCAGATGTCTTGATTAGACCTGCAGAGGAGGGGTATGTAGCAAGAATACGTTTCAACTGTGCCAGAGGCATATCAGGAAATCGAGATCAAAGGCCTTTAAGATTAACATGGGTGAAGGAATGAAAATCAGCAGGATTAGAGACAGAGGCTAGGACAATTCCTGTGGAGGTGAGGCGGTTGGCTGCAGCATTCCATTTGGACAGGGGACCAGGAAGAGGGCTGTGGGAACGAAGGTGTTGAATATACAGTGGTTGAGTTCGAGAACAGAGCATAGAGGCAATTTGGATTAAGAGGAGAAAGTGGGTTGTTATCAATTCTCACATGAGAATGAGCAAGCCGTGGAAGTAGGTTTACAGTATACACATTATCAAAAGGTTGAAGGATTCTGGTACAGCTTTTAATGGACTGAAAACAGCATAAAGTTCTTTGTACTGAGGGGATGTTGGTATGCTTCTAAAACCTTCTATTTTGATCATCACATTAGGTTCACTTGCATTGCCTAACGCTGTGATCTATTTACATAATCATTGTTTTGTTTGAGACCCCCACTGGTTTAATCCCACTGGTTTGCACTCTGTTTTCGCTCTGACCCCTCTCCTAGTCACACCGTTTTCCACTGTTTAATCCCATTGGTTTGCACTCTCTTTTTGCTCTGCCCCCTCTCCTTGTCACACCCTACCACTTCCTTCTTTGGATGTATAAAAGAATCTTCTCTTCTGATTAAACACACATTAGATTGCCTTCTGGCTCCTCGAGTCCCAGAGTCTCCTGTGACACTAGCTTGACACAAGTTCCTGATCCCTCTCCCACGAAGCAGCCTAGGTTGGCTCCAGTCTAGTTCTCTCCAACCCAGAGAGCATGTGTTCGGGAAGAAGCACCCTCAGGCTATCGCGGCAAGGGGAATTATAAGGAAGCTCAGGAAACAGAGATTTGATATTGCTTGTCTGGATAATATATAAGGGCAGCAGCTCCCTTTTTTCCACCATCAGTGAAGATTGTAGGAGCAGAGGGTATGGGTTCTTGAGAGAAAAGTTTAGATACTAGTAGAGGCAAAAGAGGTAAAGAAGCTATCAATTTATTAGAAGGAAAATGACTATCTAGTTGTCCTGGAAAACACATTAAACTTATGGCAAAACAAGAATGATGGCGTATGAGCCACTCTGTATCTGTGAGAGAAAAAGGAAGAATAATTGAATCTGGTTCTCTTCCTAAGACCTTAATTGATCTATTTCTTCCTTGGCGAGTCATAGATGCTGAGGCATCAATCTCGGTAAGAAGTCTTGGAGCTCCCCCTACTGGTGTATGAAGCCATTTGAGAACACCATGACTCTGGGATATAGCCCCACCAAGGTAGGGGAGGGGTTGAAGATCAAAAGATTTACTGGAGAGGAGGGGTAGAACCTAACTAGGTGAATATTCTGGAGAGCCTGGTTAACCCTTTCTAGTGCCAAGGAGACTTTGGGGGTTAACGCACACTTTTGGAGGGCTGTTTGTTTCCTTTTAACAGGTCAAACAGTGCTTGGAGGCAGCTAGTAGGCAGATAAAGATACTGCCTAAGCCAATTTAATTTCCAAGAAAAGTTTAAATCTTTCTCTTCAAACCTGATTGGGCCCTGGTAATGAATTTAGCAGGGATTCATCAGGTTCTTGATGAAGGGATAGAATGGGGGCTGAGGCTGCTCCCTTGGGGGCTGGTAACCTCTCCCATGCCTGTAATGCGCAGAGGCATACCTGATGAAAATAACTGTGTGAAAACTTGGACTCTGCCTGTTAAATTCCGGTTCCCAAGTGACCCGTTCAAAACAGAGACTCAACATCCCACTTGGGCTGATTCTGGCTATTTCTCTGGGATTGCTGTATACATGCATCTCTAAAAAATGCTTCCCATTGAAGGAAGAGTGGGTTTGGGTATGTAGCGTGAGCTACATCCCTCCAGTCTTGGGGGGTATTAAGGTTCTGGAGAAGGCCTTGTAAAATGGATCTGGTCCATGGAGCATGAACTCCATCCTCCTTAATTGCCTGGGGAAGTTCTGTAAGATCTGTGGAGGAATACGGGTACCATGCTTGAGGTCTCTATCTATTGGGGGTAACATTTACCGGGAATGTGTGGACTTGCTCCGGAGGAAAAGATCCATCATGAAGCCAGCAAAGGTATTATGTGTCTGATAGAAGTGTAGTGGCGGGGGTGGAGATGAGGTGGGAGAAGCTGTAGAAGCGGTGGCAGCAGCCAGAGACGTGTCTGCTGAAACGGAAGCCTCTGGGTGAAATGCAGAGGGCTTAGGTGGGTCAGGATTGGGACAGGCTTTATTTTCTCTAGAAAGTATGTATGGTGCTGAGTAAGCAGGATGACCTGTTCCCTTAAATCTTGGATCCCAGCCTCAAGGTCCCTTAGCCTTTTGGGAAGGGACCCTGCATATCTCCTGAAAGCTGTGACCATGGTCAAGAGGATCCAAGGTGTGGCCCAGAGCAAAATGTCCCAGAGATAGAAAACCTGTCTCATGAAAAAAGAGTATAGGGTTTAGGAAACCTCTTCATAATGAGGAAGGTCAACTATGGTGGAGGGGTCTCAGAAAATAAGAAGAGGGAGAAAAGGAACTGCAGTGCCTTTGTTAAACACGAGGCTGCAGAGAGCCAAGTGGTATATACTTATCTGGGGGCTAGGCGGATTAGGTCCAATGTTGGTGCCCTAACATTCCGGGCTAGCTTCGCCAGAGAGAGACGAGCAACTCGTGGCAGCATGGTAATACTAATCTTTATTGATACAGACATCCCAGAGTTGAGTGTGAACACAGCGGGTTTAGGCCACGTGGAGCTAGCAAAATGGCTGCCTCCCGCTATGCACACCAGCCCATCTCCAGGTCGGGATGCAGAAGAGAAAAAGAGCGAAACTAGAACAGTGGCGGGCTTTATAGGGTAAAATCCAGAAGTGGCAAGTCAGAAACAGAAATGGCTAGGAGACTGGTGGAGAGAGGCAAAAGGCATGTTCGGGAAGTAGAAACGTCCTTAGCAACTGTTGTGATGGTTTTAACTGAATTAGCAATACCCTGAGGAGATAATGTGGTGGGGATCTTTAGGGAAAAACTGATTATGTAAATAGACCACAGCATCAAGCAATGCAGGGGAGCTGGCGTAATACCCAACAGCTTAGAATAGCAATAATAATTTTTTTATCTGGATGCTTATTTATTACACATACACAACACATATATATATGATAAACAACACGTTAGGAAAATATAATTTATCTCTTGTATAGTTACCTATACATGTTGTAACATATTCCCAAAAGACTTTAAAAATTTTTTTATTTATGAAAAGGGAACATTGACAAAACCATAGGATAAGAGAGGTACAACTCCACACAGTTCCCACCACCAGATCTCCATATCCCATCCCCTCCCCTGATAGCTTTCCTATTCTTTAACCCTCTGGGAGTATGGACCCAAAGTCATTGTGGGATGCAGGAGGTGGAAGGTCTGTCTTCTGTAATTGCTTCCCTGCTAAACATTGACGTTGACAGATCCCAGCCTGTCTCTCTCTTTCCCTAGTGGGGCGGGGTTCTGGGGAAGCAGGGCTCCAGGGCACATTGGTGGGTCTGTCTGTCCAGGGACGTTTGGTTGGCATCATGGTAGCATCTGGAACCTGGTTGCTGGAAAGATAATTAACATATCAAGCCAAACAAATTGTTGACCAGTCTTGAACCTAAAGGCTGGAGTAGTGCAGATGAAGAGTTGGGGGTTGGGTCTCCATTCTGTAGATAGCTAGTAGGCATATTTTAGTTATATTCCAAAGGGCCTGTGGCCATACTACATTTTTTTCCCTGAGCCTGAGATCTGATATGCAGGTGAATCCTAGTTATTATCTGAGGATATGATATCATGGCTGGAAAAAGGACCAGAAAGCTGGATCTCGGAAGAGAGTAGCTCCCTAATATTGGAAAGGTGTATAAATATTGTTGACTGTAAACTCCATCGATTTATGTGATCTGGGTCTCATATTCAGCTTAGGAGCCTGTGTGACCTCTGCATCCCTCTAGATATGAGCTCACATTTTGTGGTCAGATAAATCACTATTTAATTAATGTGAGAGGGGAAAAATTGAATGTCTCTAACTTTTTAAAGCACAGACTGAGTCTTTTTAAAACATAGGCTGAGTCTTTGATATGTTGACTCTCTTAAAAGCTTAGACCAGGGAGAACAGAAGCAACCGGTGGCACAGCTATATCCATATAATGTCAAACTACATAAATTATAGTTCTTCTTCTTCTAGCATTTGCCCTTCTTCCGTAGCCAGTCAACAGCATCAGGTTGAGCCTGATGTAAAGTTTCGAGACCTCCTTTGAATCTGGAGAGGTGGCAGTCGTTGACTATGTGGGTCATAGTCTGTCTGTAGCCGCAGGGGCAGTTCAGGTCATCTCTGGCTCCCCAGCGGTGGAACATAGCGGCGCACCGGCCATGGCCTGTTCGATAGCGATTGAGGAGAGCCCAATCATAACGTGCTAGGTCAAAGCCGGGTTGACGCTTGCAGGGGTCTGTGATGAGGTGTTTGTTCTTGACCTCAGCTGACTGCCAGCTCTGTTTCCAAGAGACTGGAACAGAGAAGTTCAGTGTAGGCATAGGAGACCAGATTGGGTGATGAGATGTCAAGCGTTGAACAGGGTGGGCGAAGATATCCGCGTATATTGGCAGGTCCGGTCGAGCGTAGACGTGGGAAATGAACTTAGATGATGCCGCATCAAGACGAATATCTGGCGGGGCGATGTTGCTAAGAACTGGCAGCCATGGAACCGGGGTGGAACGGATGGTTCCAGAAATTATCCTCATGGAGGAATATAATTTGGAATCGACCAAGTGGACATGGGGCTACGGAACCATACTGGGGCACAGTATTCTGCAGTTGAATAGCATAATGCCAGAGAGGATGATCGTAGTGTGGAAGCACTTGCGCCCCATGAGGAGCTGGCCAGTCTTGCAATGATGTTATTCCTCACGCCCACCTTTGCTGCAGTTTTTATGAGATGTTTGTGAAATGACAGAGTGCGATCGAGAGTAACGCCAAGATAGACTGGCTGGGCTTCATGCCAGATTCTCGTATCGCCAAGCTGCACATTAAGCTCACGTGAGGCCGAGGCATGGTGTAGATGGAAAACAGATGATACCGTTTTTGCAGTGCTAGGGATTAGTCGCCATTTTTTACAGTAATCAGATATCAGAGACATGTCTTTCGTGAGTGTTTCCTCGAGGATGTCGAACTTTGATGCCTGAGTTGCACAGCAGATGTCATCGGCGTAGATGAACTTCCTTGAAGAAGTTTCTGGGAGGTCATTGATGTAAATATTAAATAGCGTAGGAGCCAGAACAGAGCCCTGGGGGAGGCCACTTGAGACAGGTCTCCATCTGCTAGACTTGTCACCCAGATGTACCCGGAATCTTCTGTTTTGGAGAAGAAACGATATAGTGTTGGCCACCCATGGAGGCAGGCATCTTGAGATCTTGACTAGGAGACCACGGTGCCAGACCATGTCATAGGCTGCAGTTATAAATTATAGTGATGTTGTATGGTACTGCAAATCCTAATATAGGGATATTTCAAAGTTAACCAAGTTGCCAAATAATGTGATTGTAGCAATAACTATCCATTGTCTTCTTAAACCCTAAAACAGCAGGAACCTCCTGCTTCCTCTATAGTGCCTATATTTCTCCCAGTCCTGGAACCTCTAGGGTTTCATGCAGTAGCCTAGGTTGGCTCCAGTCGAGTTCTCTCCAACCCAGAGAGCACTTGCTTGGGAAGAAGCACCCTCAGGCTATCCCGGCACCCCCACTTACTCTATAGAGCTTATGTTTCTCCCAATCCTGGAACCTCTAGGGTGGGGCTCACTTCCCTGCATATTTCTCTCAAGTCATGCCAAATGATACTGCATCTGCTGATCCCAACCTAATCAATGCAATGAGTACCACTTCAGCATTTTTCACTTCAGACTGTGTCCAGAGACGTCAGGCATGGAATATCATCCCTTCAGCTTCATTACTCAGGTGAGGCCTTTCCTTTCATAGTATTCTGAAATTCCGCTCCAGGAGGTTCACTTCTTAATAACGTCCCAAAACCTAGATATAGGCCAGGTCCAGTGAGATAGAGCATATGTTCACATGGATCCATAAATTAGGGCAAAATATATACCTGCAAGAAAAAATACACAATTGTCTGTAGTGAGTCAGTAGAAAGTTCATAATGAAATAGTGTCCACTTAGAACCTTGCCCTCAACGTGGGTCAACAATGGTAGAAAATGTTCCATCCTCCGAAGGGAGGATGGACGACATACTCTGTGCAGCTGGGAATATTCCTAATCATGACCACAGAATTAACTATTTTTAAAATCAGGTTAGTTGGGGGTTTGTTTCCTACACTAATCCAATGGTTAGCATATATGTTAGCATACTAAATCTCACTGTGTTTTGTACTCTTTAGTGGTATCTGAACATCTTGGTATTTTAGTTACTGACATGGCTAAATGGTCTTTATCTTTCTGACCTAAAGTTGTAATTGACTTAGATTTTTAAAAATCTATATATGCAGATATATTTTTAGTGCTTCTTAAACAGTTTAACCTCACTCTCAGAGTTTGATCATCTTACAAATCTGAGATATTAGATCCTTAGGCTAATGCAAATATTTGTACTTAGAGCGATGGTCTATGCAATTAGAGAACTTGAAGTATTAAATCTCTTTCCCCTCTGACATATCCCATTAATATTGATTTATGAGAATATAAATGAATAGAAATACATTTTCACACAGTTCCTGCCACCAAAAGTCTGTAACTGCTCCCCACCCTCCTAGGTAACCACTATAGTTTTCCACAATCCTAATATGGGTTGTATTTAGTTTGTTTGTTTCAAGTATGTGTATTGATTTCTCTAAACTCCACAATGAGTGAAACCATCCTGTGGTTTTCATTTACTTCCTTGATTACTTCATTAAGTGCTGGGCTAGTGTCATGGGAGAGAGAGATGAGGAACTCGTGCAGCATGGTAATACAATTCTTTATTGATCCGGGACCCCAGACTCAGCGTGAGCACAATGGGTTTAGGCCATGGGGAGCTAGCAAAATGGCCACCTCCCGCTATGCTTGCCAGACCTTCTCCAGGTCAGGACATGGAAGAGAAAGAGAAAGAGAGAGAGAGGGAAGAAGAAAGAGTGGAAACAGATGTGACTTTTATAGGAGAATTCTGGAAGTGGCAAATTGGGACAGAATTGGCTTGGGAAGAGGGTGGAGAAAAGAAAAAGGCATTCTGGGAAGGTAGAAAGATGGTGGGATTAGCAGTACCCTGAGTGGATAACGTGGTGAGGATATGTAAATAATACTTGCATGGAAATACAGTGGTTTGTGGGCCCTGCCAATGTTCAACCACATCAGCACAATATCCCAACAGTTAAGCGTAATGTTCTCAAATCTTTTTTATCCCAAAGGATGTAAAATTGTCTTTTTTATTGATGAGTAGTACTCCATTGAGTATATGTCCTATATCTTTATTATCCAGTCATTTCTTGAAGGGCATTTTGGTTGCTTCCAATTTTTGGCTATTGTGTATAATGCAGCTATGAACATGGGGGCACACATTTCCCTTAAAATTAGTGTTATTATCCCTTGTGGATAAGTGCCTAGGATTGCTATTGCTGGATCATAAGGTATTTTTATCTGTATTTGCTTTAAGGATTCTCCATACTGTTTTCCATAATAGTTGTACAACTTTGAATTCTCACCAGCAATGTAATAGGTTTCCTTTTCTCCACATTCTTTCCAAAACATACTCTCTCCTGTTTTGTTGATGAAGGCCATTCTCATAGGTGTGAGATGGTATCTAAATACGGTTTTAATTTGCATTTCTCTGGTTATGAGTTAATTGGAGCATTTCTGCATGTCAGTGGGGCATGTGTATGTTCTTCAGAAAACTGTTTATTCATATCTTCTGTCCACTTTTTTATTGAATTGTTCTTTTTCTTTTTATTCAGCTGTATAAATTCTTTATAGATGTTTCATAACAAACGCCTCTCTGTAGTATGGTGTGCAAATAAATTCTCCCATTTGCTGGGTTTCCTGTTTATCCTTATGGAGTTATCTTTTGATGTATAGAAACATTTTAACTTGATAAAGTACCATTTGTTCAATCTTGTTTTTGTTTCCCATGCTTGTGGGGTGAAGTCTCCAAATACGTCTTTAGTCTTTAGTGTTTATACCATGAAATGTTTCACCAATATGTTTTTATGTATTTTATACTTTCAAGCCTAATATCCAGATCTTTGATCTATTTTGAGTTAATTTTGGTGTATGATGTTAGTTGCTGGTCTAGCTTCATTTTCTACACGTGGCTGTCCAATTCTTCCAACACCATATGTTAAAAAGATCTTTTCCCCATTGGGAAATTTGATCCCTTAGACACATATGAGGTGCATTAATCCATTCCATTAGTCTATTTAACCATTTTTGTTCCATTACCACAGTGTTTTAACTACTACTGCTTTGTAGTATAGCCTGAGGTCTGGTATTGTGATGCCTCCTTTTTCTTAAAGCTCTGCATGAGTTTTTGAATAAGATGTCCAATTTCTTTAAAGTATGTCATTGGGATTTTAATAAGGATTTCACTGAATCTATAGGTTACCCTTGGCAGAATTGCTATTTTGACAATATTTATCCTTCCAGTCCATGAACAGGGGATGTTCTTTCGTTTCTTTGTGTCATACTCTATTTCTTTTAACAATGTCTTACAGTTTTCCTTGAAAAAGTCCTTTACATCCTTCATTATATTTATTCCTAGGTATTTAATCTTTTTGGATTCATTATAAATGGGGCTACTTCTTTCAGTTTTGTTTCCTCTGACCCATCTTTGCCTAGAAAAATACCATTGACTTGTGGGTATTCATTTTGTAGCCTGCTACTTTACTGCATTTATTGATGATTTCTAATAGTTTTTTTTGGCAGAGTTTCTGGGGTCGTTTATGTATGTAAACATTTCATCTGCAAATAATGTGAATTTAACCTCATCCTTCCTGATTTGGATTCCATAAATATCTCTTCCTTATCTCATTGTGGTGGCAAGGACTTCTAGGACTATGCTGAACAGAAGTAGTGAGAGAGGGAATCCATAGGTTTATCATATATAGTCTTTAGTATGTTAAGGAATTTTCCTTCCACTCCCAGTTTCTAGAGGGCCTTTATCATAAATGGTTCTTGGACCTGTCCAATGATTTTTATACATGAATTGATAAAAGCATGTGATTTTTATCTTTATGTTGATATAGCGGATGACATTGATTGATTTCTGGGTTTTGAACCATTCCTGTTACCCAGGGTTGAATCCCACTTGGTCTTGGTGGATTATTCTCTTAATATGTTGCTGGATTCGATTAGCCAAGATTTTGTTGAGGATCTTTGCATCAGTGTTCATCAAGGATATAGGCCTATAGTTTTCTTTTTTGGTGGGTTCCTTTACTTTTTTGGGGATCAGGGTGATGTTAGCCTCATAGAATGTATTTGGGAGTGTTCCTTCTTCTATTTTATGGAAGAGTTTGAGGAGGATGGGTACTAGTTCTTCTTTGAAAGTTTTATAAAATTCATTATAGCAACTTGTGCCTGGGCTTTTCTTCTTGGGGAAGCTTTTGATTACTGCTTTGATATCTTTACTAGCGATTGGCCTGTTGAGTTTACCTACTTCCTCTTGTGTCAAGGTTGGCAGTTTGGTATGACTCTAAGAATATGTCCATTTTTTCTAAGTTGTTAAATTCAATTCCATACCAATGTCCATAATAGTCTTGCATAATCCTTTGAATCTCTACCTCACCCCTTGTAAGATCTTGTCTCTCATCTATCAGCAATTTTACCAATTCTCTCTTTTTCTCTTAGTGAGTGTACCTATTGGTTTATGTATTCTATTTAGCCTTCGAAGAACCAGATCTTGGTTTCATTAATCTTCCTGACGGCCTTTCTGTTTTCTGTTTCATTGATACCTGCTCCAATTTTCAGTATTCCCTATCTCCTGCTGACTTTTGAGTCTTTTTGCTGCTCCACTTATAGTTGGTTCAGTTGAGTTGTTAGGTGGTTTATTCTAGTGATTTCTCCTGTTTATTAATATGGGCCTGTATTGCTATGAACTTACCTCTGAAGACTACTTTTGCTGCATCCCACAGGGTATATAGCTGGTTTCTTAATTTTCATTGGTATCAAGGTAATTTCTAGTTTAATTTTTTGATTGCTTCAATGACCCATTTATTGTTCAGAAGCATAATGTTTAGTCTTCAGTCTTTGAAGACAATTTCTTTCTTTCTTTCTTTCTTTTTTTTTTTTTTGGTTGATTTATAGTTTCATGCTTTCATGGTCTGAGAAGATGCAGTTTACAATTTTTGATATTTGCAAATTTTTTAGGCTGTCTTTATGACCCAACATATGGTCAATCCTTATGAATGTTCAGTGTGTTCTTGAGAAGAATGTATTTTCGTTTCTCTGGGGATGGAAATTTTTGTACATATATAATGGATCCATTTCATTTATGGCTTCATTTAAGATCACTATTTCTCTGTTAATTTTTTGTCCAGATGATCTATGTCTTGCTGTGAGTGGCATTTTAAACTTTTCTACGATTATTATTACTTTAAAAAATATTTATTCTCTTTTGTTGCCCTTGTTTTATTGTAATTATTGATGTCATCATTGTTGGATAGGACAGAGAGAAATGGAGAGAGGAGGGGAAGACAGAGGGGGAGAGAAAGATAGACACCTGCAGACCTGCTTCACTGCTTGTGAAGCGACTCCCCTGCAGGTGGGGAGCTGGGGGCTTGAACCGGGATACCTGTGTGGGTCCTTGCGCTTTGCACCACCTGCGCTTAACCCACTGTGCTACCGCCCGGCTCCCAACTTTTCTACTATTATTATGTTGCTGTCAGTGTCTCACGTAAGTTCAATAATTACTAGGTTTTTTTAATCTATTTGCATGCACCTGAGTTAGGGGTGTATATATTTACTGTTGTTATATTTCTTTTTTTTTAAATTTTTATTTATAAACAGGAAACATTGACAAAACCGTAGGATAAGAGGGATATAACTTCGCACAGTTGCCACCACCAGACCTCCATATCCCATCCCATACTCTGATAGCTTTCCTGTTCTTTAAACCTCTGGGAGTTTGGACCTAAGATTATTGTGGGATGCAGAAGGTTGAAGGTCTGGCTTCTGTATTTACTTCCCCACTGAACGTGGGTGTTGAAAGGTCAATCCATACTCCCAGCCTGTCTCTCTCTTTCCCTAGTGGAGAAGGACTTAGGGAAGCGAACTCCAAGGCACAATGATGAGGTTGTCTGTCCAGGGAAGTCTGGTTGCATCCTAGCATCTGGAACCTGGTGGCTGAAAAGAGAGTTAACATATAAAGCCAAACAAATTCTTGAACAATCATGGACCTAAAGGCTGGAATAGTGCAGACAAAGTGCTGGGGGGTCCTCCATGTTGTAGATAGCTAGTAGACATATTTTAGTACTATTTCAAAGGGCCTGTAGCTATACTAGTGGTTTTTTTTTTGTGGTTTTTAAATTTTTTTTTGCCTGAGCCTGAAATCTTATATGCAGGTTTGTCCTAATTATTGTCTGGGGAGATGATGTCATGGCTAGCAAAAAGACTAGAAATCTGGATCAGGGAAGAGAGTAGCTCCTTAATATGGGAAAGGGGTATAAATATAGTTGACTGTAAACCCCATCGATTTGATGTGATCTTGGGCCCATAATTAGCTCAGGAGCCTGTGTGACCTCTGCATCCCTCTATATCTGAGGTCACATTCTGTGGTCATGAGTAGGAACATTCCATGCTGCCCCATTATTGACCCATTTTCCTCAGGTGTAGCATAGAGTATGTTGTCCGTCCTCCTTTTGGTGGATGGAACATTCTCTACCATTGTTGATCCAAGTTGAGGGCAAGGTCCTATGGCGGCCCACAAGGGGGTCTATTTTGTTGTGCCTGATAGAAATGACTGGTAACAGTGGAGAGAGGAATTTATTCGACATCTAGGCCCATCAGATCTCTTTGGGAATCTCAGTATTCCCCAATTAGGCCTCCAGCTGGTGGAATGGCCTGATAGTGACTAAAGCGTCATTGTTAACATATGCCAGTCTTCTGCCCTTACTCACCTTTTGCAGTCCTTGCTTTGATAAGGTTAGCTTTGGAGTGAGTGAGAGAACCGTAATAGGAAGTAGATGAGGAGGGTATCTTAAGTCTAAGTGGACGCTATTTCATTATGAACTTGATACTGACTCACTAAAGACTACTGTGTATTTTTGCTTTCAGGTATATATTTTGCCCTAATTTATGAATACATGCGAACATATCCTCTATCTCACCAGACCTGGCCTATATCTAGGTTTTGGGACTTTGTTAAGAAGTGACCCTCCTGGAATGGAATTAGAGAATACCATGAAAGGAAAGGTCTCACCCTAGTGATGAGGGTGAAGGGTTGGCTTTCCATGCCTGATGTCTCTGTATATAGTCGGACGTGCAGCATGCTGAGATGGTACTCATTGCATTGATTAGGTTGGGATCAGCAGATGCAATATCATTTGGTGTGACTTGAGAGAAGCATGCAGGGAAGTGAGCCCCACCTCAGAGGTTCCAGGATTGGGAGAAACATAAGCTCTATAGAGTAAGCAGGGGTGCCAGGATAGCCTGAGGGTGTTTCTTCCCAAGCAAGTGCTCTCTGGGTTCCAGGTTTTAGCTATTATGAATTGTGCTGCTATCAACATAGGAGTTACTTCTGGGCTCCTGTCTCGATTCATTGTAGTAGCAATTTTATTTGCTCCTGATTTTATTTTTCTGTTCTGTTCTTCAGTTGTTGTGTTTTGAGTACAAGCCATGCTATACTAAATACCTTTATGATAAATGCAGTCCCCAACTTCAGAAATTACAACAATAGTAACTGAAGCAAGTATTGATTAAGTTTAACCAATACCAGTTAGCCAAACAACTCCAGTCCAAGATAAAATAGCAACCAAATCCAAATGAAAAAGAAAAAGTGAAAAAGGGAAAGCAATAGACAATTATGCAAATCTACTGTCCACTGTAAATTCTAGGGATAGGAAGAGGAGAAAGGGAAGAAGAGAAGAGACACACACATTCAGAGTCCACTCTGAGTTAGGTTTCTTGCCCAAAATTATTCACAAACGAGTGTCAGTGAGTTCAGAAAGCAGAAGAAGGAGGAAGGAAGATGACAAGAACGAGAAGAAAAAAAAAGTGCAGTTAATGGAAAGAGGGTTTTTTTAATTAGCTAGGAGTAAGAAAAAAGGAGAGAGTAGATGGAAGACGTAAATTAAAACAAGTTCCTCTCACAGTGTATAGAACACCGAGTCACCTAGCAATGGAAAAAATACTAAGTTAATTTTGGTCAACCTGAAGAAGGAGGAGGGGATAGGGACACGTATGATATATGATAGTCAAAATAAAATAGAATAGAGTAAAAAACCCTAACAGTCAGTCTGCAGCTTGGACAGTTCGAGATTGGCTCAGGCAGCCTGAGCAAAGACAGCCAATTGTTAAAAAACAAAACAAACAAACAAAAAACCCTCCAAGTAGTGTTTCCCAGGCAGTGGTGAGGCTCTGATTTGTCAGATACTTTAAATAGAGCTCCAGCCACTTAGAAAACAAAAAAGAGAGAGAGAGAGAGAGATAGAAATCAAAAAGGAAAAGGATTGGAATGACACCCATTGTGAGCCAGGAATCTTGGTAAAGAAAAAAGCTCAGTGGGTAGCCTGCTAGTAGCAGCTCTCCAGCCCTTGGTGTCTGGTTATGGGGTGGGGTGAGGGATGTGCTTCAGAAATAATCAAAAGATTTCCTTTCTTTTCCCTTTGTTTTCTAAATAAAAATTGCTCTATAGGAACCCTCCTTGATGTCACAATTCACCATTCTGCTGATGGCCTAGTATCCTACCCTCTCTGGCCTTTTGTTATCAGAGCTCTCACCAGCAGCTGCCTCCAAGTCACCATCTTGCGATTGTTTTGGATTGCATTGCAAGCCACATCTGTTCTAAGGTTGCAGACATGGATTAATTATTATCTCTACAACTATCAGTCTACATTTGCATGTAATTGCCCCATTTTTCTTCCAGGTCCAGTCCGCTCTTCCCCTCCAAGCCACGCATGACTTTATTACTACATCAAATGCCCCTCCCTTTTTCCTCCTCTCTCTCTATGTCCTGATGGAGCTGGAATTCAGAACCCTCTTATCAAAGATGTTTCTGTAGCTTATGTAAAAAAAAGAGTTCTGTCAGTGTTTTTTTTCTTGTTATCAATGGTTTCTGCATTAATGCCCAGGTCTCTGTTCTCTTTGGAGCTTAGTTTTGTACATTATGAATTTTGGTGTTCATTCTCCTGCATGTTTGAAACCATTTTTTCCCGTGTTTCTTTTCATTTAATGTTTTGGGCCCCTTTGGTAGAAATTAGATGCTGTTAGGTGTGGTTGGTTATTTGAAGATTCTCAGTTCATTCCATTGGTCTATACCTGTACTAAACACTTTAGATTATAGTAGCTTTGGGAGTTGGGCAGTAGCATAGTGGGTTAAACGCAGGTGGTGCAAAGCATAAGAACTGCCGTAAGGATCCCTGTTTGAGCCCCTGGCTCCCCTGTGATCATATGCAGGGAAGTCACTTTACAGGCAGTGAAGCGGGTCTGCAGGTGTCTATCTTTCTCTCCCTCTTTCTGTCTTCCCATCCTCTATTTCTCTCTGTCTTATCCAACAACAGCAACAGCAGTAGCAACGATGATAACTACAACAATAAGACAACAAGGGCAACAAAAGGGAATAAATAAATAAATATTATATTAAAACAAGATTATAGTAGCTTTGACGTTCGGAAGCACAATGTTTAAATTCTTACTTTTTCCTCTCAGGTCTGTCTTGATATATTAGTTATACACTGGTTCAAGATAATCTTTTCTAGTATTTATTCTACTCTCTTAAAGAAATTTGATGGAACTCGATAAAGGCTACATTAAATTGGAATATGGCTCTGGGTAGAAGTATTGAAGTTAATTCTCTCAAACCTTGAACAGATTATATCTTTCCATTTCTTTGTTTCCTTTTCAATTTCCTTCAATAGTCACTCATTTTTCGGTATACAGGTTTTTCACTTCTGTTGTTAATTTCCTTCTTAGATACTGTTTGTTGGTTTAGTGAGTCAGACCAATTTCTAGATTTCTCTTTCTTCTGACTTGGTATTTGTGTAAAGGAATGCCACTGACTTTTCTACATTAATTTATAGCCACATTGCTATATTTTAAAATATTTTCCAGTAGTTTCCTGCTGGATTCTTTTGGATTTTCTATACATGGTATAATGTCATCTGTAAATGGGGACAGTGTTACTTCTTCACTTCTAATCCATATCCCTTTAATTCCTTCCTCTTGCCTAATTGCTATGAGAAGTACTTCCAAGATGTGCTGTGTAGTGATGGTGACAGTGGACCTGACCGAAGAGGGAAAGCTGTATATTTTTAGTCATTGACAATGTTAACTGTAGGTTTATGTATGTAAACTCAACTAAATTGATGAATTTTCTGTCATTCCCTGATATTTTTAGTGTTTTACTCATGAAAGAGCAGTGTTTTGTGTCAAAGGCTTTCTATGCATCTATTGAAATAATGTGGTTTTTCGTTTTCCTTTTGTTGATGTGGTTGATCATATTTGTTGATTTATCTATTATAGAACCAGTCTTGCATCCCTAGGATAAATCCTACTTGGTCATGCTGTACAATCTTCACTTTTTATCAAACTTTTTTTTCCTTTTCTGTTCTTTTTTAATTGCCACCAGGGTTATCAGTGGGTTCTACCACTACAAGTCCACCATTCCTTGTGACCATCATTTTTTCTTATTTCTATTTTATTGGATAGGACAGATAGAACTAGAGATGGGAAGAGAAAGATAGACACATGTAGACCTGCTTCAACATCCTGCAGGTGGTGAGTGGGGGCCCAAACCTAGACCCTTTTGCTGAGTAATGTGTACATTCTACCAAATGTGCAACTGCTTGGCCTCTACTGCACAGTCTTCTTAATGTATCTGGCTTGCTAGAATTTGTTCAATATTTTAGCATCTAAGTGCATCAAGGATATTGGGCTCTAGTTTTCTTCTTTTGTTTTGTCTCACCATTGGTTTCCAGGTGATGTTGGCTTCTGCGAAGTTAGTAGGGAGCAATCCTGTGTCCTCAGTATTTTGGAGAAGCTTGAATAATATAGGTAGAATTCACTTGTAAAATCATCTGGACTTGAGATTTTGCTCTTAGAGACATTTTTGATTACTGTTTCAAGTTCTTTAGTCATAAGTGGTCTCTTGCTGTTTTCTTTTTTTTTTTTAATACTTAACTTATTTCCCCTTTTTGTTGCCCTTGTTTTTTTGTTGTAGTTACTATTGTTGTTGTTGTTGCTTGATAGGACAGAGAGAAGTGGAGAGAGGAGTGGAAGACAGAGAGGGCGAGAGAAAGACAGACACCTGCAGGCCTGCTTCACCCTCTGTAAAGGGACTCCCCTGCAGGTGGGGAGCCAGGGGTATCCTTACACTGGTTCTTGAGCTTTGTGCCATGTGCGTTTAACCCGCTGCGCTACTGCTAAACTCCCCTCTTTGTTTTCTAGTTCATCCTAGTTCAGTCCAGGTAGTTGTATGCTTTTAAGCACTTACCCATCTACTCCAGATTCTCGAGCTTGGATGCATGCAGTTGCTCATAGAAGTTTCACATGATACTTTGGATGTCTAGTTTTATGATTTCCCATATTTCATTTGCAATGTGATTTTTTTCAGGTCTTCTCTTTTATTAGTCCAAGGGTATGTAAATTTTATTCACCTTTCCAAATAAACTGCTCTTGATCTTACTGATACTGAATTTGAATTTTTAAAGTTTTCAGTGTTATTTATTTCAGTTTCAATGTTTATAAACCACTCCTACTTGTTTTGGGTATCCTTTGTTCTTTCATCTCTGGTTTTTCAGGTGAAAGGTCGGATTGTTTATTTGGACTTTCATTGTTTCCTGATGCATGCCTACATTATTATTCATTTTGCTCTAGGTGCTGCTATGGCTGTGTCCCAAAGGTTTCTGTAGTCATGCTTCAATTTCCTTTGTTATCAGAAAATATTGATATCCACTTTTATTTCATTTTTGACCCAGTTTTTGTTACAGTAGATGTATTTGAGTGCCCATTTTTGAGATTTTTCTTTGGCTTACTTTTGTTGATTATTATTTTATAATAAGTCTGAACAATACACTTGTTTATACTAGCTGAACAATACACTTGTTTATACTAACTTTGTGGCCTAGTACATAGTCTGTCCTTGAAAATGGATAGTGTGAGCTTGGGAGGTTTTTGTATTCTACTTTTTAGGGGTGAAGAGCTCTGAGATGTGTAGTATATCCAGTCTGCCTAGTATTACTGTGTTGCTATTGATATATCTTCTCAGTTCTAATAATAGTTACTTTATATTTTGGCTCTCCTTCATTTAGTACATCAATGTTTATTATTGTTTGGTTCTCTAGGTTGATTTATCCCCTAGGCATTATATAATGTCCAGCCTTGTCTTTTACTATTCTGCATGTCTTACTCAATTATGCCAGACATAAGTATAGCTGGTCCTGACTTTCTGAACATAAGTATACACAAATCTCTTTGGGTGTCATGTCTGTGCTCTCGTTGAATAAATCCCCAGGAGAGAAATTGCTATGTTGTAGGGTAGATCCTTTTATAGTATTCTTGGAAGTCTCCAAACTGTTTTCCACAGAGCATGGACCAATTTACACTCCCCCAAGTAATATGAGTTCCTTTTTTAAATTGATACTTTACTTGCTTATTTTATTTAATAAGAAAACAGTAAAATGGAGGCGGGGGAGGAGAGAGAAAGACTTGAGATAACTGCAGCACTTCTTTACCACTTGTGAAGTTTTCCCCCTGCAGGTGTGGAAGGAGTTCTTTTTTCTTCACATTGTCCCTAATAGTTGGTATTTTGTCTTTTCTACTTCTTTGGAAAGTAATTCATAATTTTCACTTATATAAATCTTTCACCTTCTTTGTTTGACTTATTCATGGATACATGACTGTTTTCGCTGCTTTAGTAAAAGGGATCGGTTTTGGGGGCCAGATGGTGGTACACCTAGTTAAGCACACCATAACAATGTGAAAGGACCTGGGTTCAAGCCCCTGGTACCTCCTCCTGCAGGAGTAAAGCTTCATGAGTGGTGAAGCAGAGTTGCAGATATCTCTCTGTCTCTTTCCCTCTCTCCAGCTTACCTTCCCCTCTCAATTTCTCTGTCTCTGTCCAATAATAAATAAAACCATTGTTAAGAAGCAATTGATTTCTGGATTTCTTTTTCTTCTAACTTTGCACAGAGTATTACCACGGATTTTTTTTAATTATCTTTATTTATTGGATAGAGATATTCAGAAATCTAGAGGGAATGGTGTGATAGAAAGGGAGAGACAGAGAGACACCTGCAATACTGCACTGCTTCACCCCTTGTGAAACTTTCCCCCTACATTTGGGGACTGGGGTCTTGAACCTGTTTCCTTTTGCACTGTAACCTGTGCACTCAACCTAGCCCCATTGTCACTGATTTTTTTATATGTTAATTTTGTAGTCTGCCACATTTTAGTATGAGTCACAATCCAGCAGTACAATATAGATTTTCTTGGCTGAAAAGTCTCATTGAGTACCCATTCGTAAATATTTTTTCCATTTGCTTCTGACTTTTAGGGTTTCTATTTTTTATTATTATTATTATTATTATTATTATTATTATTATTATCTTTATTTATTAGAGCCAGCCAGAAATTGAGAAGGTAGGGGAAGATAGGGAGAGAGAAATACACCTGCAGCACTGCTTTACCACTCACAAAGCTTCCTCCCTTCAGGTGGGAACCAGGGGATCGAACCTGAGTCCTTTTGCATTGTAACATATGCATTCAAACAGGTGTGCCACCACCTACCGCCTTTTAAGATTTATGTTGAGAAATCTACTGTAATTTTTACAGTTTTCTCTGTATGTGAATATTTATTTTACTCTTGCCACATTCAAGATTTTTTCTTTATCTTTGACCATTGCCCATTTAATCGTTATATGTCTAGTCTGTTAATTTTCATCTCTTTTGTTATGGAAATCTCAGGGTGTCATGAAATTGAATGTCTTTTCTGTTTATTATAACAGAATTTTCTTTTATAATCTCATCCCTTATGCATTCTTTCCCTTTCTCTCTTTTTTTGGCTGAAAAAATAATGTGTATTTTGCTTTTTTTTTATTAGTGATTTAATAGTGATTGACAAAATTGTTTGATAAACTGGGTACAATTTCACACAGTTGCCACCACCAGGGTTCCAAATCCCATCCTCTCATTTCTCTGGTATTGTTTTCAGTCTCATTATTCTTTTAGTTTTTCTGCTTCTTAATTTTGTCTAATTCTTCCTTGTTTTTGCTATTCCTGTTTTCTGAGGCAGCTGTTCTATTCTCAACTCCGTCTGTTTTGTTTCTTTACTTAGTCATTGTGTTAGATTGCTGTATTTTGCTCAGCCAATTTGTCTGTTAACTCAGCTATTATATCATTTTGCTGGTTATTTTCCTCTTCAGTTCAGTTATTAATTTCTGAGGTCACGTTTTCTTTCCTGATATTTGTTGGTATTTTTTTTAACTTTTTTTAATTTATAGAATGAAAGTGTTGACAAGACCATAGTATAAGAGGGGTACAATAACCATGTAATTCACACCACCAGAACTCCGTATCCAGTCTCCTGCCTTGAAAGCTTTCCTATTCTTTGTCCCTCTGGGAGTATGGACCCTGGACCATTATGGGGTACAAAAGGTGGAAGACCTGGCTTCTGTAATTGCTTCTTCGCTGAATATGGGCATTGACAGGTCGATCCATACTCCCAGCCTGTCACTCTCTTTTCCCTAGTGGGGTAGGGATATGGGGAGATGGGGCTCCAAGACATCTTGGTGACATTGTCTACCCAGGGAAGTCAGGTTGGTGTCATGGTAGCATCTGGAACCTGGTGGCTGAAAAAAAGTTAACATATAAAGCAGAACAAATTGTTGACTAATCATGAACCTAAACAGGAATATGGAAGATGGAGATCTGGGATCTCCGGTCTGGAAAAAGCAAGTAGGTCTATTCATGTATATTCCAAGGGGCCCATGATTTTATTAGTTTTTGCCTATGCCTGACATCTAGTATGCAGGTGACCTAATTTATTGTCTAGGGGGATGGTGTCACAGTTGGAAAAAGGACCAGAAAGATGGATCAGGGAAGAGAGTAGCTCCCAAATACGGGAAAAATATTTAAGTATTACTAAGTGTAAGCCCCATAGATTTGATCTGAGGCCCATAGGCAGCACAGGATCCTATGTAACCTCTACATCCCTTTAGGTCTGTTGATATTTCTACCCAATGTTTTCCTTACTTCATTGACGAACATATAACCTAATGTTTGAACTTTTAATAATTTTTACTTAACTCTGTCTTGTCAGGATTTTTTTCAGAGTTTCTTTCCTGAGTCTCAGATTTAGATTTAAAAAAAAATAACTAATTATTGGGAGCTACGGAGAAGCAGCAGCTGTGTTTTTCTCCACTCCTGGTCTAAAATGTATAGAAGAAACTATCAGTAACATATTGCAGGATCTTCAATCAAAGATGTATTTGGAGACTTAAATGCATGGGCATATGAAATGAAAACAAGAGTAAATAAATGGAATTACATCAAACTAAAAAGTTTCTGTACATCAAAGCAAACTACACAAGGATAACCAAGTAGTCCAGTAATTAGGAAAATTATAAATCACACATCAAGCAAATCGTGGATTTCAAGTATTTATAAAATAAAATAGTACAGCTCTCCTGGGTCAGCTAGGAATACCAAAGAAGATCATCTGGGACCACAACAAGGCGGGGCTTGAACGACTACAGTAATCCATCAAATCACTGGTGAGTGCAAATACTGGTGGCTCGTGGACAGAGAGAAGCCTAGGGAGAGATTAAGTGTCTGGTAACAGTCCTACAGTTTTTTTTTTTTTATTACAGGAGAATTTTTTTTTTTAAGAAAGGATTAATTAACAAAACCGTAGGGTAGGAGGGGTACAACTCCACACAATTCCCACCACCCAATCTCCATATCCCACCCCCTCCCCCGATAGCTTTCCCACTCTCTATCCCTCTGGGAGCATGGACCCAGGGTCATTGTGGGTTGCAGAAGGTAGAAGGTCTGGCTTCTGTAATTGCTTCCCCGCTGAACATGGGCGTTGACTGGTCGGTCCATACTCCCAGCCTGTCTCTCTCTCTCCCTAGTAGGGTGGGTCTCTGGGGAAGCTGAGCTCCAGGACACATTGGTGGGGTCTTCAATCCAGGGAAGTCTGGCCGGCATCCTGATGACACCTGGAACCTGGTGACTGAAAAGAGAGTTAACATACAAAGCCAAACAAATTGTTGAGCAATCATGGACCCAAAGCTTGGAAAAGTGGAGAGGAAGTATTAGGGAGGTACTCACTGCAAACTCTAGTGTACTTCTGCTTTCTTACTTTGGTGCCATACTCCAAACTCAGTCAATTTCTGCTTTGCGTTTCTACTTCTTCTTCTTTTTTTTTTTTTTACATGCATAACATTCCCCAGATTCCCATTTAACAATACAACAGTCCTACAGTTTACTGTTTGAGGTACCACCTCCAGTCTGTTTTACCAACAAAAATACTGCTGAAGGGAGGAGAGGACTCCCCTAAGACTCACCAAATGCAACTGTGAGTCACCATTGCTACTGCCCTCAGAGGTTGGATCAGCAGGGGGGAGGCCTTGTGCTGGCACTGGGGAACAGAGAACTGACCAGGAAACTCAGGAGATCTATACCTTTGTGGCATAGCAGTGGGGCTGTGTGGTGGGAGCCTTTCCATGTTGTTCTCTTGATGAGAACATTGTGGATACTTGCCTTAGAACCTACAGACTGGGAGTCAGGCAGTAGCGCAGCAGGTTAAGCAAAACGCAAGGACTGGCATAAGGATCCCGGTTTGAGGCCCCAGCTCCCAACCTGCAGGGAAGTTGCTTCATAGGCGGTGAAGCAGGTCTGCAGGTGTCTATCTTTCTCTCCCCTTCTCTTTCTTCCCTCCTATCTACATTTCCCTCTGTCCTATCCAACAAAGATGACATTAATAACAACAACAATAATTAAAACAACAATAAAAATAACAAGGGAAACAAAAAATGAAATAAATATTTTTTAAAAACCTACAGACTATAAACGGGACTTGTTTAGAAACTCACAGGGCCAGCAGTGCTGCCTGGCTTGGCAGAGAAGCTGAACTGAGCCTGGAGGATTGGATCCTTGAGGTGTGAGAGTCTCTTTGCATAATCACTGTGCAATCTCTCCCCCACCCTGCTTTGTCTCTTAGTCACCAGAGAATAATTAAGCTAAGAAGCCTATTTATTGTTTAAAAGACCTCAGGCTCCGATATACTACAGGGAAGAAAAAGAGAAAAAGAAGTTTTAAGCCACTGTGCTCCAACTTAGGGCTTTAAATAATATTGACACAATTGTCAATTTCCACAACTGTGAACCATTTAAGTACCTTACTTAAACATAAGTCAATCAGGCAAGAATGATCAGTAATTTGAAAAGTACTGAGAGAGGCCTCATAACATATTATATAGAATGGTTAAACCAATAAGAAGAAATATTGGAGAAATGAACCAGGACAAGAGTCCAGCTAAAATCTCCCCAAAGGTTGAACCACAAAATAATGAGGTCAACGTCCAAATGTTTGTTAAGGAAATAATCACAGGAGTGAGTAAAGAGTTTGAAAGAATTGTCATAAGAGGCAGAAGCAACAAATGAGACTCTGGAGGGAAACATTCATTATCTCAAGGTTGTTAGAGGGCTAAAAGCTGAATTAGCTAAGAACACAACTAGTTGAACAAGCTAAAACAATATCAGAACAGGGTAACAATATAGCTGAACTCCAGAAAACAGTAGAGGGGAGAGAGAATAGAATAAATGATGTGGAAGACAGAATTAGCAGGCTTGAGGATGAATTAGAGACAACTACTGGGTCAAAGAGGAACTAAAGGAAGAAATCAAAATGTTTCGAGAATTCAATGAAAATGAAGATAAAAGCTATCAAAAATAATTTGGGACACAGCTAAGGCAGTACTGAGAGGGAAGTTCATAGCCATACAAGCACACATTAGGAAACAAGAAAAAGCACAAATAACCTAATTGCACACCTTAAACCAAGAAGAAGAAGAAGAATAAAGGAACCCTAAAGCAACCAGAAGGACAGAAATAACTAAAGTTCAAGCAGAAATCAATACATTGAAAATAAGAAAGCCCCCACCTGCAGGGGAGTCGCTTCACAGGCGGTGAAGCAGGTCTGCAGGTGTCTGTCTTTCTCTCCTACTCTCTGTCTTCCCCTCCTCTCTCCATTTCTCTCTGTCCTATCCAACAACAATGACAACAACAATAATTACTACAATAAAAAAACAACAAGGGCAACAAAGGGAATAAATAAATTAAATAAATATTAAGAAAATAAGAAAACCATACAAAAGATCAATGAAAGTAAATGTGGTTCTTCGAAAGAGTGAACAAAATCGGCAAACCTTTAGCCAGACTCACATAACAAAAAAGGGAGAAGACCCAAATAAATTGAATTGTAAATGAAAGAGGAGATATCACAACAGACACCACAAAAATTGAACATGTTATGCGAGGCTTCTATGAACAACTATATGTCATCAAGCTAGAGAACCTGGAAGAAATGGATGATTTCCTAGATACCTAGGAAATTCCAATATTAAATAAAGAGGAACTAGATAATATGAACAGGTCCTTCACAACTAATTAAATTGAAACAGTTATCAAAAACCTTCCCAAGAATAAAAGTCCGGGACCAGATGGTTTTACAAATGAATTCTACAAAACCTTCAAAGAAGAATGAATACCTCTACTTTTAAATGTATTCCAGAAGACACTGGGATACTCCCAGCTTCTATGAAGCCAACATCACTCTGATACCAAAAGCAGGTACACAACAAAAAAAAAATGAAAACTACAGACCAATATCTCTAAACACAGTTGCTAAAATATTGAACAAAATACTAACCAACCAGCTACAACAGTATATTAAAAAGATTGTTCATCATGACCAAGTGGGTTTTATCACAGGGATGCATGGTTGCTTTATTATACGTAAATCAATCAATGTTATCCACCACATTAATAATAACAAGACCAAAAACCACATCATCATATCAATAGATGCAGAGAAAGCCTTTGACAAAGTACAACATCCCATTGTGATCAAAGTACTACAAAAGATGGGAATAGATGGAAAATTTTTGAAGATAGTGGAGTCTATATATAGCAAACCTAAAGCCAACATTATGCTCAGTGGTGAACAACTGGAAGCATTTACCCTCAGATCAGGTACTAGACAGGGTTGCCCACTATCACCATTAGTATTCAATATAGTGTGGAAGTTTTTGCCATAGCCATCAGGCAGGAGCAAGGAATTAAAGGGATACAGGCTGGAAGAGAAGAAGTTAAACTCTCCCTATTTGCAGACAACATGATAGTATCCATAGAAAAACCTAAAGAATCCAGCAAGAAGCTTTTGGAAATCATCAGGCAATACAGTAAGGTGTCAGGCTACAAAATTAACATTCAAAAGTCAGTGGCATTCCTCTATGCAAACACTAAGAAGAAGTTGAAATCCAAAAATCAATTCCTTATACTATAGCAAAACAAATGATAAAATATCTAGGGATAAACCTAACCAAAGAAGTGAAAGACTTGTATACTGAAAATTATGAGACAATACTCAAGGAAATAGAAAAAGGCACAAAGAAGTGGAAAGATATTCTCTGTTCATGGGTTAGAAGAATTAACATGATAAAAATGAATACACTACCCCACAACATATACAAACTTAATGCTATCCCCATAAAGATTCCAACCACATTTTTAGGAGAATAGAATAAATGCTACAAGTGTTTGTCTGAAACCAGAAAAGACATAGAATTGCCAAAACAATTTTGAGAAGAACAGAACTGGAGGCATCCCACTACCAGATATCAAATTGTATTATCAGGGCTATTGTCATCAAAACTGCTTGGTACTGGAACAGGAATAGACACACTGACCAGTGGAACAAAATTGAGAGCCCAAATATAAGCCCCCACACCTATGGACATCTAATATTTGATTAAGGTGGCCAGACTGTTAAATGGGAAAAGCAGAGTGTCTTCAACAAATGGTGTTGGAAAAAATGGGTTGAAACATGCAGAAGAATAAAACTGAACCACTATATTTCATCAAATACAAAAGTAAATTCCAAGTGGATTAGGGACTTGGTTGTTAGACCAGAAACTATGAGATACTTAGGGGAAAATATTGGCAGAACTCTTCTGCATACATTTTAAAGACATCTTCAGTGAAACAAATCCATTTAAAAAGAAGACTAAGGCAAGCATAAACCTATGGAACTACATCAAATTAAAAAGCTCTGCACAACAAAAGAAACCACCACCCAAACCAAGAGACCCCGCACAGAATGGGAGAAGATCTTTACATGCCATATATCAGACAAGAGGCTAATAGCAAAAATATATAAAGATCTTTCCAAACTCAACCAAAGAAAACAAGTAACCCCATCCGAAAATGGGGAGAGGACGTGGACAGAATATTCACCACAGAAGAGATCCAAAAGGCTGAGAAACACATGATAAAGTGCTTCAAGTCTTTGTCAGAGAAATGTAAATAAAGACAACAATGAGATACCACTTCACTCTTATGAGAATGTCATACATCAGAAAAGATAACAGCAGCAAATGCTGGAGAGGTTGTGGGGTCAAAGGAACCCTCCTACACTGCTGGTGGGAATGTCAGTTGGTCCAATCTCTGTGGAGAACAGTCTGTCGAACTCTCAGAAGGCTAGAAATGGACCTACCCTATGATCCTGCAATTCCTCTCCTGGGGATATATACTAAGGAACCCAACACACCCATCAAAATTATCTTTGTACACATATGTTCTTAGCAGCACAATTGTAATAGCCAAAACCTGGAAGCACTCCAGGTGTCCCAACAACAGATGAGTGGCTGAGCAAGTTATGGTCTAGAAACACAATGGAATACTACTCAGCTATTAAATACGGTGACTTCACTGTTTTCAGCTGATCTTGGAGCTTGACAAAATCATGTTAAGTGAAATAAGTCGGAAAGAGAAGCATGAATATGGGATGATCTCACTCTCAGGCAGAAGTTGAAAAACAAGATCAGAAGAGAAAAGACAAATAGAACCTGAACTTGAATTGACGTATTGCAGCAAAGTAAAAGACTCCGGGGTGAGTGTGTGGCGGCGGGGAGAATACAGGTCCAAAAAGGATGACAGAGGACCGAGTGGGTGTTGTATTGTTATATGGAAAACTGGGAAATGTTATGCATTTACAAACTATTGTATTTACGGTAAGATGGTAAAACATTAATTCCCCAATGAAGAAATAAAAAAGTAATAATTATTGTGTTAATTTTCATCCAGGGTTATCACTGGGGCTCAGTGTTGGCACTATGAATTCACTGGCTTCCAGTAACAAATTTTTCCTTTTTGTTCCTTCTATTTTATTAGATAGGACATAGAGCAATTGAGAGTAAAGGGAGAAAGACAGCTATTGTCCTCCTCTCTGCTTGTCAAGTATCCCCCCTGCAGATGGGGAGAGGGTCTGAAACCTGGGTCCTTGCACATGGTACTGTATGTGTTTTACTGTTGCACCACTACCAGGCTCCAAGATATTTTTCTTTGTCTTACCACTCTTCTTAGGTGTCTTTTAGTCTTAGGGGTTTTCCCCTCTAGGTAACTCTGTTTTTCTCTTGTGGCCTTCATGATCTTTTTTTGTTAGCCTCTGCCAACTTTATCATATATTTTGGTGTATGTATATCTGAATTGATTTTGTTGGGTTTCTCTGTGCTTCTTGTATCTGTTTCTTTCCTGTTGGTCAGACAGCAGAAGTACTGTAATATTATCTTATGTACAGTGTGTTCTTTGCTTTATTCTCCCCTTTCTCCCTTTGAGAGACTTATGATGCAAGTGTTGTTCCTTATAACACTGCACAGACATCTCGGGTTTTGTGTCTTACTCTTTTTACATGTTTGTTAATTTATTCTTAGTTTCCAGTGTTTCATCCTGGAACATGTTGCTGTCATTCTGCTCTCAAGTCACTTCCCTATGATCTTTAGTTATTTTGACTTTTGGCTCAGCTGTCATGACCTCTGGTTTGGTCACTTTGACCTTTATGTTTTTCTTTTATTATACTTTGGTCTCAAGATTTCTCTCATATTTTCACATGTGACTTATTTTAGTGACCCCTTCTAATAATTTCCCCTGCTTAGTGGACATCATGTGGGCTAGTATTGCATAGTTTCTTCAGGTTATCTATCTCTTGTGTTCTTGAGCCATTTGGGATGCTCTTGTATTGTTCTTTAGGTAAGGTTGGTGAGGAAGCTGTCGATGATTATCTCCAAACTTTGGTCACAGTACAGTGTTCTTTGTTGTTAATTATTGGGGGTCTCCACTGGCTTGTGTTTGAATCAGAGCTATATTGTTTCATAGTATGGTTTCTTTTGCTAGAGTAGCTTCAGTTTGGTTATCTCTATTTCCATTCTATGGTGATTGGAGTTAATTGTTTTGGATCCATCTGGTGGCATCTGGATGAAGTCTGAAATTATCTCATTTGTATGGAAGTGGTTGGGGTTGACAGAATTTAGTGGTTGGGGTTGACAGATTACAAATCACTATTTAAAAGCATTTAAATGAAATGTTTACAGGAATGTTTTTGTTTTCATGCTACTTGAGATGTCAGTGCTGGTTAGGATTATCACACTAGTGAGAGACTTTGAGTATGCTGGAATTATCAAAGGTAGGTGGTATTGTCCAACAGAGTGAGCTTTCCTGTTAACTGGTGGAGCTGCAGAGGGGTGAGTATCTCAGTTATGGGTGGAGCTGGAGGGTGGCACTTCAGCCACAGGAAGAAAAGTACTAGTATGAGTATAGCTGCTGCAAAAGTATGTGGGTTTCTTGCTCTCTCATTGTGGGAAAACTGATAAGTAGGCAAAAACACTGACAGAAGCAACAATAGCCAAAAGCAAAAAATAGAGGGGGTAAAACAGACACACATAGTAAGCAGTCAAACCAAAAACTTCAGATATCTGTCCTCCTTTACTAGGACCTGGTTGCTAGTACTGGGTTGCCTAGTTGTGTCGTGCTACGATGCGGAGGAGAGAGAGAGAGAGGAGATCCGGAACAGAGAGGGAACACAATTCTTTATTCACGCTGGCACCTCAGAGTTGGGTGAGTGCGCAGTGGTTCGGGCCACGTGGAGCTAGCCAAAATGGCCGCCTCGTGCAGCAACCTTCCCTGCGTCTAATCACTGAAGTGAAAAGTGGGCAAGAGAGAGAGGGGTGGAAGAAGAAGGGCTTTATAGGGCAAAAACCGGGAGTGACAAGCCGGGACAGGATTGGTTGGGAAGGGCCTGCACCATGAATCCACCACTCCTGGAGGCCATTTTTTTTTTATTATTCAAGAAAGGATCAATCAAAACCATAGAGCAGGAGGGGCACAACTCCACATCCCACCCCCTCCCCTGATAGCCCCCCACCCTCCATCCCTCTGGGAGCATGGACCCAGGGTCATTGTGGGTTGCACAAGGTAGAAGGTCTGGTTTCTGTAATTGCTTCCCTGCTGAATATGGGCGTTGACTGGACGGTCCATACTCCCAGTCTGCCTCTCTCTTTCCCTAGTAGGGTGTGTCTCTGGGGAAGCGGAGCTCCAGGACACATTGGTGGGGTCTTCAATCCAGGGAAGCCTGGCCAGCATCCTGATGGCATCTGGAATCTGGTGACTGAAAAGAGAGCCAACATACAAAGCCAAACAAATTGTTGAGCAATCATGGACCCAAAGCTTGGAATAGTGGAGAGGAAGTGCTAGGGAGGCACTCACTGCAAACTCCAGTGTACTTCTGCTTTCAGGTATATATTTTGCAGTAGTTTATAGATATGTATGAACATATGCTCTCTCTCACAGAAACTGGTGTATATCTAGGTTTTGGGACTTTGTTAGAAAGTGAACCACCTGAGATGAAATTAGAGTATACTACGAAAGGAAAGGTCTCACCCGAGCAATGAAGCTGAAAGGTTGCCATTCCACATGTGAAGTCTCTGGACAAAGTCTGAAGTGAAGCATGTTGAGGTGGCAATCGTTGCATTGGTTAGGTTGTGATCGGCGGATGCAATATTATTCGATATGGATTGGGAGAGGCATACAGGAAAGTGGGCCCTATCCAAGGGTTCCAGGACTGGGGGAAGTAGGGGCTCCACAGTGGAGACATGAGGTTCCTGCTGTCTTAGGGCCCAAAAAGACAATAGATAGTTAATGTTATCATCACATTATTTGGTAATTGGGTTAACTTTGAAAAGTCCTTTTGTTATGGTTTGCTTTACAGTACCCAGTACCCTGTATATAGCTGTGCTATTGGATGCTTCTGATCTACTTGGTCTAGGCTTTTGAGAGAGTCCGCATATCAAATACACAGCCTATATATTTAAAAGATTCAGTTTGTGTTTTGAGAAACTTTGAGACATACAATTGATTTTCCCCCTCTCATATTAATTAACTAGTGATTTATATGTCTACATTTTGCTAGGAGTGTACATAAACACCATTCCCACCACCAAAAGACTGTGGCCCATCCCTCCCACCCACTCCCACCCCCCACTGGCCCAGAAAGCTGCATGTCTACCCCTCACCACTGGGTTTTTACTTTGGTGCCCTACTTACAATTTGGTCAGTTTCTCTTTCAGATCTTCTTAGTCAACTTCTGTTGATGAGTGGGATCATCCCATACTCATCTTTATCTTTCTGATTTAGCTCACTTAATATAATTCCTTCTAGCTCTGTCCAAGATGAGTCAGAGAAGGTGGGTTCATTGTTCTTGATAGCTGCATAGTATTCCATTGTGTATATATACCACAGCTTTCTCAGCCACTCATCTGTTGTTGGGCACCTGAATTGCTTCCAGGTTATAGCTATTATGAATTGTGCTGCTATGAACATAGGAGTATACACCTCTTTTTGGGTGGGTGTTATGGAGTCCTTGGGGTATAACCCCAGGAGAGGAATTACTGGATCATATGGAAGGTCCATGTCTAGCCTTCTGAGAGTTTTCCAGACTGCTCTCCACAGAGGCTGTACCAATTAACATTCCCACCAGCAATGTAAAAGGGTTCCTCTGTCCCCACAACCTCTCCAGCATTTGTTGCTGCTGTCCTTTTTGATGTATGCCATTCTTACAGGAGTGAGGTGGTATCTTAGTGTTGTCTTAATTTGCATTTCTCTGACAATCAGTGACCTAGAGCAGTTTTTCATATGTTTGTTAGCCTTTTGGATCTCCTCTGAGGTGAATGTTTTGTTCATTTCCTCTGCCCATTTTTTGATGGGGTCATTTGATTTTTTGGTGCTAAGTTTGCTGAGCTCGTTATATATTTTGGTGATTAGTTTCTTGTTTGATGTATGGCATGTGAAGATCTCCCATTCTGTGAGGGGTCTCTTTGTTTGTTTAATAGTTTCTATGGATGTGCAGAAGCTTTTCAATTTGATGTAGTCCTATTGGTTTGTTTCTGCTTCAGTCTTCCTTGCAATTGGGTTTGATTCATCAAAGATGTCCTTGAGGTGTAGGTGGGAAAGTGTTTTATCAATGTTTTCCTCTTAAGTATTTGATTGTTTCTGGTCTGACATCTAGGTCTTTGATCCATTTGGAGTTGATTTTTGTTTCTGGTGAGATAGAGTGGTTCAATTTCAGTCTTCTGCATGTTACAACCCAGTTTTCCCAGCACCATTTTGAAGAGAGCTGGAGGCCATTTTTTACCCCTTTTGTTGCCCTTGTTGTTGTAGCCTCGTTGTGGTTATTATTATTGCCATTGTTGATGTTGTTTGTTGTTGGATAAGACAGAGAGAAATGGAGAGAGAGGAGGGGAAGAGAAAGATAGACACCTGCAGACCTGCTTCACCGCCTGTGAAGCAACTCCCCTGCAGGTGGGGAGCTGGGGGCTTGAACCGGGATCCTTACGCCGGTCTTTGAACTTTGTGCCACATGTGCTTAACCCACTGCGCCACCACTCAATCCCCTTGTTTTGGTTTTAGTCGAATCAAACATGCAGTTGAATCAACCAAATACAGCTTTGATTTGAAGGTACTAAAGTGTTTTATCAATGTTTTCTTCTATGAATTTTTGGAGTTTCAGATCTTAAATCCACATCTTTGACTGTGAGTAGTTTTGGTACATGGTGTTAAGTGATAGTTTAGTTTTGTTTTTCTACATGTGGCTGTCCAGTTTTCCCAGCACAATTTGTTAAAGAGATATACTGTTCCCCCCAGTGGATGGTTTGCACTCCATTTGCCACATATTAGGTAGCTGTATATGTATGGCTTCATTTATGGGCTCTCAATTCTGTTACATTGGTCCAGGTGTCCATTTTTATTCCACTGCTGCTGTTTTAATTCATATTGCTTTGTAATTGGGGAGTGTACTATGCATATTTTTTTCTCAAGAGTGCTTTGACTACTCTCATTTCTTTTTTTTGTTTTATTTCCACACAAAATTTTTGGTAAGTTATTAAATTTTTTGAAGACTGTTATTGCACTTTTGTTTGAATCTCATTCAATCTGTAGATAACTTTTTGTAGGATTGTCATTTTAATAACATTCTTCTAACTCATGAACAAGATATGATCTCTTATTTATTTGTGTCATTCTCTATATTATTTAACAAATTCCTAAAGTTTTCATTGTAAATATTCTTCACCTCCTTTGTTATATTCACTCCAAAGTATTTTATCTATTTGGGTTTCTGTGTGATTGAATCCTTCAATTCCCATTCCTCTGACTCATCATCTCTGCTATAGAAATGCCATGAATTTATGTGTATTGAATTTGCATGCTAACACTTTGCTGGATTTATTATTTCCAGTAATTTTTGGTGGAATCTTGGGGATTCTCTATGTATACTGTCATCTTATCAGAAACTAATGAGAAACATGTGGTCCTATGAGGTTTGAATATTAGCATCACATATGCCAGAGTGATGATCTGGTTTTCTTCATCTCTCAAAAATAAAATAAGCAAATAAAAAAAAAGTTATTTGAGTCAGCCTCATAAGCTGTTTTGTCTTTTGTCAGCAACAGCTTTTCATGGCTTAGAGACAACTTTTTCAAATAGAGACCATGAGGCAGAGGCAGAAGCAGAGGGGAGAGGGGAGAAGGGAGAGGGATAGAGAGAACAGCACAGAAGCTTCCTCTAATACAGTGAGGACCGGACATAAACCTGGCTCATACACATGGCAAAGCAGTGCACCATCCACAAGACAATGAGCTGCTCTTCCTGGAGACTTCAGCCTTGGACTCCACCAGCATTGAGCTGGCCTTCAAGACAGTTCTAAAAGAGATCTTACCAAGGTGTCCAGGCAGCAAGAGAACAGCACCCACACCAATGCTGTCATCCTGGGTAGTGCTTAGCCTGGCCAGGAGCTGGGCATCAATGAGACAAGAGCCTACAGCATCAGCCTCTGGCCTTGGCTCCTGCTGCTGCCTCCAGACCCACCATCCCCAGGACTCCCTGTACTGTGGTTTCCTGGTCATCTTCCTTATTTGTAGTTACTGATGGCTTACTTGGAGTTTTTTCTCGGTTTCTGTCCTGATGCATTGTCGTAGATGATTTAGTTGCTTTCGATTTTACCATATATATATATATATATATATATATATATATATATATATATATATATATATATATATATGTTTTTGTGTGTGTGTTTGGTGTATTTTGAATTTTTGTGCCTTGGCTATTTATGCTCAGTTGTGTTGAGTGAGATAAAAAACCAATAAACTAAGGGCCTCTCACAACTGAGGTCACTGACCTCAGCTAATACAACAATAACAAAAGCGATGCATTATGCAGTTCACCAAAGACTGTTAGCTACAGAAACTTACCCCACCCAAAACAGCAAACCAATGGCAAAAACAAAACAGCAATAATAGCAGAAAAAATATATAAAGCAAGAACAAAGAATTGTAAGTATTTACTATTGAGTATAAATTTAAGAGATTGTGAGGAGAGAAAATAAAGGAATGGAGAGATAGTTAAAGAATGAAGAACCTCTTTATGTGAAACTTCTTACACATTATAGATTACTAATAAGTACAAGTGTATATAGCAGATACAGGAGCAAGTGCTAAGATTTTTTAGAACAGAGAAAAGGTAATAAAAAGGAGGGAAGGAGAAAAAGACAAAACAAAGAAAAAAGAAAACATACAAAACAAAAATCAAAACAAACAAACAAACAAACAAAAAATCAAACAAAAACCCCACACTACTATCATAAAAGGGAGGACAACCAGTCACCAGTAAATTCAGTGCGCTACCAACAAAGGCTAATTTGGTCAAAGTATTAAGCAGAAACAAACCAAAGCAAATGCCAAAGCAAACAAACTTTCAAAAGAAAAAAAAATTAAAATAAAAAAAGAAAAGAACAAAAAAGGAAAAATGTATTTAAAAACCAGTCTGCCCATTTATGCTATTCCAGCACCATCCCCCTTCCAAACAATTACAAAATGCAACAAAGACTGAAAACCTAGAAGTGGGGGTGGGGACAAGAAAGCTAGAGTGGTAGCCTCCCACCACCCTAGGGGAGGTAGATGATTGGTCAAAGAAGTTGACCAATAAGAGAGAGTTATAGCCCTCCTGAGGAGATAAATAGAAAAGAGGAAGGAAGGAAGGAAGGAAGGAAGGAAGGAAGGAAAGAAGGAAAGAAGGGAGAGAGGGAGGGAGGGAGGGAGGGGAAGAAGAAAAATGAAGGAAGGAAGACAGGAAGACCTCTTTCTGTTGATTCCCTACTATGCTGGGAATCTTGTGAATGAAGTCCTCTCTGCAGGAGGTCCCTCCCTTTTGTCTCCCTTACTTCTCTGGAGTGTGGGGTGGGGGTACAAAGGGAGAATTGGAACTCACAGGGCTTCTCCTTAGCTTAGGATCTGGTATGTGCTTGTCTTTTCTGTAGTTGGCTCCAGCTTATAGGTGATCTGCTGTCCTCCTTGACTACTCCTGTACCCTCTCATCGACACTGACCTGCAGATACTGAACTGACTCTATTCCCAGCACTTAAGCCACTGCTTTGCAGAGAGGAAGTCAAGAGTTGTAGTCATGCTGCCATCTTGGCTCCACCCCAGCATGCATGTTCTTTGTCTCCTTTGTTAAATTCTTGCCAAGCTGTCTTAAGCCTTTGGATATTAATGTAAATGGAACTGATTTATTGATTCCTTCCACTTCTAGTTTATAGCATATAAGATTGCCTGTGATTTCTGTATATTTAATTTGTAGCCTGTTACTTTACTATATTTTCTAATGATGCCAGTGCTTTTAATAGGATTATTAAGGGATTTCTATGTGTAATATGTCATCTTCAAATAGTGGCAATTTTGCTTGTCTTCAAATTTGGATCACTTTTATTTCCATTTCTTGATGAATTGCTATGGCTAGAACTTGACAAGCTAAGTGGAATAGCAGTAGTGACAGTCATCTTTGCCTTTTTCATGATCTAAGAGTGAAAGCTTTTAGTTCCCATCATTGACTATAGTTTGAAGGTGGCTTTTTTTTTTGTACATAGATTTTACTATATTGAGGTTTGTTCCTTCAGTTCCCATCTTTTCATTTTTATTGTTATTTGACTTTTTTTCACTATTTTCATTAGACATTTTAACAGTGGTTTCCAAGTTTATAAAATAAAAGACATATACATCCGCACCACAAGTGCCACCACAATGAATTACCACGAATGTGATTACCACCATGATCTCCCAAGTCACAAGTGCATGTTTGTGTATTATAATTTTATAGCCAAGTCACTCTTTCATTTGTGATTAATAGTGGTTTACAAGATTATAAGATCATAGGTTTTAGCCCCAAACTTCACACACTGTCAATGTTTTGTGCTCTCATCCACATAGTGATCATCACTATAGTCTTCACAGTGAGTCAGTTTATTTATTTATTTATTTAAATCCCCCACCCCAAATTTGTGTGTTCCACTTCTCCAGATTGTGCATATGAGTGAAACCATCTGGTGGTTTTCTTTCACCTTTTTAGTGTTTTGCTAACATTATCACATCAAGTCTCATATATTTCCCCCCCCCCAAAGAATATAATATCATCCTATTTTTGTGCTAGTATTCCATGAAGCATATATCCCAGTACTACTTGATCTAATCATCTTTATTATTATTAATTACTTATCTATTGGATAGAGACTGCCAGAAATTGAGGGAAGGGGTGATAGAGAGAGACTGAGAGACACCTTTACTCCTGCTTTACCACTTGTAAAAGCAGGCGGGGACTGGGGGCTTGAACCCAGGGCCTTGCATATTATAACATGCACTCAACCAGGTGCACCACCACCTGGCCCCAATATAATCACCTTTTTATGGGCATTTAGGTTGCTTTCACTCAAATGTAGCCATGAACATAGGGATGCATATGTCCCTTCTAATTAGTGCTTATATGTCCTTTGAGTAAATAACTCAGCAAGTATTTCTGGATAATAAAATAGTTCCACATTTGGAACTCTCCCTGAAGTTTTCTAGCAAAAGAACATAAAAGAAACAAACAAAAAAACTGCAGACCAATATCTGTGGTGAACACAGTTGATAAAATACTGAACAAAGCCCTTGCCAATTGGATACAGTAGTGTATTAAAAAGATTGTTCAAGCAGGGCAATGGTGCAACAGGTTAAGCACACACATTACAGTACCCAAGGACTCAGGATCAAGCCCCTATTCTCCACCTGCAGGGGGAAAGCTTCACAAGTGAAATAGGTGTCTCTTTGTCTTTTTCCCTACCTATATTCCCTCCCCTTTCAAATTCTCTTTCTCTACCAATAATAAACAAATAAAATACATTTTTTCTTTTATTGGGGAATTAGTTTTTTTTAAGTTTTTTATTTATAAAAAGGAAACACTGACAAAACCATAGGATAAGAGGGGTACAACTCCACACAATTTCCACCACCAGAACTCCGTATCCCATCCCTCCTGCCGGGATAGCCTGAGGGTGCTTCCTCCCGAGCAAGTGCTCTCTGGGTTGGAGAGAACTCAACTGGAGCCAATCTAGGCTGCTGCGTGGGAGAGGGATCAGGAACTCGTACGGAGCTAACGTCGCAGGAGATACACTCTGAAACTCTCAGAGCCAGAAAGCAATTCCAAGTGTTTTTACTCAGAAAAGCAGCTGTATATATACTAGCCAAGTAGGGTGGAAACAGGGTGTGACGTAGAGAGGGTGGAGTGAAAAGACATCTTTAACCAGTGGGATTAAACCAATGCCCTGGAGGGAGGGTGGTGCTTAGTTAACAGTGGTTTATGTAAACAGACCGCAGCTTTAAGTGGGATCAAATCAATGCCCTGCAGGCATGCCGGTGCTTAGTTAAGCAGGATTAGAGACAGAAGCTTTAAGCCAGGGGAGCTGGCATACTACCCAACACCCTCCCATGATAGCTTTTCTATTCTTTAACCCTCTGGGAGTATGGACACAAGGTCATTGTGGGATGCAGAAGGTGGAAGGTCTGGCTTCTGTAATTGCCTCCCCGCTCAACATGGGCATTGACAGGTCGATCCATACTCCCAGCCTGCCTCCCTCTTTCCCTAGTGGGGAAGGGCTCTGGGAAAGCAGAGATCCAGGACACATTGGTGGGGTTGTCTGTCTAGGGAACTCTGGTCATCAGCATGCTAGCATCTGGAACCTGGTAGATGAAACCAGTACCAATGGAGAAAGGGATTTATTCAAGGTCTAGGCCCATCATGTCTGTTTGGAAATTTCAGGATTTCCCGATTAGGGCCTCAGCTGATGGGGTGGCCTGATAGTAACTAAAGATTCATCGTTAAAGTATGCCAGTCTCTTGCCCTAATTCAGTTTTTGCAGTCCTTGCTTCGATAAGGTTAGCTTTGGAGTGAGAGAGTACTGTAATAGGAAGTAGGTGAGGAGGGTATCTAAGTCTAAGTAGACATTATTTCATTATGAACTTTATACTGACTCACTACAGACTATTGTGTATTTTTGCTTTCAGCTATATATTTTGCCCTAATACATGTGAACATATGCTCTATCTCACAGGACCTGGTCTATATCTAGGTTTTGGGACTTTGTTAGGAGGTGAACCTCTTGGAATGGAATTAGAGAATACTATGAAAGGAAAGGTCTCACCTGAGTAATGAGGGTGAAGGGTTGACATTCCATGCCTGAAGTCTCTGGACACAGTCTGAAGTGAAACATGCTGAGGTGGTACTCGTTGCATTGATTAGACTGGGATCATCAGATGCAGTATCATTTGGTATGAATTGAGAGAAGCATCCAGGAAAGTGAGCCCTACCCTAGAGGTTCCAGGACGGGTGGACATATAGACACTATAGAGGAAGCAGGAGGTTCCTGCTGCCTTAGGGTTTAAGAAGAAAACAGATTGTTATTGCTGTAATCACAATATTTGGCAATTGGGTTAACTTTGAAATATCCCTTTGTTAGGATTTGCTGTATCATACACAGCATCACAATAATTTATGTCCTTTGACATTATTTGTATATAGCTGTGCCATCAGTTGTTTCTGTTCTCCCTGGTCTAAGCTTTCAACATATTATAAGCACATATCCAACATATTATAAGCACATATCTAAGAGTCAACATATTATAGACTCAGCCTATGTATTTAAAAGACTCAGTCTGTGCTTTAAAAAGTCTGAGATATTTAATCAATTTTCTCCTCTCATATTAATTAAATAGTGATTTAAATAGTGATTTACATGACTACAATGTCCACGAGGTCTAGTCTGTCAATCTCTTCATGTAATTCTCTTGTTTCTTTGTTGATTCTCTGCTTTGTTGATCTAAGTGTGAGAGTGGGGTGCTAAAATCTCCCACTATTGCTGTATTACTATTGATGTATTTTTGTAATTCTTTCAGTAGGTGTTTTATATATTCAGATGGTCCCTCATTGGGTGCATAGATGGTAATAATTATTAACTCTTCTTCGTTGGTTGATCCTTGCCTAGCTTTTATTACTTTATTAAATTTAAAGTCTATGGTGTCAGAGATGAGAATGGCTGTTCCTGCCTTTTTTGTGGTCCATTAGACTGCATGAAGTCTTGTTGGGTCAGATGGGATTCTTCCAAGCACCATATGGTTGGGTTGTATTTTCTGATCCATCCTCCCACTCTGTGCCTTTTAATGGGTGAGTTTAAGCCATTGACATTTATTGTTATTATGGATTGAATGTATTGTAGTGCCATTACTCAACAATTCTTTATTTACTCTGAAATATGGCAAGTATTGTGGTGATGTTGTTGTTTATAAGAAGTCTTTTTAACCTCTTTCAGGGCAGGCTTGGTGATGGTTGCCTCCTTTAGCTGTTGTCTGTCTGAGAAGGTTTTGCTGCCTCCATCTAGTTGGAATGAAAGTCTAATAGGATATATTATCCTTCGTTGAAACTCTTTTTCATTCAGGGCTCAATCGATATCTTGCCATTCTCTTCTGGCTTTTAGAGTTTGAGTGGAGAAGTCTGCTGATAGTCTTATGGGTTTTCCCCTGTATGTGACTTTTTGTTTTTCTCTTTGGCACACTTTTTTATTGGATTATTTTTGATTCTTTTGTAGATCTGTACTAATAACAATATAAGCTTTTTAACTCACTTGTTATATGTGTGATGTGTAAATATATTCTTTTTACTGGGTTTCTTGGTTATCTTTGTGTAGCTTGCTTTCAGCATATAAAAGCTTTTAAGTTTCACATAATCTCATTCATTTACTCTTGCTTTCATTTCTTATCAAAACAGCCCCATGCTGTTTTGATCACTATTGCATTGTAGTATAAACTGGAGTTGGGAGTGTGATACCTCCATGTTTTTCCTTTTTTTAATCAGTGCTTTGGGATTTTGTGGATTTTTGTGGTTCCACACAAAATTTTGGACAAGTTATTTGATTTGTTTGAAAAATATGATTGGGATCTTGATAACAATTGCATTGAAATTGTAGGTTGTTTTTGGTAGAATGGCCATTTTAATAGAGTTTATTCTTCCAGTCCAGGAACAGGGAATGTTGTTACACTTCTCTGTGTCCTTCTCTACGTCTTTTTGAAGTATCTTATAGTTTTCATTGTAAAGGTCCTCCACCTCCTTCTTGAGATTCACTCCAAGGTATTTTTCTTTTGGTTTTTGATTGTATATAGTATAAAGACTTTTATTTTCCTATCTTCTGACTCCTTGTTTTTATACAGAAATGCCACAGATTTATGTGTATTGATTTTTGCATCCTGCTTTACTGAATTTATTATTTCTGTAGGTTTTTTTAGTGGAGTATATATCATGTCATCAACAAACAGTGATAGTTTGATATCTTCCTTTCCAATCACTTTAAATTCACAGAGTATGCTGGTTGTGTCTTACAGCATTTATTTTCTCTCACTTCATTTCATTTAGTCTACATTCTTGGCCTGTTAATTCAGCCTGAACTGCTTTAAAACTCCTTCAACCCTTGAAGTTCTGTTTGGAGGGTTTTTTTTCTCTGTATTTTTTAATTTTTTGGTAAAAATGTTCTCAGAGTTTTTTGATTTCACAATGATTTTTCTGAACTCTGACTTTGTCATTTTTTCCATATCTGTGTCTGTCTGATCATTTGGATCATTATTGCTGTCTGTGTATTTCTCAGTTTCTGCATTTGGTATGGCTTTTATTGATGTGCTAGCAAGAGGTGCTATGGCTAAGATGTTGGATTCCCTGATTTATATATCTTGGTGGTAGGGAAGATTTTATCCTATGTCACTAGGTTGGTCTGGTGTTTTTGATATCAATATAGTACCCCTTCCTGTTTTCCAGACCTCTGGAGGAAGAGAGGAAGTTAACAATCTTGGAGAATTCCTTTCTTCTTAATGATCAAAGAAGAAGTAAAGTTTATTTTCCTAACCTTGTGCCAATGTCATTGTAGCCCTCACAGGATTAGTTCTCATTCAGGTTTTTAGTATAAATCCTTGTGGTCCCTCCTGGCAGTTCAATATATTTTTTTTTTAAAAAACTCTTTATTGGGGGATTAATGGTTTATAGTCAACAGGAAATACAATAGTTTGTACATGCATAAAAGTCTCAGTTTTCCCCATAACAGTTCAACCCCCACTAGGTCTTCCTCTCCCATCATGTTCCAGGACCTGAAATTCCCCACCCTCTCTACCCAGAATCTTTTACTTTGGTGCAGTATACCAACTCCATTCCAAGTTAAGCTTCAGTTTCCCTTCTGATCTTGTTTTTTACCGCTGAATATGATGTTGGCTGTAGGCTTCTATAAATGAACTCCACTGTCTTAAGGAATTTTCTGTCTATTCCCATTTTTGGTAGCCTTTTGATCATAAATGGATGTTGGATTTTGTCAAATGCTTTCTCTGCATCTATTGACATAGCCATGTGTGGGTTTTTTTTGGTCTTTTTATTGATGTTGTGGATCATGTTGATTGATTTATATTTATGAAATCAACCTTGCACCCCTGGGATAAACCCCACTTGGTCATGATGAACAATATTTTCAATATACTGCTATATCCGGATGGCAACTATTTTGTTCAATATTTTAGTATCAGTGTTCATCAGAGATGGAAGGTGGAAGGGAGTATTCCTGTGTCTCAATCTTTTGGAAGAGTTTTAAAAGTATAGGTATTAACTCTTTTTTGAAAGTTTTCTAGAATTCATTTGTAAAACCATCTGGCCCAGGACTTTTATTCTTGGGAATAAAAGTTTTATTCTTGGGAAAAAAAAGGTTTTTGATAACTTTTTAAATTTATTTGGCTGTGATTGGCCTGTTCATATTTTCTAGATCCTCTTTGTTTAATTTTGGAAGTTTGTATGTATCTAGGCACTCATCCATTTCTTCCAGGTTCTCTAGCTTGATAGTATATAATTGTTCATAAAAGCTTGGCATGATACTTTGAATTTCTGTGGTGTCTTTTGTGATATATCCTGTTTCATTTACAATCCTATTTATTTGAGTCTTCTCCTTTTATGTTTTGTAAGTCTGCCTAAGAGTTTGTTGATTTTGTTTACCCTTTTGAAGAACCAACATTTAGCTTTGTTAATCTTTGGTATGGTTTTCTTATTTTCAGTGTTACTTACTTCTGCCTTAACTTTAGCTATTTCAGTACTTCTAGTTGCTTTGAGGTTCTTTTGTTCATCTAAGTCTTTAAGGTGTGCACTCAAACTATTTATTTTAGCTTTTTATTGTTTCCTTATGTGTGCTTGTATGGCTATGAATTTCCCTCTCAGTACTGCCTTAGCTGTGTCCCAAATATTTTGATAGTTGAGAGTGGGGTATTGAAGTCCCCTACTATTACTCTTTGCTGTTAATATATTACTATAGCCATTTCAATAGATGTTTGATTTATCTAGATGGCCTTTCATTGGGTGTGTAGATGTTGATGATCATTAAGTCCTCTTGATTGACTGATCTTTTGAGTACCAAGTAATATCCATCCCTCTCTTTTTAGTTTATTTATTTTAAAGTATTTTGTCAGATATGAGAATAGCTGTTCCTGGCCTTTTTTGTGGTCCATTGCCTTGTATGATAGTTTTCCATCCTTTCACTTTGAGTCTGTGTTTGTCTTGCTGAGTTAGGTGGAATTCCAGGCAGTTCAATATCTTAATGCCCCTGGGTTCACAGTTTATGGTCCCAAAATTCCTTACCTTCCTCCCTCTGACCATGTGTTCTCTTTTGTATTCTTGGGAATCTCACCTTCCCTCCTGAGCATGCTTGCCTGTACCCACTTGTAGTTATGTGAGTTACTTAAGAAGTAAGTTGTAAATTCATGAATTTTTAGAGATTTTTTTTTACCTGAACACTGCTCAGCTTTTTGCTTGTGGTGGTGGTGGCGGGCAGGGGGCAGCAGGTGATTGAATGTGGGAGTTTGGAGCCTCAGATATGAGAATCTCTTTGCATAATCATTATGCTGTATACCTCACCCCACTCCTGCACCCTGAATTTTTTAAACAGTAGTTGCTTTAATGCAGTCATGTGGAGTGACACACCTTAACTATTAATACCTTGTACTTTTAGCAGAAATTGGCTGGGATTTATTTTTTTAGCTGGCTATGGGAGACTGAGCTGTCCAGAGGGCTTTAATTTCAGCCAGATTTTTCCTTAAACAGTAGTGGTCTCTTAATAACAGTTCAATATCCAGTTGCCTCTGAGTTCACAGGTTAAGCCACAGATCTAATTTTCTGCCACCAGCCATGTGCTTTACTGAGTAACTCTCCATTTGGCTCCAGCCATCACTGAGTAAGGCTTTTTGAGTGTTGAGAATTTCTCCCTCATCTTTTTTTCCATCCACCAACCAAAAGTGTCAGTACTCTCCCATGTTTTAGTCAGTTTCTTAAGAAAACCTGGTTGTATTAAGACTTCAAGTGATTTTTGTTACTTTTTTAGTTGGGCAGAGCAAGATGAGACTACTGTTACTCTGTAGCCATGCCACCAAAAGTTCCTTTACACTTAGTTTTATTTACAATTTCTGTGTAGTATAACCTGAATTTGGGAACTGATATACATTCCCCTCCCCTTCTTATTTTCCCTCAGAATTGTTTGGCTACCTGTGTGTGTGTACACATATTTTTGGGTAAGTTAATTTTCCTAGGAGAATATCATTGGAATTTTGATAAAGATTCCATTGAAGTTTTAGATTACTTTTGGTAAGATGGCCATATTAAATTAATTTTCTCAATAATCAAGGGATATTCTTCCATTTCTGTGTTTCATTCCTTATTTCTTTTAGCAGTGTCCTGTCCTGCAGTTTTCACTATACAAATCCTTCACCTCCTTTTTGAGGTAAAATACTCCAATCATTTTATTTATTGGGAATTTATGGTAAATGGGATTGAGTCCTCTAATTCCCTTTCCTCTGATTCATCACCAGGGTATAGAAATGCCACAGATTGATGTGTTTTGATTTTGTATCTTATTACTTTAATGAATTAAATTGTTATTTTCAGTACTGTTTTGTTGTAGTCTTTGGAATTTTCTAGATATATTATATCATCATCATATAGTGATATTTTTATTTTGTTCTTTCCTACATGTATACATTTTATATATCCTTCTTGACTGATTGCACTTATGATGACCTCCTAGACTTTGTTGAATAATAATGATCATAGGTGATATTCTTACCTAGTTCCAGATTTTAGAGGGAATTTTTTTAGCTTTTCCTCACTGAAAATGATGTTACAGGTGATGGTAGTGTGGGGAGGGCTCAGGTCCTGGAACTTGATGGCAGGGGAGGACCTAGTGGGGGTTTCATTGTTAAAAACCTTAAAGCCAGCCCCCCCCCACCTCCATGCTCCATTGCTGACACTATGGTCTATTTACGTAGCCAGTTTTGCCTGAAAGATAACCACCATGTTATCCCTTCAGGGTATTGCTAATTCCCAACAGTTAAAACCATTGCAACAGTTACTAAGTACACTTCCACCTTCCCAGCATGCCTTTTGCCTCTCTCCACCCCCTTTCCTAGCCATTTCCATTCCTGACTTGCCACTTCTGGTTTTTACCCTATAAAACCTGCTTCTGTTCCTGTTTTCTCTCTCTTCCTCTCTTTTCTCTCCCATGTCGCTGAGTAAGCAGCAGCCCAGGTTGGCTCCAGTTGAGTTCTCTCCAACCCAGAGAGCACATGCCCAGGAAGAAACACCCTCACACTAGCCCGGCAGTTATATATGTACAAACTATTGTACTTACTGTTGACTGTAAACCATTAATCCTCCAATAAAGAAATTTAAAAAAGCAAATGATGTTATATGTGGGCTTGTCATATCAGCCATTATTACATGCAGGAATTTCCCCTCTATTCTGAATTTCTGAAGAGCCTTTAACATTAAGGGACGTTGGATCAATGACTTTTATTTTATTTGACAGGACACAGAAAAAATGAGAGGGTACAAAATAAGGGAGAGAGAGAGAGAGAGAGAGAGAGAGAGAGAGAGAGAGAGACCCTTACAGCACTGTTTCACCATTTAATGAAGCTTCCCATCTGCAGATGGTTTGCAAGGGCTTTACCCCATATCCTTGTGCATGAGATTTGTGCGCTCAAGCAGGTAAACCACTGCCAGTCCCACTTAAATTCCTTTTGAGTATCAGTTGATAAGACCTTGTGATGTTTATGTTTCTTTTTGTTGTTATGATGGATTACATTGATTGATTTGTGATTGTTGAAACATTGATGCCTTCCTAGAAATGAATCCCAATTGGTTTTAGTGGATTATTCTCTTACTACGCTAATGAATTTGATTTACTAAGATTTTGATGAACATCTTTACATCAGTGTTCACTAGGGATATAAGTCCATAGTCTTTTTGGTAGAGCCCTTTCCAGCTTTAGGGACCAGAGTGTTATTTGCCTCTTAGAATTTGTTGGGGAGTGATTCCCTTTCAATTTTCTGGAAGAGTTGAGAGAAGAATGGGTACTATTTTTTATTTGAAAATTTTATTGAATTGTTAGTAAAGCCTTCTGGACCTGGACTTTTGTTTGGAAAGATTTTTTTTCATTATTCTTTTATTTTCTACACTAGTGATTGTTCTGTGTAAGCTGCCTGAGTTAATCTTGGCAGGTGGTATACTTCTATGTCTATATTCTTCTAATCTAGGTTATCCAATTTATTTGCACACGGATATTGATAATATTCTGCTGTAGTATTTATATTTTCCCTTCATTAGTTAGAATTATAGTTGTCTCCCATCTGGTTGTTTTTATTACAGCTTTCTAATTTTTCTTGGTGAGTCTAAACAGTGGTTTTATTTATTTATTTATTTATTTATTTATTTATTTATTTATTTATCCTTGCAAAGAACCAGCTCTTGGCTTCATTATCTCTGATGTCATTGCTCTGGTTTCTATTTCCTTAATCTCCGCCCATATTTTAACTATTTCCCTTCTCCTATATGACGTTTTTTGTGTCTCTTTGCTGATCTTTATTAACTATATTCATTTTTAATGTTAATGGTTTACTTCAGTTCATTCCTTATAGTTAATTTAATATTCTTACCATTAAACTAAGAAGAATATTATACATTTTAGAGTTTTACCAATTCCTCATAAGGAAAATTACATGGCAATTCATTAAAACCCTATTTATTTTTATTATAACAACTGAAATCATTAGTCATTTTGTGGTGAAATAAATAATCTTAGTGAGACAAACTATAGTTAAGTATAAAGAATTACATTTATTGAAATCTACATTTACCTATTTTTTAATTGAAAACCATGTATTCACAACGCTCAGATTAAAATGAATGAACATGATTGTTACTCATGCCTATAATCTATCTTTTGAGCAGATTCATGGTATATATCTTTTGTTTTAATAGTATATATAACTTTAATGTTTTTCATTATAGCATTTCACAATTTCTAATACCTTAAAATAGTTATAGCTGTATATAGCTATTACTTTGCTCTTAGGACTGCTGTTGCCATATTTCATAAAGTGTAGTAACTGGTCATCTTATTGTCATTATTCTCCAAGTAATTTTTAAATTACATTTTATATTTTGTCAGCTACTCTGGCATTATTCAGAAGCATGTTGTTTAGTCTAAACATTTTAGGGGAAGGCTATCTTTTTTATTTTTCTGAATTGTTTTTGTAACAAATTTATTTATAAAATAAAAATATTGACAAGACCATGGGAAAAGAGGGGTAAAATTCAGAGTTCTGTATCCCATCCACTTCCTTGAAAGGTTTCTTATTTATTTATTATTTCTGTATTGGGGAATTAATGTTTTACATTTGACAGTAAATACAATAGTTTGTACATGCATAGCATTTCCCAGTTTGCCATATAACAATACAACACTCACAATACAACACTCACTAAGTCCTCTGTCATCCTTTTTGGACCTGTATTCTCCCCACGACCCACCCCAAAGTCTTACTTTGGTGCAACATGCCATCTCTTTTAGATTGTCCAATTTAATGGCATATAGCTGTCTCAGGATCTGCTCACATTCCTTTGCTTTTCATTAGTTTTGTGATTTCTTCTCTTATTTGCAAACAATTTTTGGAATTCTTATTATTCAGCCTAGGGGTTTGTCTATTTGTGATAGTCTTTGAAAGTACTCTTAATTTCCTTTTTATTTTTCATTGTTTTCAATGTTAGTTATTTCCACCCTGACTGTTCCTACTTCCCTCTTCCGACTTATATTGGGTTTTATTCTGTTATTCCCTTACTAGATCATTCAAATATGAGGTAAGATTTTATTTGAGCATATTTTTTGTTTTCTGATATGGACTTATATTGTTAGGAATTTCCTTCTTTAGACTACTTTTTTTGTGTGCCAATATGTTCTTTGAATTCTTCCTTGAGCCAGAAGTTATTTAGAAGCATGGTTTTGAATTTCTACATGTTAGGGGTTTGTCTAACTTTTTTTTTTTTTTTTTGTCATTGACAACTAATTTTAATTCCATTGTAGTTTGAGATGATGCTCAGAATTATTTCAGTGCTCTTGAATTTGTTGATACTCCCTTTGAGTTCCAGAATGGTTCATTTTATTCATTTTTATTTGTGATTAATGGTCATTTACAAGATTGTAAGATTATTGTGTATAGTTCCATATCAAACCCAATAACAGTGTTCTGTGTTCCTACCCTCCTACTTCCCAGAGATAACAGCCACCGTAGTTCTCAGTCTTAGAAACAGATCTCTCCCTCTCCCTCTCTCATTCTCTCTCATTGTTTTGCAAGTTCATGTATTTCAGTTTTCTAGATGCCACATAGGAGTGAAACCATCTGGTAGTTGTCTTTCATCTCTACTTATTTTGCTAAGTATAATCATCTCCAATTCCATCCATTTTGCACCAAAAGACGCAATATCATCTTTTTTATTGCAGAGTAGTATTTCCTGGTGTATATATCCCACAGTGTTGTTAAAATTTCAGAAGGCTCTAGCCGGCCGGGCTAGCTTCACGGGCAGGTAACAGAGACGCGGAGACAACGGCTGGGCAGGGAAGCTGTATTTCTTTATTCAAACGATTCATAAACTAAGACAAACTAATCACCAAACAGAACTCTGCTGTCTCTTTGCAGCGGAGCAAGCACTCTCTCTTACTCTGCAGCTCTGGAACTCTCTAACTCTGGAACTCTGCAACTCTTCAACTGTGGAACTCTCTCTTACTCTGTAACTCTGAAACTCTGGAACTCTCGAACTCAGGAACCCTCTCTCGGGGTTCCTTGGGGCGGGGCCAAGCGGGCCCGTGAAATTAACTGGACTGATCCAATTCTCTTGGCGGGGGAGGGCTAGAACAAACCAATGTAAAGCATACGACACCACAGCTTCTTTATGCTGTCATCTGTCTATGGGCATTTTGGCTGCTTCCACTCTTTGGCTAGTGTGAACAGTGTAGCTATGAATATAGGGGTGCATATGTCCTTTTAATTAGTGATTACATGCCTTTTGATAAATGCCTGAAAGTGCCATTGATGGGTCATAAGGTAATTCTATATTCATTTGTGTAAGGACTCTCCTTGTAGCCTTCCAAAGGGACTACAACAGTTTGCATTCCCACCAGCAGTATAGCAGAGTTCCTCATTCTCCACAACCTCACCAGTACCTGTCATTTCCTAGTTTGTTCATTTAGGACATTCTCTCGGTGTTATTTTAATTTGTATTTCTCTAATGATAAGTGAAGTGGTTTATTTCTTCAAATGTCTATGGGCCATGTATCTCTTCTTTAGAAAACTATTTAGTTCTTTTGCCCACATTTTTGGGTTATATTTTTCTTTTCTTAGGAACTGGCACATCATTACAGATGCTTTATATCTTTTGCTTGTCAGATGTGTGATGTGTAAATATCTTCTCTCATTTAGTGGGCTACCTGGTTATCCTTTTGTAGTTTACCTTCTATTTGTAGAAACTTTTTAGTTTGATGTAGTCCCTTTTGTTCATTCTTTTTTTCATTTTCCGTTGCCCATGGAGCTGAGTCTCCAAGTACATTGTTGATATGAAGAGCCTGCAGTGTCTCACTGATGTTTCCTTCTATGAATTTTAGACTTTCTGTGCTAATAAGCAGTTGTTTGAGACACTTGTATTTAATTTAACTGCATGGTGATAAGTGGTGTCTAGTTTCACTTTTTTTATATGTGACTATCATATAAAATGCATCACTTGTTGAAGCCATCTGCACTAACCCCATTGAATTATTTTGTTCCGTTTGTCTTACGTTATGTGTCTGTATATCTGCGGGCTCATTTCTGGGATTGTGATTCTATGCCATTGTTCCAAGTGTCCATTTTTACTCCACTATCACACAGTTTTAGTTCTTATTGCATTGCAGTGTAAAATGAAGTTGGGAAGCATGATATCTCCACTACCTCCCTCCTCCTTCCTTTGGGGGGGGGTTCCACACAAATTTTGGGGCAATTTGTTTAATTTCCTTGAAAAACCTCAAGCCTGCAAAAAAAAATTGTATTACCTTTGCTTTTACATTGTTTTACTATAATATGCCTTGCTGTGTGCAGCTTTGGATTCAGGAACTTGGTATTTGTTCAGCTTCCTGAATTACCTATCTTTTGAATATCATCCGGGTGTGGAAAACTTTTACAGTGATTTCTTTGAATATGTTCTGTGCTCCTCTCTCCATCTTTGATGGGGTTTGATATCTCATGGAGCATTGTCTAATTATTCTACATATTTTCTCTCCAACAGATTGAAATTCACAGTGGTCTTCTAGAAATAATATTCTTTCCTTAGCCTGATTTAGTCTGAATGTTATCACTGTTGTCATTTTGAGATTTATGTAATATTAGACAGCACTGTTTAGATCTCCCACATTTATCATGGATTCTGCTGTTGAGTCAGCAGATTGTGTTCTGTCTGTGGTGTAGCATTTCCCTGTTTATATATTGTTGTCATGGTGGGAGAGATTATATCATGTATCATTGCCCTTTTTGTACTCATGATGTTTGAATAGGTTCTCAATACCATCTTCCTAACCTTTGGGGAGTACCAGTATGGAAGAGCAGTTTTCTCCTTTGTGTTCAATGAACAAACCAGATTTATTTTCCTGCTTTGTTCCCAGGGCCTCAGCAACTCAAGTGACTTTTCTTTTAGACCAGATTTCTCCTTTAAATACTGCTGACCCTTGTGGATAGATCAATATCCCAAATGCCCCTATGCTCACAGGTTAACTGCCTGGAAATTCCCAGCTTTCCAGCTTCCAAGAATGTTCTCTGCTGTGCTGCAAATAAGCAAGCTTCTTGAGCATCTCTTTCTCACCTCTTCTGAATCCACTGACCTTGCATGCCTGCATCCACTTTACTCAGTAAGTTTAAGAATCCCAGTTGTAGTGTGGCTACTATTCTGGTGATTTCTCTTACTTTAACTCCACATTTACTGATTTATGTAGATTGATCGAGCCTTGACTCTGTGGGATAGATTTTACTTGGTTGTGATATACATTTTTTAAATATACTTCTATAGGTAACTGGAAGTTTGTTCAATATCTTAGCACCTATATTCAGGCATATTGGTATGTAATCCTGTGTGTGTCTTTGTTTTTGGTTTCAGGGTGATATTGGCTTCATAGAATGTGTTAGGGAGTATTCCTGTGAACTTGATATTTTTTATCTTTATTTATTCCCTTTTGTTGCCCTCGTTGTTTTATTGTTGTAGTTATTATTGTTCTTGATGTCATCATTGTTGGATAGGACAGAGAGAGAAATGGAGAGAGGAGGAGAGACAGAGAGGGGAAGAGAAAGATAGACACCTACAGACCTGCTTCACTGCTTGTGAAGCAACTTCCCTGCAGGTGGGGAGCCGGGGGCTGGAACCAGCATCCTTATGCTGGTTCTTGCACTTTGTGCCAGCTGCGCTTAACCCCCTGTGCTACCACCCAACTCCCCTGAGCTTGATATTTTTTTTACTGGTGATTTAATGATGGTTGACAAGATTGTGGGATAAGAGAGATACAATTCCACATAATTCAATTCCTAACACCAGAGTTTCATGTGTCGTGCCCCACCCCCTGAAGTTTCCCTATTCTTTATCCCTCTGGGAGTATGGACCAAAATTAATTAATTTACTTGTTTATTTATTTTCCCTTTTGTTGTTTTATTGTTGCAGTTACTATTGTTGTTATTTGATGTTGTCGTCGTTGTTGGATAGGACAGACAGAAATGGAGAGAGGAGGGGAAGTCCGGGAGAGAAAGATAGACACCTGGAGACCTGCTTCACCACTTGTGAAGTGACTCCCCTGCAGGTAGGTAGTTGGGATCCTTATACCTGTCCTTGTGCTTTGCGCCACATGTGCATAACCTGCTGCGCTACCTCCTGGTCCCCCACCACCACCAAAATTCTTTATGGGGAGCAGAAGGTGGAAGGTCTGTCTTCTGTAACTGCTTCCCCACTGGACATGGGTGTTGACATGCTGATCCATACACCCAGCTCATTTATATCTTTCTCTGTTGGTATGCTTCTAGTTCTGTTTCTGGGATCCCTTCTGTTACATTGCTTAACGTTGTGGTCTATTTACATGGTCATTCTGTTACATTGGTTTGGTCTCACTCCCCCTGCCTCCAGGAGATTTGGTTTAGCCCTTGCTAGTTTCGCGCTTTTTCCTTCTCCCCATCCCCTATCCTACATACTTCCTGAGTTCCTGACGCTGCCGCTGGAGGAGAAAGATGGAGGACAGAATTGTGTGGTGATTAGATGAGATTAGTTTTTTGAACGATTGGCTCTTGAATAAAGAAATACAGCTTCTCCACTCAGCTTTGTGTCCCTAGTCATCTGTCTACTGCCGCAAAGCTAGCCTGGCATACTGGCGCGCTGAACTAAAACGACATTTCTCTAGTGAGATAGGGCTTTTGGGGAGATGAGGTTCCAGGACACATTGGTGAGGTTTTCTGCCCAGGTAAGTCAGATTGGTGTCCTGGTAGCATCTGCAACTTGGCTGAAAAGCATTAAGATATAAAGCAGAACAAATTGTTTAATAATCAGAAACCTAAAGGTAAGAGTATAACAGGCGAAATTTGGGATCTTCATGTTAGAAGGATCTAGAAAGTCTATTTTAGGTTTATTCCAAGGGGATCCTGACTTTACTAATTTTTCTTGAGCCCAACAGTTAACATGCAGGTGGGTCAAAGGTATTGTCTAGGCAGATGGTGTCAGAGTTGAGAATAGGACTAGAAAGCTTGATCAGGGCAGAGAGAAACTCCCAAATATTGGAAAAGTGTATAAATACTGTTAACTGTAAAACCCATCAATCTAACTTAGGGCCCATATATATTCATATTTAGCACAGGAGCCTGTGTAACCTCTGCATTCCTGTCAGTCTGAGCTCTCAGTTCATGGTCACAGCTGGGAACATTCTAGGCTGCCCTCATTTCAAGACCAGTCTTTCTTGAATGGCAGGGTGTGTAGACCCTATCTCCCTTCGGAGAGCTGGGCAATTTCTACTACTGTCGTTCAGCATAGCGATACACAAGAGGGTTTATGATGTGGTTTCTGATGGAGATGACCAGTGATGGTGGAGAAAGGGATCTGTTAGAGGTTTAGACCCATCACACCTATGGAAGAATCCAAGGATTCCCTAACTAGAGCTCCAGATGGTGGGGTGGCTTGGTAGTGACCAAAAGGGCCATCATTAGAATGTGCTGGTGTCTTGCCCATATCCAGCTTTTGTAGTCCTTACTTTATATGATAAGGTTAACCTTAGGGTGCTTGAGAGACGTGAAATGAGAAGTAGGTGAGGACAGTATCTAGGTATAAATAGACACTATTTGACTGAGTACTTCTGGTGTCTTTTTTAGGTCTTTCTACCTGCTTGTTGCATCTATTGAGTCACTATAAACTATTGCACACTTTCATGTTAATGTGTATGTTTTTCCCCAGCTTATGGATATGTGTGCACATATGCCCTATCTCATGGGCCCCTGTCTATATCTAGGTTCTATAACTTTTTTAGGAAGTGTGCCACCTACAATGGAATAAAGAAATCATTTGAGCTAGGAAAGGTCTCACAAGAGTATTGGAGTTGGAGGGTTGACATCGCACACCTGGAGTCTCTGAATACAGTCCGAAGTGAAACATATCAAGATGGTACTGGTTACATTGATTTGGTTGAGATCAGCAGATGTAGTATCAAATGGTATGGATCAAAAGAATCTTGAAGGAAAACGAGCAAAGCCCCAGAGGTTCCAGGACTGGGAGAAATTTGGGTTGTATAGAGAACAAGGAGGATTCGTTGCTGTCTTAAGAGTTTAAGAAGGCAATAGATAATTCATATTATAACCAAGTTATTTGGGAGCTTGATTTACTTTGAAAATCCCATGATTAGGATTTACTGTACCATACAAGATCTTAACATGATTTAACATCATTTCATTATATATATATATATATATATATATGAATATATATATGTAAACTTATTGATTTAATAATGATTGACAAGACCGTCGGTCAAGAGGGTTACAACTCCCCTCATTTCCCACCATTAGAATTCTGTATCTCATCCTCTCCATTGGAAGCTTTACTATTCTTTATCCCCCTGGGAGCAAGGACCTAGGATCATTATGGGATGCAGAAGGTGAAAGGTCTGGCTTCTCTAATTGCTTCTCCACTGGACATGTGTATTGGCAGGTTGATCATACTCCCAGCCTGTTTCCATGGTTCCCTATTGGGGTAGGGCTCTGGGGAGGCGTGGCTCCAGGACATATTGGTTGGGTCGTCTGTCCAGGGGAGTCAGGTTAGTGTCATGGTTGTATCTGCAACATGGTGGGTGAAAAAGCATTAAGATAGAAAACAAATTGTTTAATAATTAGGAACCTAAAAAGTATGTATATAGAAGATGAGATTTGGGGTCTCCATTTAGGGAAAAGCTACTTGGTCTATTCTAGGTATATTCCAAAGGGTCCATGATTTTATTAGTTTGTGCCTGAACCTGACAGCTAACATGCAGGTGGACTGCCGGGCTAGCTTCGTGGGCGGGAGACAGGCGGCCAGGGACTCATGGCTGAGCTTGGAAGCAGTATCTCTTTATTCATGTGGAACGCAGCATAATATATGCTATCTCTAATCACAATCTTGTCCTTATATATCCTGGGGCTGCCAGTGCAGATCAGCTTATAGGCTCTCTCCAGAGCCTGTTAGAGACAGAAGTCCTGGTGAAGTGCTTCTGATGATTCTGGTGACAGAGCAGCTGTATATATACTCATACTCGCCAAGTAGGGTGGAAACAGGATGTGACGTAGAGAGGGTGGAGCAAAAAGAGATTGGTGGAAATCAGGGTGTGACAAGGAGAGGGGGCGGAGCAAAAAGAGTATGAACCAGTGGATTAAACCAATGCCCTGGAGGCAGGGCAGTTCTTAGTTAACAGTGGTTTATGTAAATAGAATACAGTGTTAAGCAGGGGGGATTAAACCAATGAAACAGAAGGGGACTTAGAAGCATACCAACAGTGGACCCAAGGTATTTTCTGGGGAGATGTTGTCAGAGTTGGAAATAGGACTAGAAAGCTCTACCGGTGGGAGTTGGGCGGTAGCACAGTGGGTTAAGTGCACTTGGCACAAGTGCAAAGACCGACGTAAGGAGCCCCCGACTCCCCATCTGCAGGGGAGTCACTTCAGAGGTGAAGCAGGTCTGTAGGTGTCTGTCTTTCTTTCCTCCTCTTTGTCTTCCCCTCCTCTCTCCATTTCTCTCTGTCCTGTCGAAGAACAACGACAACAATAATAACTACAGCAACAATGAAAAGCAACAAGGACAACAAAAGGGAAAATAAATAAATAAATATATATAAAAGAAAGCTGTACCAGGAAAGAGTAGCTCCCAAATATGGGGAAAGTATATAAATATTGTTAACTGTAAAACCCATTATTTGATCCAGGGCCTATATTCAGTGCAGGAGCCTTTGTAACTTCTGCATCCCTGTAGGTCTGAGCTTGCATTCTATGGTTATAACTAGGAACATTCGAGGTTGCGTTCATTACAGGATCCGTCTACTTCTAGTGACAGTGTATGTTCACCCAATCTCCCTTCAGAGAATGAGGCTGTCCCTATCAATACTGACTCACATTGAAGGCAAGATTATGTAGAGGCCCAAAGCAGGTCCACTATGTTGTTTCAGATGGAGATGACCAGTGACAGTGGAGAGAGGGATCTTTTAGAGGTCTAGGCCCATCATGTCTATTTGGGAATCCCAGGACTCCCTGACTAGTGGGGCGCCCTGGGAGATTGGGTGGCCCGGTAGTGACCAAAAGAGCCATCATTAAAGTGTGCCAGTCTCTTCCCTTTATCCAGCTTTTGTAGTCTTTACCTTGTCTGACACAGTTAGCCTTGGCATGATTGAGGGAAGTGAAATAGGAAGTAGTTGGGGGGGGCAGGTTGTGGCGCACCTGGTTGAGCACACGTATTACAATGCACAAGGAGCCAGGTTCGAGCCTCTGGTCCCTGTCTGCAGGGGAAAAGCTTTTGCGAGTTGTGAAGCAGTGCTGCAGGTGTCTCTCTGTATCTCTCCATCTCTGTCACCCCCTTCCCTCTTGATTTCTGTCTGTCTCTATCCAATAAATAAAAGATTAAAAAAATTTTAAGGGAAGTAGTTGAGGAGGGTATCTAGGTCTAAGTATAAACTAATTGAATACTTCATGGTACTTAATTTTAAAAAAGTGTCTTTTTTAGGTCTATCTACTTGCTACACTTATTGAGTCACTGCAGACTATTGCACACTTCTACTTTAATGTATTTATTTCCCCCTAATTTACGAATACATGTGCACATGTGCCCTATCTCATCTGCCCTGGCCTATGTCTAGGTTCTGTGGCTTTGTTAGTAAGTGCACCACCTGAAATAGAATTGATGATCTCTTGAGCTAGTAACAGTCTCACCAGAGTCATGGAGCTGAAGGGTTGACATTCCAAGTCTGGCATCTCTGGACACAGTCCGAAGTGAAACATGCTGAGGTGGTACTTGCATTGATTTGGTTGAGCTTGGCAGATGCCGTATCAAATGGTAAGGATACAGCGAAGTGTACAGTAAGATAAGCTCTGGGCCAGAGGTTCCAGGTTTGGGAGAAATAAGGGTTTTAATAGAGAACCGGGAAGATTCCTGCTATCCTTGGAGTTTGAAGGCAATAGATAGTTATTATTGTAACCAAGTTATTTGGGAATTTGGTTAACTTTGAAAATCCCATGGTTAGGATTTGCTGTGTCATATAAGACCACACCATAATTTATGTCATTTAATGCTATTTACATATAGCTGTATCTTGTATAGTGATACATCCAGGTGCTTCTGGTCTCCCTTCTCTAAGATAAAAGGTGCTTTAATATTTCAAAGAAATAGTCATTGTTAGAAATACGTTAACATTTCAAGCCCACTATTAAATTTCAATTTGGTTACCAATTTGAAACCTTGAGTACTTAGATTGAAGGAGACTATACTCAGAACTGGAGTCTGTGACTTTCAGTCTATTTTTCCCTTCTCATATTGATTAAATTTACAATACTGTAAGTTAATAGGAGTTTATATTAACACCATTCCCACCACCAAATGTCTGTGTGCCCACCCCACACCCCTATAGTGAGGCTGAAAATCTACCCTCACTCTCCACCCAGAGTTATTTTTACTTTGCTGCAATACTCCCAACTCAGTCAAATTCTGCTTTGCATTTCCCTTTCTGTTCTTCTTTCTCAATTTCTGTTTATGAGTGGGATCATCCCATACTCGTCTTGCTCTCTGACTTAGCTCACTTAACATTCCTTCTACATCCATCTGAGATGGGTCAGACAAGGTGGGTTCATTATTCCTAATAGCTAAGTTGTTTTCCATTTTGTATATCCCACAACTTTCACAGCCATTCATCTGTTGTTGGCCTCCTGGGTTGCTTCCAGCTTTTGGCTGCTATGAACACATGTTTACATATATCTTTTTGGAGGGCTGTGACTGAGTCCTTAGGATATGTCCCTAGGAGAGGAATTATTAGGTCAAAAGGAGGGTCAATTTCTAGCCTTGTGAGAGTTTTCCAGACTGCGCTCCACAGGGGTTGGCCCAATTTACATTCTGTGAGGGGTCTCTTTGTTTGGTTGATTGTTTCTACTGCTGTGCAGAAGCTTTTCAATTTGATGTAGTCTCATTGATTTTATTTTGATTTAGTCTACCTTGCAGTTGGGTTCGTGTCATCACAGATGCACTTGAATTTAGATGGGAAAGTGTTCTGCCAATATTTTCCTCTAATTATTTGATAGTTTCTGGTCTAACATTGAGGTCCTTGATCCATTTGGAGTTTGACTTTTGTTTCTGGTGAAATTTAAGTGGTTCAATTTCATTTTTTGCACATTTCAACCCGGTTTTCTCAGCACCATTTACTGGATACCCTCCTTCCTCCATTTGATAATTTGGGTCCCCTTATAAAATACTAGATGTCCATAGGTGTGGGGGTTTAATTCTAGGCTTCCAATTCTGTTCCACTCGTCTGTATATTTATTTTTGTTCCAGTACCAGGCTGTTTTGATTACAGTGGTTTTATAATATAGTTTGAGTTTTGGGAGTATGATGCCTCCAGTTCTGTTTCTTTTTCTCAAGATTGTTTTGGTGATTCTATGTGGATTGTCTTCCCATTTCTTTGTATCATTTTCTGTTTCCTTGAATAGCAACTCATAGTTTTCAGTATACAAGTTTTTCACTTCTTTGATCGGGTTTATTCCTAGATATTTTATTGATTTTGCTGCAGTAGTAAATAGGAGTGGTTTCTGGATATCCTGCTCTTCTGGTTTAGTTTTTAGGTAAAGGAATGCCACTGATTTTTGTTCATTAATTTTGTAGCCTGACACCTTGCTATATTGTCTAATGATGTCCAGAAGCTTTCTGCTGTATTCTTTAGGTATCTCTATGTAAACTATTATATCATCCGCAAATAGTGAGCGTTTGAGTTCTCTTTCAATCTGTATTTCTCTCTCTTGTGTGATTGCTATGGCGTGTACTTTCAGTACTATGTTGAAGAGTAATGGTGGCAGTGGACAGTCCTGTCTAGTCCCCAACCTGAGGGAAAATGCTTTTATCTTCTGCCCATTGAGTATGATATTGGTTTTAGGTTGTTTTATATGGACTCCACTATCTTGAGGAATTTTCCATCTACTCCCATTTTTTGTAGCGTTTTGATCATGAAGGGATGTTGAATTTTGTCATTCTTCCTCTGCATATATTAAGATAATCATACGGTTTTTGGTTTTGCTTTTATTGATGTGGTAAATGACATAGATTGACTTACATATATTGTACCAGCTTTGCATTCCTGGGATAAATCCCACTTTGTTGTGATGAACAATCTTTTAAATAAACTGCTGTATCTGATTGGCTAGGATTTTGTTCCTCTCACAAATGGTATTGCAAATCTCAGCAAATGCAACAAAAATGAAGGTGAATTAAACAAGGGAAAAAAAGAATAAATGAATAAGATAAAAAGGAAGAAAAAGAAATGAAAACAAAGGAAATATCCAAGGTAGACCCAGTCAAACCCTTCCAACTGACGAGAAATATCTTTGGTGTTTTTTTTTTTTTTTTTTTTTTAAGAATGAGAAAGGTTCCTTGTTGCCTTAGAGTTTAAGAGGACAAAAAATATTAATATTTTAATTAATATTATAGCCAAGTTATTTGGGAACTTGGTTGAATTCGAAATTTTCATGGTTAGGATTCCATATAAGACCTTACCATGATTTATGTTTTTAGTGCTCTATGTAAATAACTATATTATATATAGTTATACAGTGATATGTAGTGATATGTACACACATACATACACACACACACACACACACATATATATATGTAAAATATACTGATAAGACCGGTTTCTTCTTATTTCCTTGGCTTAAGATTATAGGTGATTTCATATTTCAATAAAAGTTATTATTAGAAATGAATTATCAATTTAAGCCCAATGTTAAAACTCAGTTTACTCATTTGAAATCATAAATGCTTAGCTTGAAGGAATATATACTCAGAACTGAAATCTATACATTAAAAAGCACAAGACATTAAATCTATTTCCCCTGTCATATTGAATAAATAGTGATTTATAAGACTATAATATAATAGGAATATATGTTAGTACTATTCCCACCATCTGAGCTTGATACTTTTAAACATATGGAAAAGTATAGGAAATATCTCTTCCTCAAACATTTTGTATAATTAAGTTGTAAAAGCAACTGGCTCTGGATTTTTGTTTAGGGGGATGTATTTCATTTGTTGTTTCAATACATTTGGCTGTAATTGGTCTATTCATTATTTGACATTTCTCCAAGTTTAGCCTTAGGATATGTATACTTCTAAGAATTTTTTTTCTTTTCTTTATTTCTTTATTGGGTGATTAATGGTTTACAGATGATAGTAAAATATAATAATCTATACATGCATAACATTTCCCAGTTTTTCTTTTTTTAATTTTTATTTATAAAAAGGAAACACTGACAAAAACCATAGGATAAGAGGGGTACAACTTCATATAATTCCCACCACCAGAACTTCGTATCCCCTCCCCTCCCATGATAGCTTCCGTATTCTTTATCTCCCTGGAAGTATGGACCCAGGGTCATTGTGGGGTGCAGAAGGAGGAAGGTCTGGCTTCTGTAATTGTTTCATTTACCAGTTTTCTCCATAACAGTACAACCCCTATTAGGTCCTCCTCTGCCATCATGTTCCAGGACCTGAACCCTCACCCCCACTCCAGAGTCTTTTACATTGGTGCAGTACACCAACTGCAATCCAAGTTCTGCTTAGTGTTTTCTCTTCTGATCTTACTTTTCAACTTCTGTCTGTAAGTGAGATCATTATGCTCCATTCAAGATGGGGTAAAGAAAGTGAATTTATCAATTTTAATGCCTGAGTAGTATTCCATTATGTATATATACCACAACTTACTCAACCACTCATCTGTTGTTGGACAGCTGGATTGCTTCCAGGTTTTGGCTATTACAAATTGTGCTGCTATGAACATAGGTATACACAAATCTTTTTGAGTGGGCATGCTTAGTTTCTTAGGATATAGCCCCAGGACAGGAATTGCAGGGTTATAGGGTAGGTCACTTCTAGCCTCGTGAGAGTTCTCCAGACTTATTTCCACATGGGTTGGACCAGTTGACATTCCCACCAGCAATGCAGAAGGGTACCTTTGTCCACATAACCTCTCTAGCATGTGTTGCTGATATCTTTTCTGATGTATGATATTCTCACAGGAGTGAAGTGGTATCTCATTGTTCTCTTCATTTGCATTTCTCTGATAATCAATGACTTGGGGTATTTTTTCTTGTTTGTTGGCCATTTGGATCTCTTTTATAGAGAATATTCTGTTCATATCCTATCCTAATTTTTGGATGGGGTCATTTGTTTTCTAGTTGCCAAGTTTGATGATCTCTTTGTATATTTTGGTTATTGGCCTCTTGTCTGATGTGTGGCATGTAAAGAACTTCTCCCACTCTGTGGTAGTTCTTTTTGTTTGAGTTGTGGTTTGTTTTGCTGTGCAGAACCTTTTTTTTTTTTTTTTTACTTTGTACAGCTTTATTATCTTCTTAATGTTGAGAAAAAAGAGGACAATTAATTATTTGCAGAATTTGTAATATTAACTGTAAATATCATTTTTTACTTCTTTCCTTTTTAAATTTTTAAAATTTATTTATTAACTTAATATAGACAGGACCATAGGATGAGATGGGGACAGTTCTGTATCCCATCCCCTTCTTTGAAAGCTTTCCTATTCTTTATCCCCCATGGGAGCATGGACCCAGGATTATTATGGGGTGCAGAAGGTGAAAGGTCTGGCTTCTTTAATCACTTCTCTGTGGAACATGGGCATTGGCAGGTCAACCCATACTCCCAGCCTGTCGCTATCTCTCCCTAGTGGGGCAGGGCTCTGTGGAGGTGGGGTTTTAGGATACATTAATTAGGTTGTTTGCCCAATGAGGTAAGGTTGGCGTCATAGTAGCAGTGCAGAAGCTTTTTATTTTGATGTAGTCCCATAGCTTTATTTTTGTTTTCGTCTTCTTTGTAATTGGATTCTTTTCATTGAAGATGCCTTTAAAATTTAGATGGAAGAAAACAAAATTAGATGGAGAAGAGTTCTGCCAATATTTTTCTCTAAGTATTTATTAAGTTCTAGTCTTAACATCCAAATCCTTGATCCACTTGAAATTTACGTTTGTGCTTGATGAAATATAGTGGTTCAGTTTCATTTTTCCGCATGTTTCAACCCATTTTTTTCAACACCATTTGTTGCAGAGACTCTCCTTTCCCCCGTTTTATATTCTGGGTGCCTTTGTCAAAGTTTAAATGCCCATAGGTATGGGGCCTTACCTCTGGCTCTCAGTTCTATTCTACTGGTCAGTTTGTCTGTTTATGTTCTAGTACCAAGCAGTTTTGATTATAATGGCCCTATAATGCAATTTGAGATCTGGGAGTGTAATAATGCTTCCAGTTCTGTTCTTTTCATGGTAGTTTTGGCAATTCTAGGTCTTTTCTGGTTCCAGATTAACACTTGTAACTTTTGTTCTATTCTCATAAAAAAATTGGGTAGGATCTTGATGGGGATTACATTAAATGTGTATATAGCTCTACATAGTCTATTCATTGTAATAGTACACTACTTAACAACTACTGGGTCAAGGAGAAAATTAAAGAAGAAATCTAAATGTTTCAGGAATTCAGAGAAAATGATGACATGAGCTATCAAAACATTTGGGAAACAGCTAAGGCAGTGCTGAGAGGGAAATTCATAGCCATACAAGGACACATTAGGAAACAAGGAAAAGCTAAAATAAACAACTTGACTGAACAACATAAAGACTTAGAAGAAGGAGAACAAAGAAACCCTAAAGCATCCAGAAGGACTAAAATAACTAAAGTTATGGCAGAAATAAATAACACTGAAAATAAGAAAACCATACAAAAGATCAACAAAGCTAAATGTTGGTTCTTGGAAAGGGTAAACAAAATCAACAAATCCTTAGGCAGACTTACAAAACATAAAAGGAGAAGACTCAAATAAATAAGATTGTAAATGAAACAGGATATATCACAAAAGACACCACAGAAATCCAATGTATCATGTGAGGCGTCTATGCACAATTATATGCTACCAAGCTAGAGAACCTAGAAGAAATGGATGACTGCCTAGATACCTACAAACTTCCAAAATTAAAGAGGATCTAGAAAATATGAAAAGACCAATCACAACCAAATAAATTGAAAAAGTTTTCAAAAACCTTCCCAAGAATAAATGTCCTGGACCAGATAGTTTTACAAATGAATTCTAGAAAACTTTCAAGGAAGAGTTAATCCCTCTACTTTTAAAACTCTTCCAAATGATTGGACACACAGGAATACTTATAAGAATTCATTTATCTCATTCTGGTTTTATAGTTTACTGGCAATTAGTTATCAGTAAAATCCTTGCATGATACTTTGGATTTCTAGTGTGTTATTGTGGGGAAAGTTCTCTTCTGTATTTTCTATTGTTTCCTCTTCCTCTCTTCCTCTGGTACATCAATAATGCATATTTTATTTTTTGAGGTCATTCCATATGCCTCTGCTGTTGTTTTCAATATCTCTCAATTTACTTTTTAGTTCTTTTATTTGTTTCTTGGTTTTTTCATCATAGGTCTGACTAGCTATGTTTTTTACTTCTGTTATTCTGCTCTCCCTCCCCTCAGCTTCATTCTTCATTTCTGTTATTTTTTTTAACCTTATTCCATTATAGTATTAGCTTGTTCTGCTAACTGGCATCTTAGCACAGCTACTTTAGCTTTCAGTTCACTGATTACCTCAATATAGCTCATGTTTTCTTTCAGGGTCTCATTTCTTTTTTCCTAGTTTCTTTTTTTTAAGTTTTTAATTTTATTTATTCCCTTTTGTTGCCCTTGTTGTTTTATTGTTGTAGTTATTATTGTTGTTGTCGTTGTTGGATAGGACAGAGAGAAATGGAGAGAGGAGGGGAAGACAGAGAGGAGGAGAGAAAGACAGACACCTGCAGACCTGCTTCACCACCTGTGAAGCGACTCCCCTGCAGGTGGGGAGCCGGGGTTCGAACCAGGATCCTTATGCCGGTCCTTGTGCTTTGCGCCACCTGCGCTTAACCCACTGCGCTACAGCCCGACTCCCTTTTCCTATTTTCTTATAGTACTTCCCTCAAAATCTTTCCTTACTCCTGTGATTAATACATCAATTAATGTCTAGATACTTTCTTCACTCTTAGTTACATCTAGCTTGCATGGAATTTTTTTGGCTTGCTTTCCTGGTTCATTGCCGTAGTGGATATTTTTGATTTGATCATTATTTTTTTATTTCTTCATTCTTTCTTTACTGTATCTATTTTTAAAAGTTCTTTATTGAGGGATAAATGGTTTATAGTTGACAGTAATGACCATTTTTTGGTGTCCTCTGTAGTTTGTGTCCTGTCTATTGCTGTTCAGGTATAGTGTGTGATGACATCCAGTCTGTTTATTCCTTGACAACTGAAGCCAGTCATCTTGTGTTCTGACTCAGGAGTAGCTGGAGCTGTTGTTTTAATGTGATACCACTGCCACTGCCTTTGGAAGATGAGATGAAGTATCTCTTGTGTTCAAATTGTGGTGGGGGATACATGACTAAAACAGCTACACACACCTACACACACAGCAAACCACACCAAGCCAAACTCCTCCCATGAAAGAAATCTCAGACTCCAGCAATTACAACAACAAAAGCAAGGTGTGAGTAAACCAGAGAGAAGAGAAATGCATGCGTGCGCATGCGCACACACACCCACACACACACACACACACACACACCCACACACACACACACCTAAAAACCAGCCTGCAAGTGAACTCAACCAAACAAAATTACAAGAAGCAGTTATCAAACATAAACTCGAGATATATAAGGAAGAAGAAGAGAAAGAAAAGAAAAGAAAACAATTTACTCCCACAAAAGAAATCACATACAGTGGTCCGGGAGGTGGCGCAGTGCCTAAGGCACTAGACCCTCAGGCATGAGGTCCTGAGTTCGATCCCCAGCAGCACATGTGCCAGAGTGATGTCTGGTTCTTTCTCTCTCTCCTATCTTTCTCATTAATAAATAAAAATATTTAAAAAAAAAGAAATCACAGACAATCATACCAGCTAATACAACAAGAGCAAAAGCAAAGACTGATCAAACAAGAATAAAGGGAAAAAATAAAAACTAACAAACAGCCAGCAAATCAAATCAACAAAAGAAACCCCCCCAAAGTAAAACAATTACAATAATTAACTATGAAACATAAACTCAAGAGATAGATGGTAGAAAAAGGAAAAACAAACAAAAAACCAAAACTAAACTTCTCCCACAAAAGAAATCTCATACAAACACACTATTGAATACAACAACAAAAAGTAAAGAAAGATCGGTCAAGCCAGCGAGAGAAAGAGAGAGAGAGAGAGACAGAGAGAGAGAGAGAGAGAGAGAGAGAGAGAGAGAGCGCAAGTGTACACAAACACACACACAGAGAAAAATAAAAAGAAAAAAAAAAGGGTTTAGGTCCTGGAACATGATAGCAGAAGACCTAGTGGGGATTGTATTGTTATGTGGAAAGCTGGGAAATGTTATGTATATACAAAGTAATGTATATTTTTAAAAAAACCTATTCAAACAAGCAGCTTATAAACCAACCCCCCTACCCCCCCCCCAAAAAAAAAGACTCCACCCCAAAAACTGCATCTTGGGACTTTCTGTAAGGCTGGTTCAGATGGCTCCCTACTGAATTCTGACAAAAGGTTCAACCTTGGAATCACTTGATGACTTTAACTCTACAGAGGCCCCTCTGTTACCATTTTCCCAAATAAGCCACCTCTGGCTCAGGGGATGGGTTTGGGGGGAATTCAAATGGAAACTCACCCCCTGGGTTCTCCTTTGTCCTTTTCAGCACCCTTTTGCCAATTTATAGATAATTTATAATATTCCATAATGGTTCCTCTTTGTTAACTCCCCTATAATTTCTCTCCTACTGGCCTGAAAATTGTGCAATTTAGAATTCCAAAAATTTTATTTTGGGGGGGTCTCTTTTGTGTTGAATTCAAGCTTTCATCTTAACTCTGTACGCTTTTCTTTATTTTTATTATTATGATAGAGCCAGAAATAGTGCGAAAGAGTGAGCAAGAGAGATAAACACTTCATGGCTTGTGAAGCTTCTCCACTACAGGTGGTCACCAGGAACTCGAATCTGGTTCCTTGTGCATGGAAACATATGCACTTTACCTGTTGCACCTCCTGCCTGGCCCGTGCTTCTTTATTCATGATCCCATTGAGGACTGATGTAAAACATTTTCTTTGGAGGGCTTACCTAACTCGTGTGTGTCTCCGGCTTTTTTGGGGATTCTGTCTCAATCTCTTGGTGAAGGCTTTTTCTTTCTGTCTCACTGTGATTTGTTCTTTTTCTATAGCCTGTATTGGTGATTTTTTTTATAGGACCTCAAGAGGGCAGGTTCTTTGGGCTGATCTCTTCTCTGCTGTGATGGCTTATTGTAGTGGAACAATTGTGTTTGCTTAGAAGGGGTCCTGTTCCCCCATCTAAGAAGAGGTGCATTTGACTCTTATGTTCTCTTGTCTCTGTCTCTGTCTCTCTTACTCTCACTGTGTGTGTAGGTAGCTTGTGGGCAGCTATCTTTCCCAGAGTTTTTTTTTCTTTTCTTTCTTATTTTTTTTATTTAAGAAAGGAGACATTAACAAAACCATAGAATAAGAGGGGTATAGTTCCGCACAATTCCCATAACCCAATCTCCATATCCCATCCCCTCCCCTGATAGCCTTCCCATTCTCTTATCTCTCTGGGAGTATGGATCCAGGGTCATTGTGGGTTGCAGAGGTTGGAAGGTCTGGCTTCTGTAATTGCTTCCCCACTGAACATGGGCGTTGACTGGTCGATCCATACTCCCAGGCTTCCCAGAGTTTTAATTGAGGCCTACATGTGACAAACTTGGGTTTAACCCTATGCCAGTGGCAATAAGATATGCTATGTGTAAGGGAGGAGTAGCTCTCCAGAGTTAGGCTTTGATTTGTCGTGTTGCTTTCCCTATCACCCCCCCTTTCAATTTCTCTCTGTTCTATCCAATAAAATGGAAAAAGATGGTCACCAGGTACAGTGGATTTATAGTGCTGGCACTGATCCCCAGTGACAACCCTTCCTGGAAAGAGAGAGAGAGAAATTTCCAAACTTGCTTGCAAACGTAAAGGAGGTATTTACAGCAAGTACATTGAGGAACTGGACAGAAGGTGGAGTTTGGTTACATAGGACTCACTGCTTAATCCCTTTTTGTTTGTTCTGAGGTCCATCATGGCAGAGGTAGGAAAGCTCAGAAACTCCAAAAAAGCTGCTGGGTCCTGAGAGGGTAGATGTTTCACCTCAGACTCAGAAATGTGGTGGCTACGAGGGAGAAGCAGCTCCACAACTGAGCATCAGTGCTGGCTCTCTGTGTAGCCCCACAATTTGTTCATTTAGCAACCTTTTGCAGGACAAAATTGTCTGCTTGCTCCTTCAGAGAATAATGAGCTTCCGTCTGTTTAGTAAGCATGTGAAAAGCACAAATTGGATCAGGTCTGGCTAACCCTTCGAATTTTTCAGCCAGTGTGAGACTGTAGCATTCCTGTTATTATGGTGACCCTCAGCAATCTATCCTGGATTCTGTGGGGAAACCATAGCTTCATAGAAAAATCCAAGCATCGATTACAGTGCTATGTAACAAGGGCACTTTAGAACAAAGCCTTGCCTGGCCTCATCTCAGGACCTCAGGACAACCATAAAAACGCAGGCCAGAGCTCATTACCTGCTAGTTCCACAGCACATGGGCTCAAATGGGACCAGATGGATGAGGAGGGACCAGAGCCCAGCCCGGGTTGCTATAAACATTTATCAAGGACCTCCCATTTTCCCTAGACATACAAGGAACTTCATTTCAGAGAATGACATTTATTGGCAAAGATATGAATAAATGTGTTTAATGCAATTAAAGGACATTTCCTTTCAATTAATGATATATAAAAGCTAGTAAGTAATGCTATAAAAGAGTGTTTCACCAATTTTACTGTGATGTGGAAGTACTCAGTGACACTAGCTAGGTTTGATTCTTTTAATATTCATTTATTTTCTTATTTATTTAAGAACCAGAGTATAGCTCTGGGCCAAGCAGTGCTAGGGACTGAACTCAGGACCTCAATTTAGAATTCTTGTACTCCTCAACTCTGCCACCTCCCATGCAGCTAGATTTTATCTGTCTTGATATCTGTCTATCTGTTGGTTTTGGTGATTTCTCCTTTAAAAGACCTATTTATTTCACGAGAGCTAAAGACAGAAAGAACATCACTCTGGCATATATGATGCTAGAGATTGAACTCGGGATCTTTTATTTGTAAGAATTCTACCATTGCAGCACCTCCCGGGGTGCCTGTAATTTCAAATCAAATAATAGAGTAAAAACAGAAGCAATTTAGTTAAGGATATGATTTTTAAATTTTTTTCTTTTATTGTTTCTTTTTTATTTGTTTGTTTTATTTATAAAAAGGAAACACTGACAAAAACCATAGGATAAGAGGGGTACAACTCCACACAGTTCCCACCACCAGAACTCCATATCCCATCCTCTCCATTGATAACATTCCTATTCTTTAACCCCTTGGGAGTATGGACCCAGGATCATTATGGGGTGCAGAAGGTGGAAGGTCTGGCTTCTGTAATTGCTTCCCCGCTGAACATGGGCGTTGACAGGTTGATCCATACTCCCAGCCTGCCTCTCTCTTTCCCTAGTGGGGAAGGACTCGGGGAAAGCAGAGCTCCAGGACACATTGGTGGGGTTGTGTGTCCAGGGAAGTCTGGTTGGCATCATGCTAGCATCTGGAACCTGGCGGCTGAAAAGAGAGTTAACATATAAAGCCAAACAAGTTGTTGACTAATCATGAACCTAAAGGCTGGAGTAGTGCAGATGAAGATTTGTGGGGTCTCCATTTTGTAAATAGCTAGTAGGCATATTTTGGTTATATTCCAAAAGGCATGTGGCTATACTAGCTTTTGTTTTTTTTTTCCCCTGAGCCTGAAATCTAATATGAATGTGGATCCAAGTTATTGTCTGTGGAGATGATGTTATGGCTGGAAAAAGGACCAGGAAGCTGGATCAGGGAAGAGAGTAGCTCCTAATAAGGATAGGATTTTTAACCAAAAGTCTTAGTTATTTCTGAAATAGGTCCAGAAGCTGTGAAGACAGAACTATACATCTGCAATTTCTCTACTTTCTAAAAAATAAAACATGCTTTTAATTGATTTAACATGCATTTACAGTACTAAGATTTTAGAGGTGTACTTTCATGTGTGTGTATGTGTGTATGCACAGTTCACCATACCCCCCACCAGAGTTGCAGGTTAGTATCATATTAAACATGATCTTTTCATTCAGCACAGTTATGACAGGTTATTCTACTCAAGGCTTGGAGACTGGCACGAGCTCCAGAGGTGAATAAGATGCAGCTCAGCATATTGCTCATTTTACAGCCTTGTGGAGAAAGCTGATGTTGTGCACAGATAGTTGTATGAGAATCACACACCCTAAAATAGAGGATTGTGCACCAATTCTAGTGTGATATGGAAGTGCTCAGTGACTAGCTGGGGGGAGAGGAGAGAAGTGGAGACATCTGCTCCACAGATCACAAAGCTTCCCTTCTGTAGGTGGAACCAGGTTTTTTTTTATCATCTCAGCAAGTGTGATCAATCTACTGGGTGTACTGGTACCCAGCCTCAGAAGATCACTCTTTTTTAAACTTCTTGTAGGAGCTCAGCTCCATATCTTAACTTTATTCATTTTTAAAAATTGTTCAGTTGTTTATGTATTCATTTCTTTATGTTTTATTTAATATGAGGGGTATGGATTCTGAGAGAGACAAGCTAGAGCACTGCTTATCCCTGGTGCATGGTGGCAGTGGGGATGGAACATGGGATGTTTGATCCCTCAGGCATTGAATCTGGGGCGTGTTTTGTTTTGTCTTGTTGTTTTTACTGTTTTTTGCCTCCAGTTATTGCTGAAGAATCCACTGCTCATGGCGGCCATTTTTTCCATTTAATCAGTAGGACAGAGAGAAATTAAGAGAGGAAATAAGAGAGGAAGAGAGGAAATTAAGGAGAGAGAGAGGGAGAGAGAGAGAAACCCACTTACAGACTTGCTTCACTGCTTGTGAAGTGTTCCTCCTGCAAGTGGGGAGCCAGGGATCGAACCTAGATCCTTGTGTGGGTCCTTGCATTTGTACTATGTGCATTTAATCTAGTGCACCACTGCCCAATCTCCAGATATTGAAAATCTTTTACATAAACATTATGCTGTCTCCCAGCCCTAAATTTACAAAAATGTTATTAATAAATCCTTAAGTTATAAATATTAAGATTTGAGTAAAGGAAGGATGGTGATTTGAACAGCATGGATTTTGTTACTTTCTAAAGTTTTAATCTTTTTCCTTTTTTATCCCACTTTATTGGGGGTTAGTAGCTTATAGTACAGTTGATGACACATGGGTATGACTTCTAATCTCCTTGTGACAGGTAAATGCAAAATACTCTCTGCCCCAAACTAGGTCCTTTTCTCCCATCATGCACTAGGACCCTAGTGCTCACCCATCCCATCTCTTCCCCTCATCCCTCAACATCCTTTGCTTTGGTACAATATCCCACAGCCAGTCCAAGTTTTACTTTGTGTTTTCTCTTTCTTTCCTTACTTCTTAAGTTCTGCCTAAGAGTGAAATCATCTAGTATTCAGTGGGTTCTGTTTCTGACTTATATGATTTAACATGATTCTTTCAAGTCCCATCCAATATGAGGCAAAGGAGGTGGATGGCTTCATTTTTTTTTTTTTTTTTTTTTTTTTTTTTTTAGTAATTCAATAGAAATGCATTGTGAATATGTACCACAGCTTTCTTAGCCATTCACTTGTGGTTGGGCCTCTGGGTTGCTTTCAACTTTGAGCTATTACAAATTGTGCTGCTCTGAACATAAGTGAGCATAGATCAAACATATATCACCTGCAAACAGTGCCTTTTTTTTTTTTTTTTTTCATGTTTTGGTCGTGAAAGGATGTTGGATCTTTTTAAAGGCTCCTTGCATCTATTTTCATAGTGATGTGATTTTTGTTGTTTCTCTTGTTGATATGGTAGATCACACTTGTTGATTCGTGTATATTGAATGAGCCTTGCATCCCTTAAATATATCCCACTGGGTCATACTGCACAGTCTTTCTTCTTGTTCCAATTTACTCAGTTTCCTAGAATTTGCTCACTACCTCAGCATCTATATTTATTTGCTATGTTGGTCCCCCTAGATTTCTTTCCTTTTTTTTTTTCTTCATATGTGTGTGTGTCTGCTTTTGGCATTAGGGTGATACTGACTTCTGAGAGGGTGATAGGGAGTGTTTCTGTGTTCTTGATATTTGGAAAGAGGTTAAATGGTATAAGTCTTAAAGTTTTATAGAATTCATTTATAAAATCGTCTGGACCTGTGCTTTTGTTGTTAGGTCTTCAATTGTTGTTTCAGTTTCTTTGGTCATAACTGGTCTCTTCATATTTTCCAGTTCAACACCTAGCTCAGTCTTGAGAGGTTGTCTGCTTTAAGAACTTAAAGAAGTTTTTTTTTTTTGCCTCCAGGATTATTGCCGGGGCTCGGTTTCTGCACTAATGAATCCACTGCTCCTGAAGGCCATTTTCTTTTCTTTCTTTTTTTTTTTTTTTTTTTTTTTTTGCTCTAGAGAGGAGAGGAAGACAGAGGGGGAGAGAAAAATAGACACCTGCAGACCTGCTTCACTGCCCTTGAAGCAACCCCCCCTGCAGATGGAGAACCAGGGGCTTGAACAGGGATCCCAGCCTCAGTCCTTGCACTTTGAGCTATGTCCATTTAAGCCACTGTGCTACTGCCCAGCCCAGGTTCTCCAGTGTGGTGGTATACTTCATAGAAGTCTCAGATAATACTTTGATATCTACTATGCCTGTTGTGACTCCCCCTCCCTTTTATTTGCACTATGATTTATTCAGGTCTTCTCTCTTTTTTATTAGCGAGTCTTTCCTAGGGTTTGTCAATTCTGTTTACACTTTCAAATAACGAGCATGTGGTTTCATTGACTTTTTCTATTGATGCTTTTAAAGTATTCATTGGTATGTATTTCAGCTTTAGTCTTTATGAATCGCTCCTACTTGTTTTGGATGTCAGTTCTTCCCATCTATAGATTCATCAGGGGTGAGGCCAGCTTGTTTCTTTGGACCTTTTCTTGCCTTCTGATCTGTGCCTATATTGCTATTAATTTTGCTCTAAGTGCTGTTTTAACTGTATCCTAAAGGTTTTTGTAGCTTTAACTCTTCAGATTCATTTGTTCTCAGAAAAAAATTAACATGGTTTTTTACTTTGTCTTTGACCCAGTAGTTGTTAAGGTGCATGTAGTTGAGTGTGTGATTTGGGGATTTCCTAGAGCTTTCTTTTTCTTTTAGCTTGATTATTAGTTTGATTGCTGTGGTCTGAAATACACTAGGAATAATTTTTATACATATAAATTTTGTTTTTCAGTTTTCTATTTTTATTAGTGATTTAATACTGATTTTCTTAATGGTTTTACTATTGTTTTTGTTTTCACTTTGAATTTTTATATTATCTTTATTAATTAGATAGAGACAGCCAGAGATTGAGATGGATGTGGAAGATAGAGAGGAAGAGAGACAGACAGTCACTGCCAGCCCTCTTTCACTACTCGTGAAGCTTTCCCCCTGCAGGTGGGAAATATGTAAATATATAAGTCAATTATCCATATATAGCCAGTATTGCTCTTGTCCAGTTGTATACAGTTTTCCTTCTAAAGCTTACCAAGGGATGATGATAATGCTGATGCTCTGTCAGAAGAGATTAGATTAAAAGATCCAAGAGTGTATCTTACATGTTTGTTTTGTATAGTTAATCAAAAATAGACTGAGAGAAATAAGGTAGGGGATAGGAGAGGAGGGTGTCTATGCCGAGGTCATAAATATTCTTTTAGAGAATTTATGACACATGCCTTCTTTAGGCTGTTCTGCTTATTGCAGACTGCCAAGCTTATGAGGTCTAAGTCTAATCACAGAGGACCATTAAGCACATTTACTTTGAGCACATTTACATTTACTTTGGCCCTGACTTATGGATTTGTGTACACATGTACCTAGTACTATAGGCCCTGGCCTATATCTAGGCTTGTAACTTTGTTAGAAAATGTGCCATATGAAATGGAACTAGCTAGTCTGGTGTATTAGGTAACACCTCACCAGGTTAAAGGATTTGGGAAGTTGACAACTCAGGCTTGCTGGCTCTGTAGTCTATTTGTAGCAAAAAGGCAATAGCAGCATACCTTGGCGTGGTGTCACTGGTAGCGTTGGCTCAGTTGAGACCAACAGAGGAAGTATAACAGGGTAATGGATCAGATGGAGACATCAAGAAGTACAGGCCAGCATCCTAGAGGTTGCAGGACTAGGAGAAATGTGGTTTCATTTAAAACCACTATTTCCCTGTTGATCTTTTTGTCTATATGATATCTCTTGCTCTGAGAGGTATGATAAGATCTCCTATTATTTTGTTGCTCTCAGTATCTCCATTTAGTTCAATAAGTACGTGTTTTATATATTTAGATGCACCTGAGTTTGGGGCATATATAATTAGAATGGTTATATCTTCTTGTTGGATTAATCCTTTGACCAATATGTAGTATCCCTCTCTGCCTCTGCTTACTTTCTTTTCCTGAAAGTCTGTTTTATCTCAGAACAAAACAGTTGTTCCTGCCTTTTTGGGTATGTTACTGGCTTGGAACATCTTGCTCCATCCTCTTACATTAAGTTTCCATTTGTCTTTGCTTTGGTTGAGTGTTTACTGGAAACATATAATAGATGTATCTTGCTTTTTAATCCATTTGGCTACTCTGAGTCTTTTGGCTGGTGAATTTAAGGCCACTTACATTCAAGATGGTTATTGATATATATGGTTTACTTACATCCATTCTGGATTTTGTTTTCAAGTTGCTTTAAATTGTTGATTCTTTTTCCATTTCCTTCTATCTATCATTTTGTTTGGATGGCTTTATATGATGACTTCCTCAGTAATTTTGCTTGTACTTTCTGTACATCTCTCTTCTTTATTTTGTATTGTGATTACCATAAGCATAATAACATATCTAAAAAAGAAGTCTCTTAAGTTGGTCCTGGTTAACTAACATTTGAAAGTACTGCTCTGTCCATTAACCCCCCCATTTTTCTATTTTATTGTTCTTTTCTGTTTCTGTTGTGCTCTTAGTTCTAATATACTGCTATTCACTTTGTTTAGAACATGTAATCCTTTACTTCTTTTTTTGTGGGACTCCTTTCAGTAATTCTTCCAAGGTGGGGTTGGTAGTGGAAAATTCTTTTAATCTTTTTATGTTTGAAAAGACCTTTATTTCTCTCTTATATTTGAAGGGTAATTTTGTAGGAGATAGTATAGAGTCTGGCAGGGTTTTTTAAAATTAATTTTATTTGTTATTGGGAGGATTAATAGTTTATAGTAAATAGTAAATACAGTGCAGATACATATGTAGAATTTCTCAGTTTTCTATAAAACTCCCCAACTCTTCTCCTATGTCCTCTGCCAACACTGTGTACCAGTACCTGAAAACCCCCACCCATATTTCCCATAGTCCTTTACTTTTTAAAAAATTATTTATAAAATGGAGACACTAGCAAGACCATAGGATAAGAATGGTACAATTCCCACCACCAGAACTCCGTATCCCATCTCCTTCCCTGATAGCTTTCCTATTCTTTTAACCCTCTGGGTGTATAGACCCAGGACCATTATGGGGTGCAGAAGGTGGAAGGTCTGGCTTCTGTAATTGCTTCCCCGCTGAACATGGGCGTGGGCAGGTCGATCCATACTCCCAGCCTGTCTGTTTCTTTGTGTAGTGAGGCAGGGATCTGGGGAGGTAGGCTCCAGGACACATTGGTGGCATTGTTTGTCCAGGGAAGTCTGTTTGGCATCATGGTAGCATCTGGAAACTGGTGGCTGAAAAAAGAGTTGACATATATATAGTACCATACAATTTGTTGACTAGTCATGAACCTAAAGGCTGGAAAATTGCAGATGAAGATTTGGGGTCTTAATTTTGGGGAAACCTAGTTAGGTCTATTTTAGGTCTATCCCAAAGGGCCCATGACTTTACTAGTTTTTGCCTGAGCCTGACCTCTGATATGCAAATGGACCCAAGTTATTGTCTGGGGAGATGAATGGCTGGAAAAAGGGCTAGAAGCTGGATCGGGGAAGAGAGTAGCTCCCAAATATGGGAAAAGTGTATAAATATTGTTGACTGCAAACCCCATAGATTTGATCTGGGGCCCATATTCAGCATAGGAGTCTATGTAACCTCTGCATCCCTATAGGTCTGAGCTCTCATTCTGTGGTCATGAGTAGGAACGTTCCAAGTTGCACCAATTTTAGGACCCATCTTCCTCAGGTGGTAGATAGAGTATGTTCCAGAGCCCTTTACTCTGATGCAATGCACCAAACCCAAGTTCTGCTTTGTATTTTCCCTTCTGTTTTCTTTTCTCAACTTCTGTACATATAGGTTAACCTTCAAGGTAGAGGCAGTGTTAGAGAAGGGCACTTGATAGCTCTGGCCACCAACTGAGGATAAAGATTCCTTGAAGAGTTTATTGTAGAGAAATAACAGAATCATTTTTACTTTATTTTGTTTTCCTTTTAATTGTCGCCAGCGTTATTGCTGGGACTCTGACTGCATGATGATTCCACCATTCATGGAGGCTATAATTTCCTTCCTCCCTCTTTCCTTTCTTTCTTCCTGCCTTCCTATCTTTCTTTCAGTTTTTATTACTGATTGATTGATTTTTGATTATTAGTAGATTACAAGGTTTTAGGGTTAAATGATTTGTTTCCACTCCACACCCACCACGAATACTCTGTACCTTGACCTCCCCAATGTTAACCACCATATTTCTCAAAGTCTTAGAGATCAGTTTTTTTGGCTTGTTTGTTTTGTTTTGGGAGTCATGTATTCCAGTTCTCTATATTACAAATATGAGTGAAACCCTTCACCTCTTTACTGATTTCATTAAGCATAGTTACCTCTAGTTCCATCCACTTTGTCCCAAAGGACACAATATCATCCTTTTGATTTCAGAGTAGTATTCCATTGAGTGTATATCCTATGACTTCTTTTAGCCAGTCATCTGTCAGTGGATATTTTGGGTACTTCCACTCTTTGGCTATTGTGGATAATATGTTGTGAATATGAGTGCATATGTCCCTTTTGTTCAGTGTTTCCTGATCCTTTGTACAAATGCCTCAGAGTGATATTGGTAGATCGTAAGGTGGTTACTGTTTTATTTGTCTGAGGACTCTCCATACGGTCTTCCAGAGGGGCTGTACTAGTTTATGTTCCTACCAGCAGTGTAACAGCATCCTCCTTTCTCAAAAGCCTTGCTAACACCTATTATTTCCTGTTTTATTGATGTAGGCCTTTCTCAAAGACGAGAGATGGAATGCAAGTTTATTTGGCATTTCTCTGATTAGTGTGGTAGAAGATATCTTTGTATCACTGTGGACCACATGTATCTCATTAGAAAATGGCCTACTCAGTTCTTTGGCCTAATTTTTATTGAGTCACTATTCTTTTTCATTTGTTCACCTGTACCATTTTTTTTTTAATTTCCTCATTGGGGAATTAATGTTTTATATTCAACAGTAAGTACAATAGTTTGTACATGCATAACATTTTCCCAGTTTCCCATATAACAATACAACACCCACTCGGTCCTCTGTCATCCTTTTTGGACCTGTATTCTCGCCCCTCCCACTACTCACCCAAGAGTCTTTTACTTTGCTGCAATACACAAATTCCAGTTCAGGTTCTATTTGTCTTTTCTGATCTTGTTTTTCCAACTTCTGCCTGAGAATGAGATCATCCCATATTCATCCTTCTGTTTCTGACTTACTTCACTTAACATGACTTTTTTCAAGCTCCATCCAAGATTGGCTGAAAACAGTGAAGTCACCATTTTTAATAGCTGAGTAGTATTCCAATGTGTTTATAGACCATAACTTGCTCAGCCACTCATCTGTTGTTGGACACCTGGATTGCTTCCAGGTTTTAGCTATTACAAATTGTGATGCTAAGAACATATGTGTACACAGATCTTTTTGGATGGGTGTGTTGGGTTCCTTAGGATATATCCCCAGGAGAGGAATTGCAGGATCATAGGGTAGGTCCATTTCTAGCCTTCTGAGAGTTCTACAGACTGTTCTCCACAGAGATTGGACCAATTGACATTCCCACCAGCAGTGTAGGAGGGTTCCTTTGACCCCACAACCTCTCCAGCATTTGCTGCTGTTACCTTTTCTGATGTATGACATTCTAACAGGAGTGAAGTGGTATCTCACTGTTGTCTTTATTTGCATTTCTCTGACAATTAAAGACTTGGAGCATTTTTTCATGTGTTTCTCAGCCTTTTGGGTCTCTTCTTTGGTGAATATTCTGTCCTGTCCTCTCCCCATTTTTGGATGGGGTTATTTGTTTTCTTGTGGTTGAGTTTGGCAAGCTCTATATTTTGTTATTAGCCTCTTGTTTTATGTATGGCATGTAAAGATCTCCCATTCTGTGAGGGACCTCTTGGTTTGGGTAGTGGTTTCTCTTGCTGTGCAGAAGCTTTTTAATTTGACGTAGTCCCATAGGTTTATACTTGCCTTAATCTTCTTTGTAATTGGATTTGTTTTATTGAAAATGTCTTTAAAATTTATGCGGAAAGTGTTCAGCCAATATTTTCCTCTAAGTATCTAATAGTTTCTGGTCTAACATCCAAGTTCTTGATCCTCTTGGAATTTACGTTTGTGTTTGGTGAAATATAGTGGTTCAGTTTTATTCTTCTGCATGTTTCAACTTATTTTTTCCAACACCATTTGTTGAAGAGACTCTGCTTTCCCCATTTAATAGTCTGGGCACCTTTGTCAAAGATTAGATGCCCATAGGTGTGGGGGCTTACTTTTGGGCTCTGAATTCTGTTCCACTGGTCAGTGTGTCTATTCATGTTCCAGTACCAAGCAGTTTTGATTACAGTGGCCCTATAATACAATTGGAGATCTGGTAGTGGGATGCCTCCAGTTCTGTTCTTTCTTCTCAAGATTATTTTGGCAATTCTAGGTCTTTTCTGGTTCCAGATAAACATTTGTAGCATTTGTTCTATTCTCCTAAAAATGTAGTTGGGATCTTGATGGGGATAGCATTAAATCTGTATATGGCTCTGGATAGTATATTCATTTTGATGATGTTAATTCTTCCAACCCATGAACAGGGAGTACCTTTCCACTTCTTTGTGCCTTTTTCTATTTCCTTGAATTTCCTTTGTGCCTTTTTCTATTTCCTTTCTATTTCCTTTGTGCCTTTTTCTATTTCCTTATTATTTCTCAAATAATTTTCAGTATACAAGTCTTTCACTTCTTTGGTTAGGTGTATCCCTAGATATTTTATTATTTGTTTTGCTATAGTATAAGGAATTGATTTTTGGATTTCAACTTCTTCTAACTTAGTGTTTGCATAGAGGAATGCCACTGACTTTTGAATGTTAATTTTGTAGCCTGACGCCTTACCGTATTGCCTGATGATTTCCAAAAGCTTCTTGCTGGATTCTTTAGGTTTTTCTATGGATACGATCATGTCATCTGCAAATAGGGAGAGTTTGACGTCTTCTCTTCCAATCTGTATCCCTTTAATTCCTTGCTCCTGCCTGATGGCTATGGCAAGAACTTCCAACACTATATTGAATAGTAATGGTTATAGTGGGCAACCCTGTCTAATAGTGATCTGAGGGGAAATGCTTCCAGTTTTTCATCATTGAGCATGATGTTGGCTGTAGGTTTGCTATATATAGACTCTACTATCTTCAGGAATTTTCCATCTATTCCAATTTTTCTAGTGTTTTGATCATAAAGAAATGTTGTATTTTGTCAACGGCTTTCTCTGCATCTATTGATATGACCATGTGGTTTTTTTGTCTTGCTTTTATTGATGTGGTGGATCACTTTGATTGATTTACATATATTAAACCAACCTTGCATCCCTGGGATAAACCCCACTAGGTCATGACGAACTATCTTTTTAATATACTGCTGTATCCAGTTGGCTAGAATTTTGTTCAATATTTTACCATCTATGTATATCAGAGATATTGATCTGTAGTTTTCTTTTTTGGTCGTGTACCCATCTGCTTTTGGTATCAGAGTGATGTTGGCTTCATAGAAGCTGGCAGGGAGTACTCCAGTGTCTTCAATCTTCTGGAAGACTTTTAAAAGTATAGGTATTATTTCTTCTTTGAAGGTTTTATAGAATTCATTTGTAAAACCATCTGGTCTAGGACTTTTATTTTGGGGAAGGTTTTTGATAACTGTTTAAATTTCATTAGCTGTGATGGGCCTATTCATATTATCTAGTTCCTCTTTATTTAATTTTCTAAGTTCCTAGGTATCTAGGAAATACTCCATTTCTTCCAGGTTCTCTAGCTTTTGGTGACATGTAGTTGTTCATAGATGCCTCGCGGGATATGTTGAATTTCTGCAGTGTCTCTTGTGATATCGCCTCTTTCATTTACGATCCAATTTATTTGGGTCTTCTCCCCTTTTTGTTTTGTGAGTCTGGCTAAAGGTTTGTCGATTTTGTTCACTCTTTCGAAGAACCAACATTTACTTTCGTTGATCTTTTGTATGGTTTTCTTATTTTCAATGTTATTGATTTCTGCTTTAACTTTAGTTACTTCTGTCCTTCTTTAGTTACTTCTGTCTTCTGAACCCTGCTTTAGGGTTCCTTTGTTCTTCTTCTTGCAGGTCTTTAAGATACACAATCAGGTTGTTTATTTGTGTTTGTTTGTTTGTTTGTTTCTTAATGTGTGCTTGTATGGCTGTGAACTTCCCTGTCAGTACTACCTTACCAGTGTCCCAAATATTTTGATAGTTTCTGTCTTCATTTTCATTGGACACTCAAAACATTTTGATTTCCTTTATTTCCTCTTTGACCCAGTATATGGTAAGTAGTGTACTGTTGAGCTTCTACATTTTGGGACTATTACTAATCTTTTGTTAATTGTTAAATGTTAGTTTAATTCCACTGTGGTTTGAGAAGATGCTTGGGATGATGCCACTGCTCTTGAATTTGCTGATTCTGTCTTTGTGGCCTAACATTGAGAATGACCCATGTGGACTTGAGTAAAATGTGTATTCCAGTTTCTTGGGGTGAATGACTCTCAAAATGTCCAATAGTTCTTGTTTATTTTTCTCCTCATTTAGCTCCCTCATTTCATTATTGATTTTCTGCTTGGATGATCTGTCGAGTTGAGAGAGTGGGGTGTTGTTGTCCCCTACTATTACTGTTGCTATTAGTATATTGCTGTAGCTCTTTCAGTAGATGTTTGATATATTTAGATGGCTTCTTACTGGGTGCATAGATGTTAATAATTGTTAAGTTCTCTTGATTGACTAATCTTCTGAGCACTAAGTAGTGTCCATCCCTATCTTTTTAAATTTTATTGATTTTAAATTCTATCGTGTCAGACATGAGAATAGTTGTTTCTGCCCTTTTTTTGTGGGCCATTGGCTTGTATGATAGTTTTCCCTCCTTTCAGTTTGATTCTGTGTTTGTCTTGTTGAGTTAGGTGGGTTTCCTGTAGACAGCATATTGTTGGGTTGTGTTTTCTGATCCCTTGTCCTACTGTGTGCCTTTTAATAGGTGAATTCAGGCCATTGACATTTATTGATATCAAAAATTGAAGATATTTTAATGCCATTCTTTTTTTTTTTTTTGGTGTCAAAACCTGGGAAGGAACCAGTTAAGGCCATTCTTGTGGAGTTTTAGAGTGTTCTGATATGTGACATATTCATGGTGACCAGACTGTTTATAGGAGACCTTTCCGAACTTCTTTCAGGGCAGGATTGGTGATAGTTGACACTTTCAACTGTTGCTTGTCTGAGAAGGTTTTTTTTATGCCTCCATCTAGTCTGAATGACCATCTAGCAGGGTACAGTAGTCTTGGTTGAAAGTCTTTCTCATTGAGCACTCAATAGATATCTTGCCATTCTCTTCTGGCCAGTAGTGTTTTTGTGGAGAACTCTACTGCTAATCTTATGGGTTTTCTTCTGTAGGTGACTTTTTGTTTTTCTCTTGCAGCCTTCAGGGTCCTTTCTTTATTCTTATTCCTTTCCATTCTAAATAGGATGTGTCTTGGTGTCTTTAAGTCTGGGTTAATTCTTTTTGGGACCCTCTGGGCTACCTGAACCTTTATGTCTTTTATGTTGTCTAGACTAGAGAAGTTCTCAGCTATTATATCCTGAAGAATGCTTTCTTCCCCTCCCTCTCTTTCTTCCTCTGGTAATCTGATAATGCGTATATTTCTTTTGAAGTCATCCCATATGTCTCTGTTGTCGTTTTCAGTATCACTTAATCACTTTTTGAGATCTCTTACTTCTTTTTTAGTTGTCTCTAATTCGTACTCAATCTTGCTCATTCTGTCTTCAACCTCATTTATTCTATTCTCTCTCCCCTCAACTGTTTTCTGGAGTTCATCTATTTTGTTACCCTGTTCTGATGCTGTTTTAGCTTGTTGTTAGTTGTGTTTTTAGCTCAGCTATTTCAGCTCTCTATTAAGTAAGGTCCTTAAAGGGTTCACAGTTGTGGAAATTGACAGTTGTTTCAATATTATTTTAATCACTGAGATGGAGCACAGTGGCTTTAAAGGCCTCTTTGGTTCTTTTTCTTCCCTGTAGGCTATGGGAGCCTGAGGGCTTTCAAACTATAATTAGCCGCCTTAGCTTAATCCCTCACTCCTATCCAAGACATAAGGCAAGGTGGGGGAGCAACAATACAGAGGTTATGCAAAGCTACTCTCACACCCCAAGGATCCAAAGCTCCAGGCTCAATTCAGCTAATCTGCTAAACCAGGCAGCACTGCTGGACCCTGTGAGTTTCTAAACAAGTCCTAGTTATAGTCTGTAGGTTCTGAGGCAACTATTCACTATGTTCTCATCAGGAGAACAACATGAAAAGGTTCCCACTACACAGCCCCACTGCTAGGCCACCAAGGTATCGATCTTCTTCTGAGTTTCCTGGTCAGTTCTCTGTTCCCTGGTTGTTGCACATGGCCTCCCCCTGCTGCTCCAGCCTCTGAGGGTAGTAGCAATGGAGACTCACTGTTGCATTTGGTGAGTCTTAAGGGAGTCCTCCCCTCCCTTCAGCACTCTTTTTGTTGGGAAAACAGACTGGAGGTTGTGCGTCAACCAATAAATTGTAGGACTGTTACCGGCCACTTAATCTCTCCCTAGGCTTCTCTCTGTCCACAAGAAACCTGTATTTGCAGTCATCAGTCAGTTGCTGGGTCCTGAAGTCCTTCTAGTACTGCCTTGTTGTGGTCCCAGATGATCTTCTTTGGTATTCCTAGTTGACCCGGAAGAACTGTACCATTTAAAAAAAAAACTTGAAATCAATGATTTGCTTGATGTGTGATTTATAAATAATTTTCCTATTTACTGGACTACTTGGTTATCCTTGTGTAGTTTGCTTTGATGAACAGAAACTTTTTAGTTTGATGTAATTCCATTTATTTACTCTTGTTTTCATTTCATATGCCCATGCATTTGAGTCTCCAGATATACCTTTGATTGAAGATCCTGCAATATTTCACTGATATTTCTTCTATATATTTTAGAGTTTCTGGTCTAATATCCAGATCTTTGATCCATTTTTATCTGATTTTGGTGCATGGTGTTAAATGATGACCTAGTTTTATTTTTCAACATGTGCCTATCCAACTGTTGCAGCACCATTTGTTGAGGAGACCTTTTCCCACTGAATGATTTTGGCCCCTTTGTCGTATATAAGGTATGAATGAATGATTTTTTTTTTTCTGGGATATCAATTCTGTTCCATTGGTCCTAGTGTCTACTTTTTATTCCAGTCCCATGCTGTTTTGACTTTGTATATTTTGGTGATTAGTCTCTTGTCTGATGTATGACATGTGAAGATCTTCTCCCATTCTGTGAGGGGAGGGGTCTCTTTGTTTGTCTGATAGTTTCTTTGGCTGTGCAGAAGCTTTTCAATTTGATGTAGTCCAATTGGTTTGCTTCTGCCTTAGTCTTCCTTGCAATTGGGTTTGTTTCATCAAAGATGTCCTTGAGGTTTAGGTGGGAAAGTGTTTTACCAATGTTTTCCTCTAAGTATTTGATTGTTTCTGGACTATAACATCCAGGTCTTTAATCCATTTGGAGTTGATTTTTGTTTCTGGTGACATAAAGTGGTTCAGTTTATTCTTTTGCATGTTACAACCCAGTTGTCCCAGCACCATTTATCAAAGAGAGCCTCCTTCTTCCATTTAATACTTTGGGCCCCCTTATCAATGATTAGATGTCCATAGGTGTGGGGGGTTAGTTCTGGGCTTTCAAATCTGTTCCACTGGTCTGTGTGCCTATTTTTGTTCCAGTACCATGTTGTTTTGATTATGATGGCTTTATAATAAAGTTTGAGGTCTGGGAGTGTGATGCCTCCATATATGTTTCTTTTCCTCAAGATGGTTTTGGCAATTGTAGGTGTTTTCAGGTTCCAGATTAATGATTGTAGTTTTTGTTCTATTTTCTTAAAAGAAGTTTGGTGGAACTTTGATGGGTATCATGTTAAATTTGTATATTGCTCTGGGGAGAATATTCATTTTGATGATATTTATTCTTCCAATCCATGAGCATGGGATGTCTTTCCATTTCTTGGTATCAGTTTCTCTTTCCTTGAAGAGTGACTCAGAGTTTTCAGTATACAAGTCTTTCACTTCTTTGGTTAGCTTTACTTCTAGGTATTTTATTGATTGTGCTGCAACAGTGAATGGGAGTGATTTCCGGATGTCTACTTCTTCAGATTTAGTGTTTGCGTAAAGAAATGCCACTGATTTTTGTACATTGATTTTGTAGCCTGACACCTTGCTATATTGCCTAATAACTTCCAGTAGTTTTTCTGCTGGATTCTTTAGGGTTTTCGATATATACTATCATATCATCTGCAAATAGTGAGAGCTTGACTTCTTCCCTTCTAATCTGTATTCCTTAGATTTCTTTCTCTTGCCTGATTGCTATGGCAAGAACTTCCAACACTATGTTGAAGAGTAATGGTGACAGTGGACAGCCCTGTTTAGTCCCCGATCTGAGGGGGAATGCTTTCAGATTCTGTCCATTGAGTATGATGTTGGCTATAGGTTTGCTCTATATGGATTCCACTATCTTGAGGAATTTCCCATCTATTCCCATTTTTTGTAGTGTTTTGAACATGAATGGCTGTTGGATTTTGTCAAAGGCTTTCTCTGCATCTATTGAGATAATTGTGATTTTTGGCTTTGCTTTTATTGATGTGGTCAATGACATTGATTGACTTATGTATGTTGAACCTACCTTGCATTGCTAGGATAAATCCCACTTGGTCATGATGAACAATCTTTTTGCTATGCTGCTGTATCTGGTTGGCCAAGATCTTGTTGAATATTTTGGCATCTGTGTTCATCAGAGATACTGGTCTGTTGTTCTCCTTTTTTGTTGTGTCCTTATCTGCTTTTGGTATCAGGGTGATGTTGGCTTCATAGAAGGTGGAAGGGAGTATCCCTGTTTCTTTTATCTTATGGAACAGCTTTAGAAGTATGGGTACTAACTGTTTCCTGAAAGTTTTGTAGAATTCGTTTGTGAAGCCATCTGGTCCAGGACTTTTGCTGTTGGGGAGATTCTTTTTTTTTTTTTTTCCTCCAGGGTTATTGCTGGCCTCGGTGCCTGCACCATGAATCCAACTCCTGGAGGCCATTTTCCCCCTTTTTATTGCCCTAGTTGTTGCAGCCTCGTTGTGGTTATCATTGCCATTGTTGACATTGCTTTGTTGTTGTATAGGACAGAGAGAAATGGAGAGAGGAGGGGAAGACAGAGAGAGGGGGGGAGAGAAAGATAGACACCTGCAGACCTGCTTCACCACCTGTGAAGCGACTCCCCTGCAGGTGGGGAGCCGCGGGCTCGAACCAGGATCCTTATGCCAGTCCCTGAGCTTTGCGCCATGTGCGCTTAACCTACTGCGCCACCGCCCGACCCCCGGAGAGATTCTTAATAATGGTTTCATTTTCTTTGTCCGTGATTCGTGCATTTAGGCTTTTTAGTTCTTCTTGGTTCAGTTTTGGAAGGGCATATGCTTCTAGGAATTCTTCCATTTCTTCCAGATTTTCTAGCTTGGTGGCGTACAATTCTATAAATTTGAGTCTTCTCCCCTTTTTGTTTAGTGAGTCTGGCTAGGGGTTTGTCAGTTTTGTATAATCTTTCAAAGAACCAACATTTGGCTTCATTGATCTTCTGTATGGTTCTCTTATTTTCGATGTTGTTTATTTCTGCTCTAATTTTAGTGATTTCTGTCCTTCTGGTTGCTTTAGGTTTCCTTTGTTCCTCTTCCTCTAAGTCCTTGAGGTGTGAAGTAAGGTGGTTTATTTCAGCTTTTTCTTGTTCTTTAATATGTGATTGTATGGCTAGGAGTTTCCCTCTCAATACTGTTTTAGCTGTGTCCCAAATATTTTGATAGGTTGAGTCTTCATTTTCATTAGTTTCCAGGAACATTTGAATTTCTTGCTTGAGTGACTCTGACCCAGTGGTTGTTAAGGAGTATGTTGTTTAGTTTCCAAATTCTGTGACTTTTAATAATTTTCTGTTTGTTGTTAAATGTTAGTTTTACTCCACTGTTGTCTGCAAAGATATTTGGGATGATTCCAATGCTCTTGAATTTATTGATGCTGTCTTTGTGGCCTCAAATGTGGTCTATCCTTGAGTATGTGTTGTGTGGATTTGAAAAGAATGTGTATTCCAGTTTTTTGGAATGAAGGGCTCTGAAAATGTCCAGGAGGTCTAGTCTGACCATCTCTTCATTTAATTCTCTTGTTTCTTTGTTGATTCTCTGCTTTTTTGATCTAAGTGTGAGACTGGGGTGTTAAAATCTCCCACTAATGTTGTATTACTATTGAGGTATTTTTGTAGTTCCTTCAGTAGGTGTTTGATGTATTTAGATGGTCCCTCATTGGGTGCATAGATGTTAATAACTGTTAAGTCTTCCTGGCCGATTGATCCTCTAATCATTATGTAATGTCCTTGCCTATCTTTTATTACTTTATTTAATTTAAAATCTATTTTGTCAGAATTTTTCTTCTTTTGAGATCATCCCATATGTCTCTATTCTTGTTTTCAGTGTCTCTCAATCTCTTTTTGAGCTCTTTCACCTCTTTCTTAGTTTTCTCTAACTCATCCTCTGTCTGACTAATTCTGTTTTCTGCTTCTGTTAGTCTGCTTTCCCTTCCCTCAGCTTCTTTCCTCAGTTCAGCTATTTCAGCTTTCAGTTCTCTAATTGCCTCAAGATAATCAGTATTTTCCTTGGGTTCTCAACTGTTGTTTCCCTAATAGTGCCATTCCTTTCCTCCAATGTTGTTTTCATTTCTGTGATTAATAAGTTTATTATTGCTTGCATACTTTTCTACCTATGGTTACTTCTGGCTGATTTATAGTTTCTTCCAGACTCTTGTCGTCATTCATTGTAGTAGCAGTTTTATTTGCTCTTGATCTACCCTTTTTTATTAATGTGTTTATTTTTATGTTCTGTTTTTCCTCAGTTGTTGTGTTTTGAGTACAAGTAACACTGTACTAAATACCTTTATGACAAATGTAATCGCCAACCTCAGAAATTACAATAGCAACTGAAGCAAGGATTGAAGCAGTTTAACCACTACCATTAGCCAAATAATGTCTCCAGTCCATGAAAAAATAGCAACCAAGTCCAAGTGAAGAAGAAAGAGAAAGGAAAAAAGGGATAGCAAGAATAGAGAATTATGCAAATCTACTATCCACTGTATATTCTAGGGGTAGCAAGAGGAGAAAGGGAAGTAGAGCAGAGATACACACATAGAGAGTCCACTCTGAGTCAGATTTCTTCCCCAAAATAATTCACAAACGAGTATCTGTGAATTCAGAAAACCGAAGAAGGAGGAAGGAAGAAGGAAGACCAAAAAAAAAAAAAGGAAGAAAGACAAGAAAGAGAAAAGAAAAAAAGATAAGAAAAAGAACTGTAATAAAGGAGCAGTGAAAGGAAAGTTTTTAATTAATTAATTATTTTATTTTATTTTTTAATTAGCTAGGAGGAGGGAGAAGGTGAGAGTGGGTAGAGGAGGTAGGAGTAGTGAAACAAGTTCCTCTTGTAATGGATAATACGTGCAGTCCCCTAGCAATGGAAAATACTCTTAAGAGTTAATTCTGGTCAACCTAAAATGAGGGGGGAAAGAGATACACCTTTATATAATATTAATAATTAAATAGAGCAGGGTTAAAAACCTGTCCCAGATTGCCTCAAGCCGCCTGAGCAGAGGCAGCTGATTGTTAAGAAAATAAACAAACAAACAAAAAATACCAGCTCAGGTTAGTCTTTCCCTTTTGTAGATCCTATTGGCCATTTAGAAAGAGAGGGCCAAGGGTTTCAGAAAGGAATAGACTTGGAATGGAACCTCTGTTGAGCCAGGAATCTTGGTAAAGAAAGAAGCTCAGCAGGGAAGCCTTCTACGAGCAGCTCTCTGGCATGCAGGGTCTGGTTATGGGGGGCGGCAGGGGTGTGCTTTGCTTCAGGAATAATAAAAAAAATTCTTTTTTTCCTCTATATTCTAACCCAAACTGGGCTATATTCACCCCCTTCATATCACAGCTAGGACCCCAAATTCACTGTCCTGCTGAAGGCAAAAAAATCCTACCATTTCCAGCAGTTGTCGGAACTCAGACCAGAAGCTACTTCTCAGTCCGCCATCTTGTTTTGTTTTTCTTAGAAGCACTTTTGTTTTTCGTTCTTTGTTGTTGTTGTTGTTCTTTTGTAAGTTTCTTTTCTTTTTTGTGATTCCATACAAATATGTGGACAAATTGTTTAATTTCCTTGAAAAAGTCACTGGGATCTTGATAAATATTACATTAAAATTGTAAATCAGTTTTGGTAGGATGGGCATTTTAGTAATCCAATCTAAGAACAAGGAGTATTCTCCCATTTCTTTGTGTTATTTTCTATTTCTTTTAATAGTATCCTATAGTTTTCAATGTAAAGGTCTTATACCGCTGGGAGATTCTTTATGAGGAATTTTATTTATTTTTGGTTTTGTTAGTAAATGAGTATAAGTTCTTCAGTCTCCTTTCTTCTAATTCATTATTTGCATATAGAAATTCCACAGAGATTTCTGGGTGTTAATTCTGTATCCTGCTACTTTATTGATTATTTCCAGTAATTTTTTTACTAGAGTCTTTGGGATTCTCTGCATATATTATCATGTCATCAACAAATAGTGATAAGCTTTATTTCTTCCTTTCAAATATGCATACCTCTGATACCTCTTTCATTCTGGTTGCAGTGGCAGTGCCTTCCAGGAGTATATTGAATAATAATGGTGATAGTAGACAGCTTTCTCTGTTTCTGGATTTTAGGGGCAAGCTTTCAGTGTCAGTCCTTATATTTCCAATTTCTGAAGGTTCTTTGTCATAAATGTATGTTGGATTTTGTCAAATTCCTTTTATGCACCAGATGATATGACCATTTGCTTATTTCTTCTTTATTTTTGTTGATGTGGTGGATTATCTTGATTGACTTGCAGATGTAGTATCATTCCTGCCTACCAGAGATAGTGAATCCCACATGGTGTTGGCGAATTATTCTCTTGCTATGTTCTTCAATTTGACTTGACAGGATTTTGTTTAGAACTTTAATTTTTTTAATTATCTTTATTTACTTATTGGATAGAGATAGTCAGAAATTGTGACGAAGGTGGTGATAGGGAAAGAGACAGACAGACACCTGCAGCATTGCTTCAACACTCATGAAGGCTGTCCTCCTGCAGGTGGGGACTGGGGGCTTGAACCCAGGTCCTTGAATATTGTAACATGTACACTCAACCAGTTGGGCCACCACCAGGCCCTCCTTGATTATGATTTTTACATCAAGTTTCATTAGGGATATAGTTTTATAGTTTTCTTTTTTCATAGCCTTTTCTTGCTTTAGAGATTAGTGTAATATTAGTCTCCTAGAATGTGTGATTCATCTTCTATGGAAGAGTTTGAGGCGAATTAGTGTTAGTTCTAGGAAAATCTATAGAATTCAGGCGCTAGTTGATGGTGTGCTTGGTTTAGTGCACATGCTACAATGTGCAAGGATCCAGGTTCAAGTTTTGGGTCCCCAGCTGCTGGGCTAGCTTCACGGGCAGGAGACAGAGACGACCAGGGACTCATGGCTGAGCTGGGAAGCAGTATGTCTTTATTCATGTGGTACGCAGCACAATCTAAGCTAAGCTATCTCTAATCACAATCCTGCCCTTATATATATACTTTCCAAGTAGGGTGGAAACAGGATGTGACGTACAGAGGGTGGAGCGAAAAAAGATTGGTGGAAATCGGGGTGTGACAAGGAGAGGGGGCGGAACAAAAAGAGAGTATGAACCAGCGGGATTAAACCAATGCCCTGCAGGCAGGGTGGTGCTGTGGTTAGTTAACTGTGGTTATGTAAATAGAGTATAGTGTTAAGCAGGGGGATTAAACCAATGAAAAAGAAGGGGTTTTAGAAGCAGAATTAGAAGCATACCAACACCCAGCTACAGGAACAAATCCTCATGAGTGATGAAGCAGGTCTGCAGGTGCCTCTTTTAGTGTCTATATTTCTATTTTCCCCTCCCCTCTCAGTTTCTCTATTTACCCAATAAATAGTATGGAAGTTTTTTTCTTATTTTCATTTCTTTATTGGGGGATTAATGTTTTACAGCTGGAAATTTGAAAAAAGGAAGTCTTTAGAATTCATTTATAAAATCATCTTGACCTCAACTTTTATACTTGGGGAGATTTTTTTTTATTACTGATTTGATTTCTATTTTAGTGATTGGCCTGTTTAAGCTATTGGCTTACTCTTGGAGTAAGCTTGGCAGATGGGATGATTTTAGGAATTCTTCCATTTCATCTAGGTTTTCTAGTTCATTTGATAGAAATGTTCATAATATCTTTGTATGATTCTTTGTGTCTCCCCATCTTCAGTTATTAATCTACCTTTCTCACTCCTGATTGCTATTATCCAAGTTAATGTTCTTTCTTTTTCTCTCTCTCATCATTTGGTAAGTCTTATTTTAGTAGTTTATCTATATTTTATCCTTTCAAAGAAGCAGCTCTTGCTTTCATTAATATATTGAGTCATCTTTCTGGTTTCCAATTTATTATTTTTTCTATGGTTTTGACTATTTTTCTCCTTCTCCTGTTGGCTTCTGGGTCTCTTAGTTGCTCCTTTTCTAGTTGTGGTGTTAGTTAACTTGAAATCTTTGCTGTTTTTGTTTTTCTAATATTGTCTTATAAAATTATTAGTTATTTAATAATGATTAACAAGATTGTAAGATAACTGGGGTACAATTTCATACAGTTCTCACCACCAGAGTTCCATGTTTCATCCCCTTCATTGGAAACTTTCTTATTCTTTATCCCTCAGGGAGTATGAACCATAGGTGTTTATGGGGTGCAGAAGGTGGAAGTACTGGCATCAGTAATTGCTTCTTCACTGGACTTGGACATTGTCACGTGGATCCATACCTCCAGACTGTTTCTGTCTTTCTCTAGTGTAGCAAGGCTCTAGAGAGGTGAGGTTCCGGGACAAATACGGTGAGGTTATCTGCTCAGGGAAGTCAAAATGGAGTCACGGTAGCACCTGCAACTTGGTCGCTAAAAAGTGTTAAGATATAAAGCAGGACAAATTGTTTAATAAACATTAACCCAACAGTAGGAATAGAGCAGATGAAATTAGGGGCCTTTGTGTAGGAATAAGCTAGAAAGTCTATTTTAGATGTGTTGCAAGGGGCCCATGACTTTAGTAATTTTTGCCTGAACCTGATAGCTAACATGCAGGTAGACTAAATATATTGTCTGGGAAAATGGTTTCAGAGTTTAGAATTAGGGCAGAGAGTAGCTCCGAAACATGAGGAAAGTATATAAATACCATTAACTATGTACCTCATCAATCTGTCCTAGGGCCCATGTCTATTCATATTTACAACAGGAGCCTTTATAACCTCTGCATCCTTGTCAGTCTGAGCTCACAGCCCATGGTCACAGCCAGAAACATTCTAGGCTGCACTCATTTCATGACCAATCTTCCCTGAGTGGCTGAATATTCTGACCCAACGTCCCTTCAGGGAGTGGGGTAGTCCCTACGATTGCTGCTCTACAGTAAGGGAAAGTTCCTCAAGAGGTCCACAAGAGGGCTTACGATGAGGTTCTCGATGGAAGTGACCAGTGATGGTGGAGAGAGGGATTTCTTAGAGGTCTAGACCTGTCATATCTATGGAGGAATCCAAGGATTCCCTGACTATAGCTCTTGATGATGGGGTAGCCTGGTAGTGACCAAAAAGGCCATCATTAAAGCATTTTGGTCTCTTGCCCTTATCCAGCTTTTGTAGTCCTTTATCTGATGTTATCTGATGAGGTTAGACTTTCTCCCAGTAGTTGAAGAATTGAGTGTCATTTGTTGTATCCAAATAGGTATTGGGTTCATGAGATATGGCCTCAAGTTAGGGAGGGGATAGACCCAAGGTTTACGTGGGATCTAAGTTAACCTTTGATTTTACTTGTTTGATGATGAAAATAGAGGTTGTCATAGGTGGCAATAATTGTCCTTTAGTTTATATATTGCTATTACATCTTTTGGCTACTCTATATAGTAATTCTTTCAAAGATTTATCAGGTGGGTGACATTAATTATGTTGCTGTCAGGGGAGATTAGGGTATATTTCTTACTTTCTTTTTGTAGCTAATTGAGTAGATTTGAGTATATAAAAGTGATTGAGGGAAGTGAAGTAGGGGGTAGGAGAGTAAGGTGTCTAGGCCTAACTTGTAAATATTTGATTAGATTATTTATGGTGCCTTCTTTAGATATTTCTACTGGGAGATGGCTCAGTTAATCGAGGATGTGCCTTATGGTGCCTGCAGCTCTTCATATGGCACCATATGGAGGGGTCATGGGCAACCCCAAGGAAATTCCATGAATGGTGGAACACTGCTGTGGTGTTTCACTGCTGCGGCCTCCTCCTCCTCTCTCTTCCCCTCCTCCTCCTCTTCCTCTTCCTATTCCTCCTCCTCCTCTTCCTCCTCCTCTTCCTTCTTCTCCTCTTCCTCCTCTTCCTCTTCCTCTTCCTTCTCCTCCTCTTCCTTCTCCTCTTCATTCTCCTCTTCCTCCTCCTTCTCCTCCTCCTCCTCCTCCTCCTCCTCCTCCTCCTCCTCCTCCTCCTCCTCCTCCTCCTCTTCTTCTTCTTCTTCTTCTTCTTCTTCTTCTTCTTCTTCTCTCTCTCTCTCTCTCTCTCTCTCTCTCTCTCTCTCTCTCCCCATTTGGGTTATATATATGATCATGGAGGCTACTCATCAAGAATAAAAATGTGTAAGGTCTGTACAAAAAGGGGGGAGTGGCGCACCAAATTGAGTGCACATATTACCATGCAGAAGCACCTGGGTTCAAGCTCCTGTCCCCAGGCAGGGGTGAAGCTTCACAGTGAATCAGGGCTATACCTCTTGGTCTCTCCCTCTCCCTTCTCAGTTTCTGTCAACGAAACAAAGGGGGGGGAAGGTTGTTGCAAGTGGTGGATTCATTGTGCAGGTACCAGGCCCCAGTGATAATTCTAGTAATGAAATAAATATCAATATGTAAATATTTCAAAACAAGGGCTGGCAAGATAACTCACTTGGCTAATGTACCTGTTTGTCATGCACAGGACTCAAATTCAAGCCCAGCCCTTACCACACTGGAGGAAACTTCACCTCTGTGTTATCTTTTCCCCTCTCCCTCTGTGTCTCTCTCTGTATTATTATTATTACCATTATAATCTGAAAATGTTGGCTTGGAGGACCAAAGCATTAATGATGACAGACAAAATTCTCAAAAGAAGATAAATTCTGTATTAAGTCCACTCTTGGTGTTCTTCTTAACACTGGGCAAGTCACAAGAGCTGTCCCATGCATGCAGGGACTAAACCACAGACCATGTGCACTGATTGAGCTGGTCCCGCAAACATGCACTCTGTGTGAGCTTGTGTGTTAATATGCCCACTGTCATAACTATTACCCTAAAGTGCCAGTGGAGTCAGCGCCGTACTCCTCGATGGCTGAGCTGAGGCAGACACCCCTTCCCTCATGTCTGCTCAGGGAACGGAATCGTGTCAGGCTCAGCACTAAGGCCAAGCTAAACAGCACCAGCCCCTACTGACCATGCAGGTCTGGACCTGAGAGCTGTGGCACTGTGGGACTCTATAAAATTGAATCCCTCGCATGGGGCTCCTTCCATGTGTGAGGCCACACAGTGTAACAGCGTCCAACTTGCAGCTGAAAATTAAAGAAACTCTACACTCATTTCTCTGTGTTGCATCATCAATAAGGCTGTCTTTTGCACCAATTATGAGAGGCTTGCGGTTCTATTCGGACCTCTCTGTGCTGCCTTCGCTGATGGGGTCAGCTTGGCTTCTGTTCGAACCATTTCCCAGAGTCTGATGAACTGGAAGACACATCATGGGCCTGAATCAGGCATCCCCCCTCCCCAGGAATCATCAGCACAGCCTTTCTCTCGCTATTTTAGATGCAAATGGCTTATACTGGAGTGCTCATTATAGAGCCTGTGAAATAGCCAGGACGTGCAAGGCATCGAGGCCAAGTTGTTAGTTGCAGGAGACTGAATGTGATCAAATCGACGAGCAGTGATAGCTTTGTAGCACACCGTTCTTTCTGGTAATGGTTTCTGCTCTGGGGTTTTCCACCTGCAGCTCCGTGTTCATTAAACCCGCCAGTGACTCACAGAACCACACTTGGGGAGCCTTTCTCTAATGAATGGAAGGAGGGAGCAGGGAAGAAATCGAGTGGCTCATCTTTACTTGAGAAAACACACAGAGAGGTGAGAAGCCAGCAGTAGAACCGTCCTCTGTCAATTCTAAGTGATGTCGGGCACAGTGTGTGGTGTCACACACCTGCCTTACAGAGCTGCCGTCCTAGCAGGAGAGAGACCACAGCCTCAGAAACTAATGGAAGAGACCATAGTCACAGCCACAGAAACTAATAGAAGTTTCATAGGGAGCCACTAGTCAAATGCTGTGAGCTGGAAATAACAGGCTTCATGAGGACTTATAGGCCTAGACCCAGAATGGGGGTGGGGGTAGCACATGGTGAAACTGGAATTTGAGAAGGAATAAGACAGACCCCCAGAGGGCTCCTGACACTAGTTTCGATTTTTTTTTTCGCTGCTGCAAGAGGAAATCAGAGGTCTTGAAATAAAACCCCTTTGACTTACAAAGACAAGGAGCTGGATTCCAGGAAGACTGAATCTGTGAAAAGACTCACTGTAACATGGGGGAGGGTCTTGGGGTTTTCCAGAAGGGTCCTTCTGGACTTAAGGAACCTAGCTACTTTAGAAGCTTCCCAAGACAGAGTCAGGAGTAAAATGAACTATAGACTTGGCCTTGGGATGTGTTCCTGAGTGAGGCCCTGAGTTCTGAAATGTATCCATGTATGAAGCACTGATCCTCTCTCCCTCAGTTTCTGTTTCTGGGAAAGGGGGCTAAAACATCTGTTTTGCCTATCTGGTAGAACTGTTTAATAAGAAGACTCCCTCTTAATGGTGGATAGAGAGAGACCCTTCTCTCCAACTGCTTCCAGTCCTGTGCAGAAAGCCGATGCATAACAGATACTGCTGGTCTGTCTGAAAATGACATCACGTAGGCCAAGAGATAGCTCAGCTGGTTAGAGCATTCTTCGCCATGCTCAAAGACCCAGGCTGTATGCCCTGGCACCACATAGAAACATCCTGTTAGGAAATGAGAATCAGGCTTTCTATGTCAGAGGTGATTGCTGAGAGTTAAAAAATATATATGCTCTCCCCAGGAGCTAAATGCAGCCCCAAGTAGGGGCCCCAATTAAGCCGCCTGCAGTTCCTGGGCTGACGCGCCTGGCCATGGCAGGGGCTCTAATGGGAAATGAGCAGACTTCTGGGAGTCCTGTGACAAATGTGCTACTTGGGTCGCTTGTGTGGTGCTGCTATATTTCACATGACTCATTCCACTGATAATGGCTATTAACGATTTACTATCTGTGCTTTCTCATCATAAATCCCTGCTCCTGCCCTTTTCCCCGTGATTAAAGATACCGCCGTCTGCTAGCACCTCCCCCACATTGATTGTTCCGATAGGAACAGGCTGCGGTGGGCACGCTTTCTTTGCCTTGCTCTTAGGCAGTGGAGAATGAGATTGCACATGCGGGGTCGACTTGATTTTCATGGAAATTTTATGTCTGGTTGTTTAAAAAATTGCCAAACTGTTCTCCAACACTGCACCAGAATATCTTTTGGTGAAATAGACATTTTCTCCTCATTTTCTTTTCTTTCTTTTTCATCTTTCTCTCTTTTTTAAATTTTATTAGTGATTGAATAGTGATTTACAAAATTGCATGTCAACAGAGGTATAAATTCACTCCATTCCCACCAGCAGGGTTCTGACTTCAGTCCCCCCACTCACTACAAGCCGCCACGTGGGCCAGACATCACCTCTACAACTGTCTGTCCACATTTATACACAATGGCCCCCTTTTTCTTCCTGACCCAATCCTCTCTTCCCCTCCAAGCCACTCATGACAAGTTACTACCTCCATATGACTCTCTCCTTTTCCTCCTGTCTCTTGGGGTGCTGATGAAGCTGGAGTTCAAAGCCCTCTCATCTTCTTCCTCCTATCACTTCTCCCCCGTGGGAGTATGTATCAAGGTTATTTTTGGGATGCAGAAGGTATGAGTTCTGGCTTCTGTAATTGCTTCTCATTGTACCCATTGTAGGCAGAGAGTGAATCAAGAGTGGGAGTTCAAGGCCACGCAGGTGTTACTGGCCACTAGCAGTATGACTTGAACCTGCCAGTGTGATGCGAACCTTGGATGCCAGATATGATTTAACTATTATTTCTACATCTCTCTCTCTCTCTTTCTCTCTGTGTGTGTGTGTGTGTGTGTGTGTGTGTGTACTCATTTATCCCCCACTGGGAGTCTGGACCAAAATTAATTTTGGGGTGCAGAAGGTGGGAATTCTGGCTTCTGTAATTGCTTCTCTGATGAGCATGGGAATTGGCAGGTAGATCCTTACCTCCAGTCTGTTTCTATCTTTCCTTAGTGGAAAGAGCTCTGGAGAAGTGAGGTTCCAGGACACATTGATGAGGTTGTCTGCCCAGGGATGTCAGGATGGAATCATGGTAGCATTTGCAACTTGGTGGCTGAAAGGCAGCAAGATATAAAGCAGGACAAATCGATTAATGAAGAGGAACGAAAAAGTAGGAACTGAGCAAGTGAGAATAGAGATCTTAGGGTATAAAGAAGCTAGAAAGTGCATTTTAGGCATGCTCCTAAGGGCCCACTACTATAGTAGTTTTTCGCTTGAGTTTGATAGGTAACATGGAGTTGGGATTAAAATATTGTTTGATAAGATGGTGTCCGAGTAGAGAAAAGTTCTACAAAGTTGGCTAAGGGCCTAGAGTAGCTTCCATTCTTGAAAAAATAAATCTATGAATTAAATTAACTATTTATCCCACCCATCTGATGCAGGGCCCATACATATATTTATATTTAGCACAAGAACCTGTGTAACTTCAGAGTCCCTTTTGGTCTGAGTTTGCCATTCATGATCACAACTGGGAACACTGTAGGGTGCACTCATTTCAGGATCAGTCTTCACTGAGTGGCAGGGCAGGATACCCCAGCCTCCCTTTGGAGAGTGGGGCAGTCCCTATCATTTCTGTTCCACATTGAGGGCAAGGTCCTGGGAAGGCCCTCAAGAGGGTTATGATGTCCTTCCTGATAGAAATAGATAGTGATGGTAGAGAAAGGGATTTATTAGAGGTCTTCACCCATCATATTTATGTGGGACTTCAAGGATTCCCTGACTAGGGCCCCAGATGGTGAGGTGGTATGATTGACTAAAAAGACCATTATTGGGAGTCGGGTGGTAGCACAGCGGGTTAAGTGCAAAGCGCAAGGACAGGCATAAGGATCCCGGTTCGAGCCCCTGGTTCCCCACCTACAGGGGAGTTGCTTTACAGGCAGTGAAGCAAGTCTGCAGGTGTCTCTCTTTCTCTCCCCCTCTGTCTTCCCCTCCCCTCTCCATTTTCCTCCGTCCTGTCAAACGATGATGACATCAGTAACAACAACAGTAATAACTACAGAAATAAAACAACAAGGGCAACAAAAGGGAATAAATAAATATAAAAAAGGCCATTATTAATTGAGCCAATCTCTTACCCTTATCCAATTTTGTAGGCCTCTCTTTATCTGATGACTTTACACTTTCTCCCAGTTGTTAAAATGTTGAGTGTTTTTTATTGAACCCAACCAGAATTAGGTTCTTGGGATCTGTTTTCTTTGGGCCTTTCTGCTAGATTGCCAAGCTAATTTGGTCTGATTTGTTGAGAATTTATGGTGCCTTCTTTAGGCACTTTTACTAGGATTCCGGGTTTATTAGGTATAAGTCTAATCACAGAGGACTGTTAAACACTTCTACTTTGATTTGGTTTCTCTCATATGTGGAATCTAGAAAACTGAACAAATGAACCTGAAACGAACAAACAAAAAGTCAACCCATAGTCACACTGTGGAAAACTATAGTGGTTATGGGGGGGGGGGCACAGGTCTTCAATGGTGGGAAAGGTGGGTTGGTTTCTTTTTTTTTTCACTTTGAAGTATGTCCTTGGGATTTTCCTCCCTTCAGGGTTATCTCTGGGGCATAGTGCTGGCCCTACAAACTCACCATCCCCAAAGATGTTTTTCTTTTTTCTCTTTTTTTTCCTTTTCTATTATTTCCTTCCTTCCTTCCTTCCTTCCTTCCTTCCTTCCTTCATTCTTTCTTTCTCTCTTTTTCTTTATTTTTTTCTTATTTGAAAAGACAGAAATTTGAAATAGAAAGTTAGAGAAAAAGGTAGAGACCTGCTTCCCTACTCGTGATGCATCCCAACTGTAGCTAGAAAGCAGGGCTTGAACCCAGGTTCTTGTGCATAGTATTATGTGTGCTTAATCAGGTGCACCACCAACTGGCCCCCTATCATTGGAATTTTAATAGGGAGTGTATGGAATCTATAAATTGCATTTGTCATGATTGCCATTTTAATTATATTTATTCTTTCAATCCATGAATGGGATGTTCTTTCATTTCTTTGTGTCATTCTTTATTTCTTTTAACGTCTTAACAGTTTTTATTGAAAAAGTCCTTCACCTCCTTTGTTAGATTTATTCCTGGGTATTTTATCTTTTTAAGTTTGATTCTTTCAGTCCGCTTTCCTCTGGCTCATCTTTGGTATATGAAATGCCTGCGATTTATGTGTATTGATTTTGTAACCTGCTATTTTACTGTATTTACTGATGATTGCCGGTAGTTTTTTGGGTAGAGTTTTGGGAGGCCTCTAGGTATAACAAAATATCATCTGCAAATAATAATAATAATAATAATATAACTTCTTCCTTTATAATTTGGATTCCTTTGATAGCTCTTTCTGGGAATCAGGTTCTTCAGATTGTGCCAGGTCACATCATGGGTTTCGGGGAGCACTGTAGTCCTGCCATCTTGTGGGCAATGTGAGAGGGCAGGGGTCCAGATGGTTTCGGGGATTTTGTATAAGCAGTTGGTTCTTCATGTGAAAGCTTGACAGAGCTGTAATCATTTACTTGTGAAGAAAAAACTTGTAGCAAGTTAGTTTACTATAATTGATAATTGGATGACTAGAATTGGTTTAAATATCTTTATAATTTTGGAAGGCCTTTTTAGTATGATGTAAGGCTGTTTAAACAATTTAAGGGCAATAAAATGTGGAAAGGTAAAGAGAAAAAACAGAGTTAGAAGCCTCAGGCATGAGAATCATTAGCATAACCATTGTGTGATCTATCATTCACCAGGCTGGTTCTATCTCTTTAATTGAGAAGGTATTTGAGAGCTTTACATATCAATAATGTCTTTTCTACCTTTTGTCACACCCAGTTAAGATGGAGACACACCCTGGGTGTGTGATACCTATTTTGAAAGACTCTGAATTAAAAAAAAAATTAAAGGTTAACCTATTTAGCCTCATGTAGCAGTCTCTGTACTGCAGGATCTTCAGACCAAATTTAGTTTAAATATATTGATTTTTAACTAATTTTTACCTTAGACTTTAAACAAACTCAGGTTACTTAGAGAGTTAACACACATTAGTGACAATGTTTCTTAGAACATTTACAGTGCCAGACAGATGCCAGATTTGTTGTGCATTAATTTCCAAACGATCAGTCCACAGGGAATTTGGGGGGGCCCTCCAAAAATGTCCTGTATAGAGAATTTGTATTTTAATTTTGGAGATGATCACTTGTCACATTAAATATTTAGACTTTTACCTTAAATACTCAGTCATCTTAGCAAATTAATTTATTCTTATTTTTATTTTTATTTATTTTTTATTCCCTTTTGTTGCCCTTGTTGTTTTATTGTTGTAGTTATTATCGATGTCATTGTTGTTGGATAGGACAGAGAGAAATGGAGAGAGGAGGGGAAGACAGAGAGGGGGAGAGAAAGATAGACACCTGCAAACCTGCTTCACCTCCTGTGAAGCGACTCCCCTGCAGGTGGGGAGCCAGGGGCTCGAACCCGGATCCTTATGTCGGTCCTTGCGCTTGGCGCCACCTGCGCTCAACCCGCTGCGCTACTGCCCGACTCCCAGCAAATTAATTTTAACTTTATAAGAATGGTGTTGAAAACTCCTTCATTTAACTTTGCCTGGTAAGAATGTAGCTTCAAAGTTATACTTTTAACCTTAAAGTTAATATTTACCAAACTTCAGACACATACATAAACATGTAGTCTATAACACACAAGAAGAGAAAAGCCTTTGTTACGAAGACATATCATGTCAAACACAAATTTAGATCTGTACTGTCTTTGAACCGTTTTTACTCACACAGTTTTTGAGACCAAGTGTTTCGCATTTATACTATGAATTTTAAAAAAATCAAAAGAGGAAAAAACAGATTTTTAGGACTGTTTCCGGACGTCTCCAGAAACCTCTGCCACATCAGGCATGTCCATATAAGGTCAATTAAGTTTCAGAGTACTCTGAGCAAAACGGGTCATATGTAAGATTTTCAGTCATTCATAACAATCACTTACAATAACACAACTGGCCAATCATAGCATGGAGCATGGGTTTACAGCTGTAGAATTTTTACTGGAATATTGACAGCAGACTGTTTGCCTAACCTGATGCTTTCAAAGGGTGACACGTGAAGCAGAGGGGGCAGACAGCAAGCTTAAGATATTCAGAGAGAACGAGGGGGGAGAGAGAAGCAGTAGGGAGGTTTTGTTTTTGGGCTCTGTGAACTAGTTTTTTCAGGTCCTGCCATGTCACATTATGGGTCCTGGAGGGTGTCCTGCACCTAATCCTCTTGACAAAGCTGGCAAAGGTATTCTGTGTCCAATAGCAGCGGGGGAGGAGCCGTGGCAGGAGGAGCCAGAAAAGCAGCAGGGGCAGCCAGAGATGTGTCTGCCGAAAAGGGAGCAGTTGGGTGAAGTGCAGAGGGCTTAGACTGAGTCAGGATTGGGGCAGGTGGGGAGACAGGCTCGGGAGGTTTTGCTTTCTCTAGAAGGCATGTATGGTGCTGGGCAAGCAGAATGACCTTCTCCTTTAACTCTTGAATCTCAGCCTCAAGGTCCCTTAGACTGGGGCTGTTTTCCAAGTTAGAGTTGCCACTCTCCATGGGAGACAAGGGAGGGGGAGCCAGGGGAGTCTTAGTGGGAACTTCCCTGGTCTTTTGGGGAGGGGGCCCTGCATATCTCCTGAAAGCTGCGATCATGGTCAAGAGGAACCAAGGTGTGGCCGAGAGCAAAATGTCCCAGAGACAGAAACTGTCTAGCGGAAAAGGAGTAGAGGATTTGGGGATCCTCTTGATAAGGAGGAAGGTTGCCCATGTCAGAGGGGTCTCAGGAAAATAAGAAGAGGGAGAAAAAGAACCTCAGTGCCTTCATAAACACGAAGTTGCAGAGAGCCAAGCGGCTGTGTACTTACCTACGTCTGCAGCTTGTGTGTGAAGCTGAGTTGGGGGTTGCCCCACGTTCGAGTGCCACATGTCGGGCTAGCATCGTGCACGAGAGATGACCCAGGGACTAAGCTCGTAACGGCAAAGCAATACAAATCTTTACTCATTCAAACGCCCCAGAGTCGGGCGGTAGCACACCTGGTTAAGCCATGTGGCGCCAACCGCAGTGGCTGGCATCAGCCTCTCGGTCTACATGCTCGCCCTCCTCCGGGTCGGGACATGGAAGAGACAAGACAGAAGGGAAGTGGCTTGACAGTACCATACATGGTTAGGAAAGGGGCAGAGAAAAATGGAAGGGGCTGGAAAGGTAGGAACTTCCTTAGCAACTGTTGGGAGGATTTTAACTGGTAGGATAATACCCTGGAGGCAGGGAGGGCCTTGAGGGTAGAAAGAAGATAGATCAAAGGAATGGAATGGGTGGGGATCTTTCAAGAAAAACGATGATTATGTAGATAGGCCATAGTATCAGGAATGCAAGGTGCTTAATGAGCCCTGCCAAACTCAACCACATCCACACAGTTTCCCAACACCAGCCTTTTTCTATCTTTCCCTAGTAGGGCAGGGGTCTGGAGAGAGGAGATTCCAGGACACATTGGTGAGGTTGGTGTCATGATAGCATGTGCAACTTGGTGGCTGAAAAACATTAAGATATAAAGCAGAATGAATTGTTTAATAATCAGGAACCTAAAGGTAAGAATAGAGCAGATGAGATTAAGAGTCTCTGTTTTGGAAAAAGCTAGGAAATCTATTTTAGGTATATTCCAAGGGTCCCATAACTTCACTAATTTTTGCCTCAGCTCAACAGCTAACACACAGGTAGGCTAAGAGCACATATATACATAAGTTAGGGGAAATATATATCTCAAAGTAGAAGTGCACAATAGTTTTCACTGATTCAGTAAGTGCAGCAAGCAAGTAGAAAGACCTAAAAAAGACACCATAAAATACTTAATCAAATAGTTTCTACTTAGACCTAGATACCCTCCTCACCTACTTCCTATTTCACTTCCCTCATTCACTCTAAGGCTAAACTTGTCAGACAAAGTAAGGACTACAAAAGCTGAATAAGGGCAAGAGACCAGCAAATTTTAACGATGGTTCTTTTGGTCATTGCCATGCCACCCCATCATCCAGAGCCCCAGTCAGGGAATTCTGGGATTCCCACATAGACATGATGGGCCTAGATCTCTAGCAGACCCCCCTCTCCACCATCACCGGTCATCTCCATCAGGAACAACATCATGAACCCTCTTGTGGGCCTCTACAGGACCTTGCCCTCAATTTGGAACAACAATAGTAGGGACTGCTTTACTCTCTAAAGAGAGGCTGGGTCAACATATGCTCTTCCACTTGAGGAGAACTGGTCCTGAATTGGGTGCAGCCTAGAATGTTCCTAGCTGTAACCACAGAATGTGAGCTTAGACCTACAGGGCTCCAGAGGTTACACAGGCTCCTTTGCTGAATATGGGGCCCAGATCAGATTGATGGGGTTTACAGTTAAGAATATCTTTAGGGTTTAATTGTAAATAAGATTGCTTCTTCATTTCCATTTCCTCTGACTCATCATTTATGTATAAAAATGCCTCGGAAATAATGTATTTTGCTTTTGTGTCCTAATATCTTACTGAATTCTTTATATTTTCCAGTAGGTTTTTGGTGGAATCTTTGGAGTTCTCTATGGATGTTATGTGCCTTCTACAAATAGCAGTAGTGTCACTTTTTTTCTTTTCCAGTCAGGATTCCTTTACTATCTGTTTCTTGTCTCTTGCCATAAATAAAGCACCTATTATTTGGTTGCTAGTGGAGCTGAGCTCAGTTAGTACTTGTTTTTCATTTTTGGGTGGGTTCCTATATGGTACGTATATATTAATGATAGGCATGTCATCATTATAGAGTCTTCATCTGTATTCCTTATTATCTTTGTGATTGCAAGTACTTCTCTGTCCTTTCCTCTATGTTGTCGGCTTCGATCCCCTTGCTCCAGTGTTTTGCTCTGTGTTTGTGCTCGTCATGTGCACTGGTGTGATTAGTCCAGATAGTTCTCCCCTTCCTCTCCTCACGATGCCCTTTGTTTCCTCTACCATGTGTGTGCGCAGCACTTAATACTTGACCTGAGGTAGCCTTAGTGAGACCAGCGGGTCACGGCCACAGGTCTTTGGTAAAGGCTGCAGCACTGAGGCTGCATGAGCCCACACAGTGGCCAGATCTGTATGGAGTGCTTGCCCAGCTCAACTTGTGTTGAGTTCAAGCCAACAAGAACAAGTCTAGGTGTCGGCAGCTATATGTGCCCGCAGCATCTGTGAACCGAGGTCACATGGGCCTAGATGGAACCTGGGGTTTCATTCTGAGTCTTTCTTTACTCGTGTGAGTGTAGCTCTGACTTCTCTCCTCCTGTAGGCTCTCTCTTGTACCTTGCTGTAGCAACTCTGTTCTCACAGCTTCCGAAAATGTTTTGTGTGGATGGTTCTCTCACTAGAGTCTCTGTTGTGATTGCTGGAGGAAGGAAACAGAGAGCCTCTTGTTTGGGCCATTTTGACACACACACACCCACCCACACTCTCTTCACTGTTGTTGTTGCACAGAGAATAACAACTTTCCAGGTCAAAGCAATCAAGGAAAAAGAACTATGGCTTTTATGGCAGAGATTGGGATGGTACGAGTCCTCCTCTCTGCAAAGGCAGGGTGCTTTCTGCAGCAGAACAAGCTTTCAAGTATTTGTTAAAGTTCTAATAAGGTGGAAGGCCAGGCATGAAGACCCGACAGTATGACACAGAAGCTCAGAGAGCATGTGGAGGGGGTTGAGAACAGATAAAAGCAGCAGGGTGTGATTTTGCCTTGTGAACCCCACAAACACCTGCTTGCTCTGTCTGCTCTCTGCTGAGGCAGGATGGGCAAGAAGTGCTTGGAGGGGAAGGTAGCAAAGTTATTATGAATCTGCTTGGCTCCTAATCAGAAATCAGTACCTTTTGCATCTTGCTTTGATAATCTACGTTCATAGGCTTAGATGGATGCCTGCCTCTGGGACTGTCAGGGAGACATAATTTCCCTTTGGCATTACTCATAAAAGGCAGATCTTGGAAATACTAATATGTGTGTAGGGAAGGAACACAATTTTCTTTATTAAAGCCTCCAGGAATCTTTTAAGTATCCAACAGCGGAAGCGTGTTTCTCAGTGAGATATACATTTCTCTTGTGACAGTTTCTTTGCATCACAAACCCACCTTTGATGTCTTGCTAGTAAAGGATTGATGGGTAGGGTACTGCAGGCTGACTTGAGAATTGAACTTGGCCCAAGACCATGAGAAATTCTGTAAATAGCTCAGGGATTTATTAGAGCTGCAGGAACACTTGGCATGAAGTCCAAGTGCTTGCTGTCAAGCAAGGGAAACTGGAAATGATCTGGGGATGTAGGGGTTGGGAAGGGCATGGACTCGGCCTCTGCCGTCCAGCCTGGAGTGCTTGCTAACACCACTACGGCATGATTGCTTTACTAAGTCTGCTTCAAGCTGTATCTGTCATTGCTGCTCTGATCGTTGACAAAGTGTCACATAGTCATCATGTTTAACAGTCAGCCAAGACTAGAGATACGGACCCCTTGGTCACAGAGGGCTCTTCAGAGGCTGGTGCGTATTGGCTTTAATCAAATAGGTGCTGCATAGGCCTTCTGCAAATGGAGCATCACACAGGACTTTAGATTTCTACTGGACAGATCTTAGTTCTACATAGGAAGCTATGTTCGAGGCTAAGGAAACTTGACACTAAAAAATTTGAAGGAAAGGCAGGGGTAGATAGTATAATGGTTATGCAGAGACTTATGCCTGAGGCTCCAAAGCCCCACACCACCCTAAGCCAGAGATGAACAGTGGTCTGGTCAATATAAATAAATACATAAATACATAAATAAAATAAAAATCACAAAGAAATTGTTGGGGAGGGTGCTGACAAAATAGCTCACTTGGCTAATGTATCTACTTTGCCGTGCACATGACCCTATTTTTTTAAATATATACTGAGTGTTTTTGTAAGTATTTTCAATAACATATAAATCAACATTTAAAATGTAAAGAGATCAGAAGAGAAAATAGTTCACAAAATGCAAACGCATTTGAACGCATTTATCTCATCACGAAAATAATTCAGTTTAATTAAGTGGCAAGAACACTGAGATGAAAATCAGAGGACTACTGTTGTGTTTATTGGAAATAAATTGAAAGAGAGGGGGTGGTGGTAGAGAGGAAGAGAGACACCTGCAGCTCTGCTTCACCACTTGTAAAGCTTTCCCCTACAGGTGGGGACCAGGGGCTCGAACCTGGGTCCTGTGCGTTGTAACATGTGTGCCACCACCTGGCCCCTTAAAAATATTTTAAGAACTATAGGGGAAGTACTGGGATAGGTAATTTAGCGGGGTGATGGGGGGTACATGGACTTGCCCAAGCCTAGCTATCTGGACTAGCTCTGAGAACTCCACACCCATCTCCCCCACATACAGCCCTTAGGAACACATATGAGTTCCACTATCTCGACCTCTGAGATCTTTTGGTCACCATGACTGCTGTATGTGTGTCGGGCAGTTGCTGTGTGCGCAGGGCGGGTACTTGCATACATGCAAGTATGTTCTAGAGCCTCCTCCTCTAGCTGAGCTCCCCAGTTGCCGGGAGCTATCAGCTATGCCTGTTCATTAGCAGGCAAAGATCTTCTCCACAGCTCTTCTCTCTGGTGCTATCTTTAAATTGGTTAGCCTGGCACTCGCCTGCTGTGGAGAAGTAGTTCAGAAATAATTAAACTGCTACCAGGAATGAATGCGTCATGGCCTGGTGTTGCCAGGCTGCTTGGGCAGGAACATGGGGGTGGTTCACTAAGGGAGCCCAGCCAGGATAAAAAGTCATATTTTGTTTTCTAAAGGTGGAATTCAGATCCAGTAAATCTGAATACTGAATACTGCTTTGCATCATAGCATCCCATCTGTCAGAGAGGCTGGGTCAACAACTTCCCCTGATTTTTGGAGCACCTCACTGCTGGTGAATGAGAAGGCAGTGCCATGTGTAATGTCATTCACTTGAGCTGAGTTTCATGTCCTTCCTTCCCTTCCTAGGCTGACGATCCACGCCGAATGCCCCATGCACTTGGAGGACTTCCCCATGGACGTGCACGCCTGCCCACTGAAGTTCGGAAGCTGTACGTACTTTCTCCTTTTTCTGTTTGCCTCATTTTTTGCCCAAAAGGAAGCTGAGTGCTTTCTCGATGGTCTCCTGGGCTGGAGTAGCCCTCACACCTGAGCAGGAGACTTAGCTGGTAGCAGAGTTAGCTTTCTAGGTGGCAGACCTTATCTGACCATCTCAGACATCTGTGCTTTAGACCACCCAGAAGACACAACAAGGAAAAACCAACAGAGAATACAGCAGCAGCTTCCTAAGGCAAGAGGACTCAAGCAGAGTACGGATGTTTGATATGCCCAGCCCACCTGCACCACTATGTACTTCTTCCAGCTTCACAGCAATGGCCAAGAATGGCAGATTCAAAGAATTTCTCATTTTTAGAGAATATTACTTTTTCTGGTAGCTGTAAATCTGACAGAGAATAAGCAGATACATAGCCCATATTCAAATGGATTAGAAAAATCCAAATTGAATAGAATTGGAGTGAGTCTCAATTCAAAGAATTTCTGAGTAAGTTTCATATAGGGAGTCATCAGAGCAATACATCAGGCCTGTGTAGCTCGTGTCTCAATTAGATTTAGCTCTGTATTTGAAAGTAGAAAGTGCATTTGAAGAAAAAACAACAAATAATTACGCCTGACATCTTTTTTCAATCATTGTCAAATATTTATAGATTGGCTCCTGTGTGTCAGCTCCCTTCTAGAGGCTTGGAATGCATCCATGAATAAAACAAAGACCTGCCTTTGTGCTGTTTATATTATAGAGCAAGATTGTGAAAGAGTCCTAAACAATGGGGATAAAATCAAGTATAATGTGTATGTTGTAAAGCAAGAAGCACCATAGGAAGACATAAGGGCTATGAACCACATCTTGGTATGGGCATTGGTGTCCCCGTTATATTTTTAAACCAGGGTCATCAGCGTCTTTGAAAAAAGTGGTTGGGAAAGATGGCTTAAGGAGGTTAAGAGTTTAAAAGATAGAAGAAGTAGGAATAAGACCCTATGGGTAGAAAAGTGTCTGGATTTTTTTTTTCTTTTTTCTTTTTCTTTTTTTTTTTTCCTTTTCCTTTCTTTTCGTGTATCTGGCTTTTTCAGTAGCACATGTGATTGGCTAGATTGAATGAGCAAGCCTGGGAGAGGGTGAAACCAGAGAGGGGGCTAGGTCACTGAGAGTCTTAGAAAATATTAAAGGACTTTGATTTTTATTCTGCGACAAAATGGGAAGTGATTGGAGTATTCTGAACATAACAATTGCATTATCTGACTTGTGTTTTCAAAGAATCACTAAAGACATTCTTCTGAGAGTAGGAGCATGGGAGGAACAGAAGCAAGGAGCTCAGTTGTGAGGTCATTAGAGTCTTCAGATGAGAGATGGCAGTGGCTCAGAGCAGAGTACCACAGTCGCAGTGCTGAGAAGTGACTTGCTTATGGATATGTTGTGAAGGATACCCCCAGGGCAGCCACTGGCAAATTAGATGTGAGCTGTTAGAAAAGAGAGACCTCAAGGGAGGGAGACTTTGGATGTTTGTCCTTGTGTGCTTTCTGCTCTGGTCAGTCAGACTATTTATGGGTAAACATTTTCCCCCTTACAAGCAGTGAGGGAACTAAGAGTTACAGAAGTCACAAAGACTGAAGAGATGAAGATTCTAGAGAAAGGGTAGTACTTGTCATAGGCGCACTGGTGTCTTGACTCTGTTGATGTGTGCCGGTGCGGAGTTCCGGTTTGTCCCCAGACAAAACGCTGCTGCTCAATGATAGGGGAGCTACCCAGCAATGGTTTCGATGTTCACACAGAACCAAAGTCAGAAGAAGTAGGGATCTAGAACATTTCAACATCTTGCCTAACACCCTTTCACCATTACAACTACTGAATGGTGAATTTACACAGATCAGGAAGCTGAAAAGGAAGATGAAAACCTTTGAATTACAGATCTGGCTTCCCACTGTCTCACAGTGCTGTGCAAAAGAAGACACACCAGGCTATCAATTAGAAACCCCAGAGAAGTCGTGTCCTAGTTACAAGGGAACAGCAGAGACAAGACAGGTTTAACCCAAACCCGAGCCCTGCACAGCCCCTTATAGGAAAAAGATGATCATTCTGCCTACCCTCTCTCGCAAAGCAGCCTCCCTGACAGAGGCCAACATCGTCTGGAAACTCTGCATTTTTATTACATGGTGTTTGGAATTCAATAAAAAAAGCAATAGGCATGGCAACAGGCAGGAGCCCATGACCTCAAGCCAAGATTAAAAACAAACAGAACATAGAATTTGGACACTGATGCTCAGGGGATCCAGATATCACAGTTAGTAGATATAAACTGTAAAAATAAGAAAAAAAAATTAAATGGAGCAAGAGGTAGAGATCCTGGGCCAAGCACTGCTCAGTCACTGTGTGCGCTCCAAATACTTTTAAAAATCGTAGTGACTGTTTTCAAGCAAACATTGGAAGGGATGAATACAATAGATCAAATCTAAAGAGTTTGAACAGATAATTGAGATCTATCAAGAAAAATAAATTGGAAATTACTTGTGGAAGAAAGTACAGCATCCTAAATTCTGTTTATCAAAGTCGTGGAAAAAGCAAGCCCTAGGGTGAGCAGTAATAATTGCATTGCAAATACACAACAGACGTCTCATCTAAACGTATTAAGATCCCCTAGAAATCTATTACGCACCAGTCAGAAAACTCAATGGGAAAATAAGCCCAGGTGTTGAGCAGATACCTTATAAAACAAAGCTTCTCTCTCTCTCTCTCCCCCCGCCTCTCTCTCTCTCTCTCATATATATATATATATATATATATATATATATATATATATATATATATATATATATATGTATGTATATATATACATATATATACATACACACACACACACACACACACACATATATATATCTCACACACACACACCAATCAGTAGCACTCATGGGTAGGAAATATAAATTAACATCCAGAGAGTACCAATCCACAAGGATTACTAACATGACTAGAGAATATCAAATCTTTTGAGGCTATAGAGCACACAGGTCTGTTGCAATGCACTGCCGATAGGAATATGAATTTCTCCAAATTTTTGGGAAACTGGTGCCACTTCACATGACCCAACAACTCTAACACTGAGCATATTTCCAGCCATATGAGTTTTTGTCTACCAGAAGGCACACAGTGAATGTTTATAGTATCCATCAAACTACCCCAAGGTTCATCAGAATAGAGTCAAAATCAAGGACAGGAGAAAAGCTCCCTTGGATAATGCACTGTTCTGCCCTGAACAACTGGGTTCAAGCCTGGCCCCCACCACACTAAAACAGATTTCAGTGCCGTGGCCTCTTACACTCTCTCAGCCTCTTTTTACACCTGATTTTTACTTGTGATTAATGGTGTGTTACAAGATGGTAGGATCACAGGGTGTACTTCCACACCACACCCCCCCACCAAGGTTCTGTGTCCCTACCCTCCCACCTCCCAAAGATAACCACCAGATTTCTCATAAGTCTTACAAACAGTTTGCTTGCTTCTGGGTTTGCTTTTTATTTATTTATGTATTTATTTATTTCCCCCCTATGTTTTTATTTTCAGGAAAAAAATATTAAAAATCAGTAGACAGAGTGAACTGTCGCGCCTGGTAGAGTGCACACATTACCAAATGCCAGGATCAGGGTTCAGAATCCTGGTCCACACCTGCAGATCAGTCTTACAGGCCTATCTCTTCCACCCCCCCACTTCCTCACTCCCTCCCTCCCTCTCCCTCTCTTCCTCTCTCACACAACCCTCTCTGTTTCTCTGTCTCTATCAAATAATAGGAAGAAAAGGAAAAATAAAGATTTGTTTGAAAAATAAGTAAAAATTTTAAAAAACACAACAGTGGTCACTAGACATGTCCACAGTGAGTCCTGTCAGCAGTCACAGTTCAGTTTATTATGCACACAACATGGAGGAGGTCATAGGTCATGCCAGTCAGAAGCCAGATGCTCAAATATGGGATTCTGTTTGCGTTATATTCACTCACAGATAAGACCAACCCATAGAACTAGTCTTTACAGGCTGGGAGTATGGATCGACCTGTCAACGCCCATGTTCAGCAGAGAAGCAATTACAGAAGCCAGATCTTCCTCCTCCTGCATCCAATAATGACCCTGGGTCCATACTCCCACAGGGTTAAAGAATAGGAAAGCTATCAGGGGAGGGGAGGGGACATGGAGTTCTGGTGGTGGGAATTGTACCCCTTTATCCTATGGTCTTGTCAGTGTTTCCATTTTATAAATAAATTTAAGAAAGAAGTAGTCTTTATCTTCAATGAAATGAATCCAATTACACAGAAGACTAAGACGACCATAAACCTATGGGACTACATCAAATTAAAAGCTGCTGCACAGCAAGATAAACCACCACCCAAACGAAAAGACCCCTTACATGCCATACATTAGACAGAGGCTAAGAACCAGAATATAGAAAGAGCTTGCCAAACTCAACCACAAGAAAACAAATAACCCCATCCAAAAATGGGGAGAGGACAGGGACAGAATATTCACCACAGAAGAGATCCAAAAAGCTGAGAAACACATGAAAAGATGCTCCAAGTCTTTGATTGTCAGAGAAATGCAAATAAAGACAACAGTGATACCACTTCACTGCTGTGGGAATGTCATACATCAGAAAAGGTAACAGCAGCAAATGCTGGAGAGGTTGTGGGGTCAAAGGAACCCTCCTACACTGCTGGTGGGAATATCAATTGGAACAACCGCTGTGGAGAACAGTCTGGAGAACTCTCAGAAGGCTAGAAATGGACCTACCCTATGATCCTGCAATCCCTCTCCTGGGGACATATCCTAAGGAACCCAACACGCCCATCCAAAAAGATCTGTGTACACATATGTTCTTAGCAGCACAATTTGTAATAGCCAAAACCTGGAAGCAACCCAGGTGTCCAACAACAGAGGAGTGGTTGAGCAAGTTGTGGTCTATAAACACAATGGAATACTATTCAGCTATAAAAAAAATGGTGACTTCAGCATTTTCAGCCAATTCAGGATGGACCTTGAAAAATTCATGTTAAGTGAAATAAGTCAGAAACAGAAGCATGAATATGGGATGATCTCATTCTCAGGCAGAAGTTGAAAAACAAGATCGGAAGAGAAGACACAAGTAGAACCTGAACTGGAACTGGAACTGGCCTATTGCACCAAAGTAAAAGACTCTGGGGTGGGTGGTGAGGAGAATACAGGTCCAAGAAGAATGACAAAAGACCTAATGGGGGTTGTATTGTTAAATGGAAAACCAAATGTTATGCATGTACAAACTATTTACTGTCCAGTGTAAAACACTAATTCCCCAATAAAGAAGTTAAAAAAATAGTCTTTAACGTTATATCTGGAACTGCTATTATTTTAAAATTTCTTACATACGCAGGTGTGGAGTTCTGGAATAACACTTGAAACTCCAGCATTTTTATAAATCAAATATCAGTCAGAAATACTTTTCTGCTCTTTAGTTGTTTTTATGGCTTTCCAACATTTTAAATAGTAGATCGATGCGTTTGGAAGAATTAACAAAAACCAGTACTAAGTAGAAGGTACTTAAACACTAATATTCCTTATTGAATAGTCCTTGAATAGCAATGACCTTTTGATCTTTCTGGTATAGTAAATAGCACTACACAGAATGAAAAGTTAGCACTTCTACTTTAAGAGTTTATTTGGTGAGGGGGCAGGTGGTGGCACACCTGGCTGAGTACACAAGTTACAGTGCTCAAGAAATTGGGTTCAATTCCCTAGTCCTCACCTGCATGGGGGAAAGATTCACAAGTGGTGTCTCCTCTATCTCCCTTTCTCTTTCTCTCTCTGTCTCTGTCTCTCTCATCAATTTCTGTGTCTCTACCCTACATAAATAAGTTTTTTTTTTTAAAGAGTCTATATGCTGGCCTTGGGGAGATAATATCATGGTTCTGCAAAAAGCTTTTCAGGCCTGAAGCTCCAAGATCTCTAGTTCAATCCACCACACCACCATAAATAAGCCAGAGCTGAAGTGTACTCCACTTAAAAAATAAGAGTTTATTTGACTTAAAAAAAAAAATGCCTTGTTAGTACCAGGGTCTTCCACATATGGTCTCACCTCCTCAGATCACTTTCTTTTCACTCAGACAGGAGAAGCACCAAAGCTTCAGCGTTGCCATAGTACTTCCCACACGGTGCTGGGCTCTGACCCAGGGTGCATGCGCAATAGTGAGCTCGTTTCTCCAGCCCTGGCTGTTCTGTCTCTGTTTTTTTTCTAAGAAAAATTAATTTTTAGAATTTATTTATAAAATACAAATATCGAAGATCATAGGATACTTACTTCCTTTTTGATAGGAAAGGTGGAAAAAGAAAGGGAGAGAGACACCAGCTGCACTCTTTCCCTGCTCTTGAAATATCCCCCCTGCAGGTGGGGACCAGGGCTTGAACCTAGGACCTTGTACACTGTAATGTGTGTGCTCAACCAAGTACACAACCACATGGCTCCTCAAACTATTTTTCTTTTCTTTTGTTTCTTTTTGTGTAAATGCAGACTTTAATATACTATTTTAACACTTTATTTAGGAGACAGAATTAAGAGGGAAGGGAGAGATAGATAGAGAGAAACTTTTGGCACTGCCTCACCACTCATAAAGTCGTGTCCCCCTCCCTGCCCCCACAGGTGGGGACCAGGTGCCTTTCTCCCTTTCTGGGCCCTTGTGCACTGTACTGTGTGTGCTCTACCAGGTGCACCACCACTCAGCCCCTTCCTCAAATTGTTTCTTGAAAGAATAATTGAGGGTCTGTAATGTTGTGTACTCTTCATTTAGACTTAAGGGTAACCAATTTATAGGACCGATTCCCCATTGGCAGCAGATAGACCTCAAACTCAGACTCACAATAAGTGAAATCAACTCTCAGGTGCTCCTGTCCCCTAGACATGTGAGTGCAGTTTCAGATGTCCAGGGGTTTAGAAACGTATTGGTCCGAGCCATTGATTTTGCCTTCAGGTCCTTAAAAATTCATTGTCTATTGTTGAACCTTAAATCTTCCAAGGGAATCGTAATACTTTCCCTAATGTGCTGATTTCTCAACTAATTTTTCTTACTGTACTTGCTATTTAGAAAAAATACATAAATCTGCCAATAATTGCCAGGAAGGATTTCCATAGTCAAGACAGGCTTAGCTTCACATGGACCACCTGTGCCCCTCTGGGTATGCTGACTGTGTGGGGTCGGAGCCTGGTGTTCAGGAGAAATAGTGCACTGGAGGGCTTGGTGCCATCTTTGGGATGGGTTTTAGAGCCATGTGTCAGAGGATTCACTAAGGAAATAATGGCGTGTTGACACTGAGGGCTGTTTCCTGAACCATGGAACATTTAGAGGCTGCAGAGAAGAGAATAATTCAGCCCGTATGAAGGACGGGTCAGGTAAAATAGGAGGAAAAGTAAAGGAATATGGTGTTCTGAGAGCCAAATGAAATGCATCATGGAGTGATTTACTTGTTAAAAGTCTTAAGTGGACAGTTAAAACTAATCTTCAAAAATTTAATGAGGAAACAACTTTGGAATGTGGAGTGAGGACTTCTGCAGAAGCACTCCTCCACAAAAGCAAGAAGAACATTTTCTGAGCATTACAAAGAGAGCCCAAATAGACATTCGTAAGGACCTAATGAAAGGCTTACAACAATCCATTGGTGGTAGGAGACAAGAAAATGCCAGAGAATTCCAGGTTTGATCCCCAATACAACGTAGGCGGTAGAAGAGAGCTCAATGGATGGTGGCATGGTATTTCTCCCTATCTCTGTCTCTGTCTCTTGCTCTCAGAATGAAAAAGAATAAACAAATTGGCACAGTGGAATCATGCATAAGACCAAGTGCCAACAAAACACAAAAGAAGGCAGACTCTAAGAGCACTCACTCATGTTCCCAAGCTCTCCTCCCTCTGTCAAAGCCTTGATGATTGTGTAATGATCAAAGGGTAAATCCTTCAGCTGTAACAATAATAAGGACAGATGCATCTAACTATAGAACCCTGGGATGTAAAAAAAAAAAAAAAAGCACAGAATTGAAAAGAACAGAAGCAGTTCAATATTAATAAGTGAAGCTTTCAATACTCCACTTTATTTTTTCATTTTTACTGTTATTTTTATTTTTTGCCTCCAGGGTTATTGCTGGGGCTCGGTGCCAGCACTGCGAATCCACTGCTCCTAGAGGCCATTTCCCTCCCATTTTTGTTGCCTTTGTTGTTGTTATTGATGTTGTCCTTGTTGAATAAGACAGAGAGAAATGGAGAGAGGAGGGGAAACAGGGTGAGAGAAAGATAGACACCTGCAGACCTGCTTCACTGCCTGTGAAGCGACCCCCCTGCAGGTGGGGAGCCGAGGGCTTGAACCGGGATCCCTACACCGGTCCTTGCCGCTTAGTGCCATATGCACTTAATCCCCTGTGCTACCACCCGACCCCCAATACTCCACTTTAAATAAAAAATAAATAAAACAACTAGGCAGAGCATCAACATAGGAGGAAGAACTCAAACCACTTGCAAATCAACTAGATCTAACAAACATACACTGTCATCTGCAAAACAACATAAGAATGCACATGATCTCAAAAGCACATGGAAAATGTTTGGGGGGAGACCAGAAAATAAGATTGAATTAGTCAAAAAGTATTGGAAAATATATGAAATATGTTATCTGACATGAATTGAGAGAAATTAGAAATCAGTAGTAGAAGGGGATCTGGGAAATTTGCAAGTATGTTTAAGAGAACACTACTGAAGAAGCAGTGGGGGTCAAAGAAGAAATCACGTGCAAAGCGCAGGGACCGGCGTAAGGATCCCGGTTCGAGCCCCCGGCTCCCCACCTGCAGGGGAGTCGCTTCACGGGCGGTGAAGCAGGTCTGCAGGTGTCTGTCTTTCTCTCCCCTCTCTCTCTGTCTTCCCCTCCTCTCTCCATTTCTCTCTGTCCTAGCCAACAACAAAGCAACGTCAACAATGGCAATAATAACCACAACGAGGCTGCGACAACTAGGGCAACAAAAAGGGGGAAAAATGGCCTCCAGGAGCGGTGGATTCATGGTGCAGGCACCGAGCCCAGCAATAACCCTGGAGGAGAAGAAAAAAAAAAGAAGAAGAAGAAATCACAAAGAGAATTAGGTAACAGTTTGAAATAAACGAAAATTATGGCCCACATACCAAAATTTACGGGATGCTGAGGGTTTAAGCAGTGTTCAGAGGGGGAATTTTATAACTCCAAAGCTTACATTAGAAAGAGGAAAGATTCAAAATCCATAACCTGATGCTGTACTTCAAGAGACTAGAAAAAGGAGAGCAAACTAAATCTAAAGTAAGCTGAAGAAAGAAAGAATAAACACTGTAGTGGAATTAAAGAATAGAATTGAGATGAGAATGGAATCCTCTTCATGAAATTAGAGAACAGAAGAAGATTAAATGAAAGTCAAAAGAACCTAGAAATTGGTCATTTGAAAAAGTAAAACTGATCAACCTTTTGTTAGACTGTCCATGATGAGAAAAAGAGAATCAAATTACAGAACTCATGAGAGGACATCATTACTGACCTTACAGAGTTATACAGAAAGACTGCATGTATGGCAACAAATTCCAGCCTGCATGAAATGGAAATGTTCCAAGAAATATACAAATGACTGACACTGAATAAGAATTCTGATTTTATTGGACCTAAACTAAGTAGAGATCCAATTAGTAAATAACTTCCCACAGGAAAAATGCAAGCCCAGATGGCTTCACCATTGGAGTCTATCAGATATTCAAAGAAGAATTAATACCAGTCTTCACAGTGTCCTGAAAAATATAGAAGGTAACATTTCTTAATTGGGTCAGTATTTCTCTGATACCAGAAGCAAAGGTCACCAAAAAAGAAACCATGGCCAATTACTCCTTATGAATAAGCCTCAAAAAATCTTCAGCAAAATATTAGCAAACCGAAATCAAGCAAACTTAGAAATAATTGCACTCCAAGGGGATTTATGTCAGAAATATACTTGGCTCAACAGCCAAAATTCAACTAGTGTGATATACGACTAAAATAGACTGAAAGATTAAAAACCACATATATACAACATTGGGAAAAAAGGTGGACTCATAGTTCAGGAACCTAGCTGCAGCAGTAACCCTCCAGGCATGCATGCATGCATGCATAAATAAATAAATAAATAAATAAATAAATAACCACATACAGAAACACGTACCCTGCTCTAGAAACTGAAACTGGGCCTGGGGAGACAACATAATGGTTATGCAAAAGACTTTTATGCCTGAGGCTCTGAAGTCCCAGGTTCAACCCCCAGCACCACTATATAAGCCAGAGCAGAACAATGCTCTGATCTCTATCTCTCCCTTCCCCACTGTATATCTCTCATTAGAAATAAACATAAAGTAAAGAAAGAAACTGAAACTGTGTCCTGACAGGCCAGTGACTGGTGACTATAACACTCTGAATAATTTCCAGTCCTGTGGTGACAGATATTTGATGTACCTATAAACTAGACAGTGTCGGTTTCCATTTGCTATCATGTGTGTTGCCAAGCTCAGGCTGTAGTTTCTAGGTTCATCAGAAAGCTTAGAATCTATGGAACATGTGCATTGCAAATTGATTGTTTTTCTCTAAAACCTTCCTTTGTGTTCCTGGCCTTGATGTAAATCCTGTTTTCTGGTTGTGACTTAACGTTTTTAACCTCCCTTGCCCCTTTACATTGGCCTTCTGCCAGTTCCTAGAACAGTGCAGGTCCATTTCCACTTAGAACCCTTTGTACTTGCAATTTTGATTTTGCTTATTTTATGTTTTAGCCTAAAATATTCCCCATCAACCACTGATGTTCCTGTTTTTCATGGTCCAGCTTAAAAGTTAGTCCCTCACAGAGGTCCTCTCGTACTTCTTTCCCTAATGAGCTGCCGTCTTTGCCTCCCAGACACATTTCACTGTTTCATAGCACTTCTCTCTATCAGAGAGCATCATATTCATTCTCTTACTTGTTGTCATTACTAATAGACTGTCAGCAGCTCAATCCAGGTGGGGAGTAAATCAGTGTCTTATGACCACTGCCCCTCTCCAGCTATATAATGTCTGAAGATCTGTATACAGGGGCAAATTCCCCATTCCAATACCTGTTGTGGGACCCCTTTGGGAGCACAGTTGTTCTTACTATCTAGTAGATGTCCTTCCTGCAGTGTCCACACTTCCACACTCACCCCTGCTTCTACAGGGAAATCAGGACTGGGACAGAGAGGCAGGTGTGGGACTCAGTGGCAGGGAAGCAGAAAGGAGAGCTAACAGGTCTCTTCACCAGTAGGTGAAAGAACTCCATCATTATCCACCTACTTCCAAAAGCTGCAATCTCAGTGCCATTTAGAATCCTCCTCAAATGATCTCCCTCCCCCTCTTCCCCATTATGAAAAGCTTTCAGTCATCATGTTGTCACTCTGAAATCTTGTGTGTCCCATCCACTCACCCACAGTCTGCCACCTAATGCTATATGCCTGGGAGCCCTTCCCTTCACTCTTCTTAATACTTGTCCATACTACAGGTAGGTCCTTCTTAAAGCAGACTTTGGACCTGTGGCCCTTCAGATACACCTATCCTTCAGCCCCTGGACTGAACCCCTTACCATCTCTGTGGAGAAGTAAGATGGTCTGTCACATCACCTCGGCTTCTCTAGCCTATGAGTCCAGCACTAGCTGAATTCCCTTAGCTGGGTTCTACTGTTGGGGGTATCCTTTGACCTGTACAAGGTGGCCACACCTTCTGTGTGTCACCCATGGTATAAATTCACCTCTACCATTGCATGTGAAAGAGACGCAGTTGTGCACCTGCTGGTCTTCCTCAACACTCGTTTATATTCCAGTAACTTCTGTACCTTTGTTGAGAGGTCAGCTCTAACTATTGCCCACGCTGTTTCCCCCAGTAGATTGGGAGGAACCTGACAGCCATTAGTGAACAGACAGTCAACAAGTTTTCAGTTGGTGTCTATGTACGGGAAGTACAGCTACCTGGACAGCAGAGATGAGAAGTCACATTGAGGTGATTCTCCACTTAGGAGGAGTTCGAAGGTGGGAGACCATGGGGTGTATGAGTAGACAAGGATCTGGTGAAATCACCTTTCACTTACAGCCCTGTGACTGTCCACACTGTCACTTGGATTACAGTCAGTTTTGGGAGGGGAGGAGATGAAGAGTCCCGAGGAATGGATTGCACTGCTTTGTGACAACACAGTCAAAGATCTGTAGTTCCACTTGGGAGCCCCAAACCACACCCCACTCCCAAGGCAACAGAGGATGTTTTGTTCCCAAGACGGACTCACAAAAGACGCTGGCGTCCACAGTACCTGCTCTCTTCTAGAGAGGGTAGATCGGGGGTTTGAAATGTGATTTCTCGGAGCCATGCAGTGCTTACCATTTTGGAATTATTTTAAGATGTCAACGTTGGGAGAGGTCACAGAACATTCCAAATGTATGTATTTTATGAAATCTGAAAATCTGGCCACACTGGGCTCAAATGTTCATATGGTCACAGCCAGCAGGTGTTGAGTAGTGTCTGGCCCTTGTATGTGGGCATATTCTTGCCATCTCACATTCTCCTTCACTTTCTGCCAAGTCCAAGATCGCTTATTATTCATTAGCCCACTTATAGCTCTCTTGTTTTATATATCATAGGATCAAAGGTTCTGTTGAATTAAGAGGGAAGAGACGGTTCTTATGTCCAGGCTATCAAAAATTAAAGACTTCTAAAGCTGTTTTCAAAAAAGGTTGGGAGAGCTTGTGTTTCCTTCTAAAAATGCATATGCCTACATCATTACCGTGCAAACAGAGTATGCTGTTGAAAACATAAAATATCAGATGTCAGTATACAAACACAGAAAAATATAAGTAGTCTAAAAGGATGCACAATGAAAATCTTACCTTGAAAAACAGAATGCAGCGGGTTTTGTGTCTAAACACATACACACCTAAGTATCGCCACTGGGCAGTGTTCTTTTTTTTGTGATTTTTTTTTTTATTATAGAGGAATTAATGTTTTACATTCAACAGTAAGTACAATAGTTTGTACATGCATAACATTCCCCAGTTTCCCATATAAAAATAAAACCCCCACTGGGTCTTCTGAATCCTTCAGTGTTCTTTTATATTGTGCACCAAACCATCCCTGGCTTCAGAATATTTGCTATGAGGCCAATAGTTGCCTGAGGCCCTGGTTCCATCCCCAACAGTGAATGTGAAGGAGCAGTACTCAGATTTCTCTCTTTTGCATGATAATAAGCTTTACAAAATAATGATGACTTTATATAAAGATTTGATATATGCTATATTATGGAAATGTCTATTGTAGCAGAAAGTTGACATTGAACCAGCAGTACCTTATTATTATCGATTTAATTATGATTGACAAGTCTGTTGCACCTTTGATGGTATGTTGGCTGAGACCACATGGATGCATGCTATTAGTGGAGAAGGTAAGGTTCTGGTTACTTTTTCACTTGCAGCTGGTAAGTTCACAGAGATAAAACATACTACAGAGTCATGCATATTTTTTCATAATTCCAATGAGGATTTTTAATGTGAATGAAGAACTTCTCGGCGTGTTGCCCATCACAAGCAAGTCAAGAAGAGGTTAACTTTGGGTACAGAGAAAAGAAGTCATAGGAAGTTTAATATAATCAGATCACGGTGAGTACACAGCAGCAGTGGTAATGTCAGATATATGAAATGTTTAACTGGTGGCCAGTGTTCTCCAGGGAGTAGGGTCATTGTGTAGTCAAAAACTCACAACAAATTGTTTGTTGTGTCCTGAAAGATGTAAGCACAACACATTGTAGATCCAGTGGTTGCCACCATGAATTAGAGACCCTCCACACACACTGACTCTTAAGATCTGAGTGCTCCAAACTTGGGTGAAACCTGACCATTATGGTAGTCAACTTCCCTTTATCAGCCCAGTGTCTGAGGTAGGGTCAGGTGTTTACCCTAAATCTAGGACCCACTGTGCAAAGTATCAGTCAAGTTTAGGAAGAGAGTATCTCCGAACTCTGGTGGTGGGAATTATATGGAATTGTACAGAATTGTACCCATTTTATCCCACAATCTTGTCAATCCTTATTAAATCACTAATAAAAAAGAGTCTCTTCCTTTTAAGATATCGCCTAAAACTAAATACCCTCATAATGCCTTCACTCCTCACCTACTCAACGTCACCTTGGCTCAAACCCTGTTAGCCTCATTGGTACTCTGCACTCGACATTGGAATTTCAAATCCAAGCTTCAGCATTAATATTTGGTCCAGCAGAATTAAAAGTATGTTGTAAAAGAAAATTGTGGGGAGTTGGGCTGTAGCGCAGCGTGTTAAGCGCAGGTGGCGCAAAGCACAAGGACTGGCATAAGGATCCCGGTTCGAACCCCGGCTCCCCACCTGCGGGGGAGTCGCTTCACAGGTGGTGAAGCAGGTCTGCAGGTGTCAATCTTTCTCTCCTCCTCTCCGTCGTCCCCTCCTCTCTCCATTTCTCTCTGTCCTAGCCAACAACGATAACAACAATAATAACTACAACAATAAAACATCAAGGGCAACAAAAGGGAATAAATAAATTAAATAAATATATATAAAAAAGAAAATTGTAGTCCCTAGTTATTGCTATTTTTATTTGGAAGTGTTTTCTTTTTAGATTTAAAATCTTCTAAGATTATGTTTTCCATATCTCACCTCAGAAATAACTTTTTTTTTTTTTTTTGCATTTCAGGTCATTCATTTTTCTTACAACTAGCCTTGTTTACTCATCTGAGATACTATGCTAGCTGCTGTTGGCAATTGGATTAGTTAATATCTGAATGACATAGTATTTGGCAACCACACCCATCACTACTCTTTACATTCCAAGAGGGAAAAAGAAAAAGGTTTCATGATTTGCTTGCAGTCCAGAGGATTTAGCCATTGAAGGATGAGACCACTTTGGGTTCATTTCTGTGTCCCGAGTAGAAACTCTAAAAGTCACCCCATAAGTGTTTATCATGCATGGATGGAAGTTGTATTTCAGCCTCATGCAGGTTTGGTTTTAAGGATAATCACTTTCCTTTCCCTCCTACCTCTCCTTCTCGGCCCTTTTCTGTCTTAGATGCGTATACAACAGCTGAAGTGGTTTACTCCTGGACTCTTGGGAAGAACAAGTCTGTGGAAGTGGCACAGGATGGCTCTCGCCTGAATCAGTACGACCTGCTGGGCCATGTTGTGGGAACAGAAATCATCCGATCCAGCACAGGTATGTATTATACTTAAACATTTTCTGATGGGTGCCATTCACTAATCACAAGTTCTAAGAGCTTATGGCTTCTGTAATTCTCAAAGCAGTTTTAATGTTATACTAAGGAAACTGAGGCATAATGTTGCAAACTGTCCCATGTCAAACAATTATGCAAAGTAAAAAATCAAGATCTGAAGCCAGGCAGATTGGTTCCCAGTCTATGCTTTTTATTTATTTTTATTTTCATTTATTTATTTTTTTATTTGTTATTGGATAGAGACAGAGAAATTGAGAGAGAAGGAGAGGTAGAGAGGAAGAGAGACAGAGAGACGCCTGCAGAACTGCTTCACCGCCTGTGAAGCAACTCCCCTGCAGGTAAGGAGCTGGGGAGCTTGAACCGGGATCCTTATGCCGGTCCATGCGCTTTGCGCCATGTATGCTTAACACGCTGCGCTACCGCCTGACTCCCTTATGCTTTTTATTTTTTTTTTTAAAAAGGGATGAGTGTGTGTATGTATGTATAATACATATTTTTTAATTGCCACCAGGGTTGTTTCTGGGGCACAGTGCCTGCACTACAAATCTACCTCTCGCAGTGGACACTTTTTCCTTTTTCTTTCTTTCTCTTTTTCTTTCTTATTAGATAGAACAGATAAAAATTGAGAGGTGGGGAGTTGGGCGGTAGTGCAATGGGTTAAGCACAGGTGGTGCAAAGTACAAGGACGGGCATAAAGATCCCGGTTCAAACCCCCGGCTCCCACTTGCAGGGGAGTCGCTTCACAGGCGGTGAAGCAGGTCTGCAGGTGTCTGTCTTTCTCTCCCCCTCTCTGTCTTCCCCTCCTCTCTCCATTTCTCTCTGTGCCATCTAATAACGACGGCAAATAAAAAACAACAACAATAAAAAAAACAAGGACAACAAAAGGGAAAATAAATAAATAGATAATTTTTAAAAAAGAAATTGAGAGGTGAAAGGGAGATAGGAAGGGGGAGAGAAAGACACGTGTAGACTTACATCACCTCTGCCAGTGGAGAGCAGGGGCTGGGACCTGGTTCCTGGTGCAAAGTGGTGTGTACACTCAACCAGATGCACTACCGCATGGCTCCTTTTTACATTTTCATTCATTCATTCATTCATTCATTCATTCATTCATTCATTCATTCATTCATTCATTCATTCCTTTTTAGGAAACAGAGGATACCAGAGCATCATTCTGACACATGTGATATTAGGGAGGAACGCGGTACCTCACGCTCAGATTCAGTGTTCGCTCTATTACACCACCTCCCAGACTACTAAATCCATACTTGAAAAGAAAAAAAAAGTTAATAGTGATTTTTTTTCTGTCCCTTCAAAGAGTTTGTTTGTTTTATTCTAATCCAACCTTCTAGTTTCTTTCTTACATTATAAGTCATGATACTGTATTAGCTTGAGCTTCTAATAATAATGTAAAAAAATTAGTGGTGAAGGGAAAATCATTAGATTATTCCTAATCTTAATGGGTAAGAGAATTTTCTGTTAGTGATTTAGTATCGATTTATAAAATTACAGGCCAACACAATTCTGTATATGTATAATTGTGTATAATTCTGTACTGTTCCCACCACCAAAGTTCTAAATCCCCAGTCCCTCAATTGTAAGCTACAGCAGTATTCCTAAGGTCACAGATATGAGTTAACTATTATTTATACAACTATCTGTCTATATTTTTATGTAATCCCCCCTTTATTTTTATTGATTTCATAATGATTGACAAGATGGTAGGATAAGAAGGTTACAGTTCCCACCATCGGAATCCTATATCCCATCCCCTCCATTGGAACTTTCCTATTCCTTAGCCCTGTGGGAGCATGGGCCTAGGGTACAGAAGGTAGAAAGTCTGGCCTTTGTATTTGCATCTCTGCTGGGCATTAGCAGGTTGATCCAAACCCCAGCCTATTTCTTTTTTTCTTTAATTCTAAACATATATATATATATAATTTATTTATAAAATAGAAACACTGACAAGACCACAGGATAAGAGGGGTACAGTTTCCACTACCAGAGATCCATATCCCATCCCCTCCCCTGATAGCTCTCTTATTCTGTAACCCTGTGGGTGTATGGGCCCAGGGCCATTATGGGGTGTAAAAGGTAGAAGGTTTGGCTTCTGTAATTCCTTCCTTGCTGAACATGGGCATTGACAGGTCGATCCATACTCCCAGCCTGTCTCTCTCTTTCCCTAGTGGGGCAGGGCTCTGAGGAAGCGGAGCTCCAGGACACATTGATGGGGTCATCTGCCCAGGGAAGTCCGGTTGGCATCATGGTAGCATCTGGAACTTGGTGGCTGAAAAAGAGTTAACATATAAAGCCATACAAATTGCTGATTAATCATGAACCTAAAGGCTGGAATATTGCAGATGAAAATTTGAGGTCTTCACTTTGCAAATAGTAGGTCTGTTTTAGGTATAGTCTAAAGGGCCCATGACTTTATTAGTTTTTGCCTGAGCCTGACCTCTGATATGTAGGTGGACTCATGTTATTGTCTGAGGAGATGATGTCATGGCCGGAAAAAGGGCTAGAAAGCTGGATGAGGGAAGAGAGTAGCTCCCAAATATGGGAAAAGTGTATAAATATTGTTGACTTTAAACCCCCATCGATTTAATCTGGGGTCCATATTCAGCATAGAAGCCTATGTAACCTCTACATCCCTGTAGTTCCGAACTTGCACTCTGTGGTCATCAGTAGGAACATTCTAAGTTGCACCAATTTCAGGACCCATCTTCTTCAGGTGGTAGATTGAGTAAGTTGTCCAACCCCCCCTTTGGTGGATGGAACATTCTCTACCAATGTTGGTTCATATTGAGGGCAAGGTCCTATGGGGGCCCCCAAAGAGGTCCATTATGTGTTTCCTGACAGCAATGACGAGTGATAAGGGAGAGAGGGATCTATCCGAGGTCTAGGCTCATCGTGTCTGTGTGGTAATCCCAGGACTCCCCGTCTAGGGCCCCAGATGGTGGGGTGGCCTGATAGTGACTAGTGAGTCATCGTTAAAGTATGCTAGTCTCTTGCCCTTATTCAGCTTTTGTAGTCCTTCCTTTGATAAGGTTAGCTTTGGAGTGAGTAAGGGAACTATAATAGGAAGTGGGTGGGGGGGGGAATCTAAGTCTAAGTAGAAACTATTTCATTAGGTACTTTAAGGTGTCTTTTTAGGTCTTTCTACTTGCTTGCTTCATTTATTGACTCACTGAAGACTGTAGTGTACTCTTCGTTTCAGGTATATATTTTGCCCTAATTTATGAATATACATGTGTACATCTGCCCTATAAGATGGGACCTGGTCTATATCTAGGTTTTGAGGCTTTGTTAGGAAGTGGACCACCTAAAATGGATTAAGGAGTCCTATGAGAAATGAAAGGTTTCACCCGAATAGTTATGCTGAATGGTTGACATTCCACTCCTGATGTCTCTGTACACATTCTGAAGTGAAACATGCCGAGGTGGTACTCATTGCATTGAGTAGGTTGGGATCAGCAGATGCAGTATCTGTTGGTATGAATTGAGAGAAGCATGCTGGGGGGAATTTGGGCTTTATAGAGGAAGTGGGAGTTTCTTGCTGCCTTAGCGTTTAAGAAGGCAATAGACAGTTACTGCTATAATCCAATTATTTGGCAATTGGGTTGACTTTGAAAATTCCACTGTTAGGATTTACTGTATCATACATGACCTCTCACCATAATTTGTCCTTTGAAGATACCTATCTGTGTCTTATAAAGTAACCCCACCGGTTGCTTCTGCTCTCCTGGTCTAAGCTTTTAGGAGAGTCAACACTCAAAAGACTCAGCCTGTGGTTTGTGCATTAAAACATTTGAGATGTTCTACCAATTTTCCCCCTCTCATATTAATTAAAGTGATTTATATGACTACAAGTTAATAAGAGTGTTCATAAACACCATTCGCACCACCAAAAAAGACTGTGTCCCATCCCATCCCCCCACCCCAATGAAGCCAAACTTCCACCCTCACCCTCAACCAAGATATTGTTACTTTGGTTCCCTACTCCAGACTCAGTCAGATCCTGCTTTGAGTTTCGCTTTCTGTTCTGCTTTCTTAACTTTTGTTTATGAATGGGATCATCCCATGCTCGTCTTTGTCTTGTTGACTTAGCTCACTTAACATAATTCCTTCTAGCTCCATCCAAAATGGGTCAGAGAAGGTGGGCTCATTGTCCTTAATATCTACGTAATATTCCATTGTGTATATATACCACAGCTGTCTCAGCCACTCTTCTGTTGTTGGGCACCTGGGTTGCTTCCAGGTTTTAGCTATTACGAATTGTGCTGCTATGAACATAGGTGTACACACATCTTTTCTTTGGGTGTTATGGAGTCCTTGGGGTATATCTCTAGGAGAGGAATTACTGGGTCATATGGAAGGTCCATGTCTAGCCTTGTGAGAGTTCTCCAGACTGCTGTCCACAGAGGTTGGACCAATTTACATTCCCACCAGCAGTACAGAAGGGTTCCTTTGTCCCCACAATCTCTCCAGCATTTGTTTCTGTTGTCCTTTTTGAGGTATGCCATTCCCACTGGGGTGAGGTGGTGTCTCAGTGTTGTCTTTATTTGCATTTCTCTGACAGTCAGTGACCTGGAACAATTTTTCATGTGTTTCTCTGATAATCAGTGACTTGCAGTGTTTTTTCATATGTCTGTTGAACTTTTGCATCTCTGCTTTGGCGATATTCTGTTCATATCCTCTTCCCATTTTTCGATGAGATCATTTATTATTATTTTATTATTATTGCTATTTTGTGTGGTTGTTTCATGCTGAGTTTGGTGAGCTCTTTAAATATCTTGGTCCTTGTTTTTCATTAGCATACAAACTCCTTATCTGCCTGCACTTACTTAATACCGAGAAGGAAAGGAAGAGGTGACAGTTGGGCTCTGTGTTGCCGCGCAGCGGCAATGAGACCCAATAAACTAGCAAGGCCTCTCTGAGCAAGTCTGTGGGGCCCTGGTATGCAGAGAATGCTACTTTATTTTGCAGCCTGGTGGCCTAGGGCAAAAGAAGCTTTTACTTAGCTTCAAGCCTATTCCATGCCCCAATGTGTTAGACTCCACCCTCCAGTCTGTCGACCAGCTCAACCCCACTAAGGCCCGCCCATGCCCCTCCAAACTCCCACCGCACCCAGCCCTAAGGCCCACCTCTTCCGCCTTCCCGTGCAAATCTGCTCTCAGCTCTCCCAGACTCCCCATATGCTGCATCCTGCTGTGGCGGAAGCTGCCAGTCCAATGCCCGCTCGCCTTCCCAGGGGGTGGCAGCTCATGTCCCTGGTAAGTATCCGGGGTCCTTGGGAAATTTTCAGGCATACCCTACCCCTCGTGCTTTTGAGATGTCTCTCCTTCGTGTTTAATTTTACGTTCGCGCTCTAGCTTAGACCAGAACGGAACCAGATATGTAGCTGACCAGTTTCTCAATACGCTTTGTTTTCAGAGGCTTTCTTTCCCACCATCAAAGAGTGCAGATTGCACTGACATGTCATCTAGAGCTATTATGAAGTGGCCTGGACATCTCTGTCTAGTTGCAGTCTCTGTTCACCTCACCAGGAACATCCCTGAGTTCAAGTTGCAGATTTTAGAGGAAAAGCTGCCAGTATATCAGTCATGACTTTCTCATATATGAACCTTATTTATTTGTTTATTTTCTTGCCACCAGTGTAATCACTGGGGCTCAGTGCCAGTATTATAAATCCACTGCTCCCAGTGGCCATGTTTCCCCTGTTTTTGGTTATTTGATAGAGCAGAGAGAGAAAGTGAGAAGGGATGAGGAGAGGTAGAGAGAAAATGAGACACCTCAGATCTGCTTCACTGCTTGTGAAGTGTCTCCCTGTTAGGGAACAAGGATTCAAACCCTGGTCCTTGATCATGGTAATGTGTATACCCAACCAAGTGCACCACTGCTTGGCCCTTATGATGTTTATTATCAAAAATGATTGCAACATTATTCCACCACTTGTAAAGCTTGCCCATGGGTTGGTGCTTCCATGTGGTTGCCAGGGTTTGAATCAATACACTGTGTTGGATAAATTGTACTCTCGACTTTATCTCCATCATTCCTTCTGTTTTTTCCTTCTGAGCTTTCTGTTTGTTGATGTAGTGTATTACTTTGATTGATTTCGGTATATAGAACCATCCAGAGGATGAATCCCACTTTGTCCTCGTGGATTATTCTCTTTAAACGTTATTGAATTCAATTTGCCAGGACTTTGTTGAGGATTTTTGTGTCAGTGTTCATCTTTGATATAGGTCTGTCTTTTTATTTATTATTTTTTTGTATCGCTTTTACTGCTTTAGCATAAGAGTGGTTTTGCTTCATTAGGAGTGCTCGGAAATCTGTTCATTTAGCAGGAGTGAAGAATTTGAGTAGGATGGGTGCTATTTTTTATTTATTTTACCTTATAGAATTTTCCCTGATTTTTTAAAATTTGTTATCAGTACTGTGTTCTAAGATTGTAAGACTACAGGGTATAGTCCCACACTACACCCACCACCAAAGTTCTGTGTCTCTACCCTCCAACCTCCCAAAGATAACTCCCGGAGTTCTCACAAGACTTAGAAACACTTTGCTACTGCTTTGTTTTGTTTTGTTTTTCTTGTTTTTGCTTTCTGCCCATCTTCTGTTTTTCATTGAAGATTCATGTGTCAGTTCTCTACATGCCCCATATAATTGAAATCATCCAGCATTGTCTCTCATCTCTTTACTTACTTCACTACACAAAATTACCTTCATTTTCATTCCTTTTGTCCCAAAGGACACAAATTATTATTTTTTTATTGCAGAGTACTGTTCCCTGGATTATATGTCTCATAACTTCTTTATCCAGTTATCTGTGATGAGCATTTAAGATGCTTCTACTTTGAACCTGAACTGGAGTTAGTGTATTGCACCAAAGTAAAAGAATGTGGGGTGGGGGGGAGTACAGGTCCAAAAAGGATGACAGAGGACCTAGTGGGGGTTCTGTTGTTATGTAGAAAACTGAGAGATGTTATGCATGTACAAAACTATTGTATTTACTGTCAAATGTCAAACATTAATCCCCCAATAAAGAAATTGAAAAAAAAAAGAAAAAAAAGTAAAACATGGGGTCCAGCACACACACACACACACACACACACACACACACACAGATGCTTCTACTTTGCCTATTGTGAATAATGCAGCTATGAACATGGGGGCCACACATCCCTTCAAATAAGTGTTTGCATGTCTCTTGATAAAAACCCAGGATTAGTATTAGTGGATCATAAGGTCCTTCCATTTTTATTTGCTTCCAAAGAGGCTCTACCAGTTTGTATTCCCACCAGCAATACAGCAGAGTTTCCTTTCCTCCACAACCTCTCCAACACCTGTCATTTCCCAGTTTGTTGATGGAGGCCATTCTCTCAGGTGTGAGATGGAATCTCAATGTAGTTTTAATTTACATTTCTTTAATGTTAAATGCAATATTCATGTGTCTGTGGGCCATTTGTATGTCTTCTTTAGAAAACTGTTTAGTCCTTTGGCCCATTTTTTATTGTGTTATGTAATTGGGTGCGTTCATCTTGGTATGTATATATCTGATGGCAGATTGGCTGTTCCTGCCCCTTTTTCTGCATAATTGACTTAGAACACCATATCCCCGCCTGTTACATGGAGCTTCTGTTTGTATTTCCTTTTGATGTACATTTCCTGGATACATAGAAAAGATGGATCTTGCTCTCTAATTCTATTCTGTCACCCTGAATCTCTTGAGTGGTGAATTTAAGCCATTCCCATTTAGGGTGACTATTGATAAATGTGGTTTACTTACTGCCATTCTCATTTCTGTTTTGTTTTTATGTTCTTGTTGATTCTTTTCCTGTTTGCTTCAGCTTTTTTATGTTGCAGAACTTTGTTACTGAAGCTGACTGGACTGGACAGTTATATTTAAAAAAATATATTATCTTTATTTATTTGATAGTGATAGCCAGAAATTGAGAGGGAAGGGGGAGAGGGAGAGACATAGAAAGACACCTGCAGCCCTGCTTCACCACTCACAAAGCTTTCCTCCTGCAGGTGGGAACTGGGGGCTTTTATTCTTAAAAAGTCTTTTAATTAACACTTAAATTTCTACCCAATTGATTTTTTTCTTATAAACATGACATGGTAATGTAATTGCTGTTTTTCTTTGCATTTCTCTGAGAATCAAAGACTTTGAGTGATCTTTCATATCCCTCTTTGCCCTCTGGATATTGTCTTTGGTGAAGAGTGTTCAGCTCCCTCTCCATTTTGTGATGGTTTGAGGTTTTTTTCTGTTGCTGACTTGTGAGCTCTACGCAACTTTGTTATTGGCCTTCGATCAGAAGTTTGAGCAGTCTTCTGTTTAGTAGGGTGTATTTTTGTTTTGGTGATGACTCATTGTTTCCTATTCTATAGGTTACTTTTTAATATCTTATTTATTGGATAGAGACAGAGAAATCTAGACGGAAGGGGAGCTAGAGAGGGAGAGGCACCTGTAGCCCCACTTTGCCGCATGTGAAGCTTCCCCATATGTGAAGCTTCCCCATTAAGGTAGGGATTGGGATTTTGAAACCATGTCTTTTCTCATTTTAATGTGTATGCTCTACCATATTTCCACCAGTAGCCTCTCTATTGGTAAATTTTAACTGTGGTTTTTCTCGCTGTTGGACTTGCTTCTTGGAAGACATTTCCAAGGCATGTATTTTTGTTTCAGTCTTTTCTTCTGTGGTTCATGTGGTGTATAGCCTAACGTGTAAGTTTGTGATCTTCAGAGTTGCCTTCCATGCACAGTAAGATTTATTGATCTCATGTCATAATTTTGCATGCCACAACCCAGTTTTCCCAGCATCCTTTCTTGGAAAGACTCTTCTTTCTTCATCTAATATAAGGGGCTTCTTTGGCATCAATTTATTATTCATATGTGTGGGACCTTCTTTCTGGGTTCTCAGTTCTATTCTGTTGATGTGTGTCTGCTTCTATTCTACTACCTTGCAGTTTTCGTGATCATAGACCTATGGTATATTCTTCAAATCAGGAAACATGATGATTTGCATTCCTGTGACCATCCTCCCAGAGTAATACACAGATTCAATGCAGCCCCTATCAGTCCCACTGAAGTTCAAGGGAACTGAGGAAATGATGCAGAAGCGAATTGAAACCCCAGCAGACAGAGTTGCCTTATTTACACACACACGCACACGCACACGCACACGCACACACACACACACACACACACACACACACCCCTGTGTAGTGTAGCCTCAGGGTGATGAAAGAGATGTGCTTGCCAAGACTTGGGTGGGGCTGCACAGTTTCTTTCGAAGAGAAGGTGAAGGAGTTCATGAATGGACTCAGGATCCAACTCCGTGGTCTTGAGGTATTTACTCCGCCACTTAACTGCCTGATCTGCTTCTCTCTATAGGAGAATATGTCGTCATGACAACCCACTTTCATCTCAAGCGAAAAATTGGCTACTTTGTGATCCAGACCTACCTGCCATGTATCATGACTGTTATTCTGTCCCAAGTGTCTTTCTGGCTCAACCGAGAGTCTGTCCCTGCCCGCACTGTCTTTGGTAAGCTGTGCTTTATTGCAGAATGAGGTTGGTTGAAGCTTTCTGGTGGCCAGGGGAGAGTTGGAAAGGGGAAGTGGTATCAGTGGGCACAGTGCAAGCCCCACCTGTACCTGAGTCACTGAGTTCTCATAAGTGTGTCCCTACAGGGCATGTGGAACTGGAGAGTGATGGGGGCAGTCACTTTCTGAAATGCTTCCTATGGTAGGTTTGCTCCAGGAAGTGGGAAGGGAGCTGACACTGGAGAGGTAGGTTTTTGCCATCCCCAGATTATTGCCAGATAAGAGATGAGAGATAGGTTATTGCCAGATAAGAGATGAGAGAGAGAGAGAGAGAGAGAGAGAGAGGAAGAGAATACAACACTAAAGGTTCAGCTAATGCAGTGGGTACCCAGCTCAAACCTGGGTAGCACACATGACAAAGTAACCCACTATCCAAGTGAGCTGTTTTGCCAGTCCTCACCCAGTTTGTTTTTGTATGAGTGTTCTTCCATGCTGTTTGTCCTCTTGGCCCTTCTGAAAGTAGCAGTTCTCTGATATCCAGCGAAAGGCAACAAAGTCAGAAGAACTTCGCCATAGAATCTACAGTCTACAATCGGGGAGCTTTGCTGATCAGGGATTTACAAAGTCTAGGAAGAGATTTGCATAGCATTAGCACTTTCTCCTGAGACCAGAAGCACATAAAGCATTTCTTCCTGTATTCCCCACTGTAGGGTTTGGAGGGTATAGCTATTCCTGGACTCCCTTAGGCTACTACACTGTGCCTCTTTGGCAGTAGTTTGACCTATACTCGAGGATAGTGTTTGAGGCCAGGATGAGAAGGAGACAAGAGTGTGACAATTAGGAAAGCAGAACCAGAAGAGGGGCAGACAAGAGAGCCATGTGTGGCACAGGGAGCTGTTGTCAGGGTGAACTGCACTGTTTCTTAGAGTCATGGCTGAGCACTGTCAGGCACAGTGGTGTGATATACTTGGTTGCTGATGATCTTAGGAAGTTACAGTGAAGTGGAGGAGGGAGCAGAGCTATGTGCGAGTAGGATAAAGGTGCTTTTGTTTAAGAACAGAGCACCCAGATAACCTGAAAAATCTTCTCTTCTAAGTCCTGGGCAAGTTTAGTGTGAGTTTCATTTTTTGTATCTGAATTCATGGGAGAGTTTGTGGAGTGCTCAAACTCAAACAGAGGAAGGAGCTGGGAGGTGAAGTGAGCCTGCTATAGCCGGAGGACAGGGAGAGAGTTTTTGCTATGTAAGAGTCTTGGCTTTCAGGTGATGCAAGACAGGCTTTAAGGCTGAAAGAAGTCACAGGTTATAAATAGGACTGTGGCTAACTGAGTAGTATGTCCCACAGATAACCTCTTATAATTCCAAAAGTCCATGAATATGATGTGAAATAGCCAAAGGAATTTTGCAGACATGAACCAAGTCAAGGCTCTGGAAATGGGGACATGCCCCTGTGGTTAGCTTTGAAGGAAGAAGGGCCCCTTGCGCCAAGTAATGCATTTCTGGAAGCTAGAAAAGCCAGTGGGTCCCCCTGCTATAAAGTCTCTGGGGGCTGGGGGAACCCTGCTGATACCTTGGTTTTAGCCAGTAAAATTGGCGTTGGATTTCTGGCCCCCAGAACTTTGTGTTGTTCTAAGTCAGTAAGTGTGTCTTTTGTTGTTGCTGTTGTTGTTGTTGTTGTTGTTTTCCAAATATAAGCCACACGAAGCGAATACAGAGATACATTCTGTGAATCCAATACTGAAGGGTTGTTTCCTCAACACAACAGAGCACAGGGACTCACCTTACCTGGGTCTGCATAAGATAGAGGATTATTGGAAATGTATTTCCATGGGAGACTAGACAATTGCTTAGCTCTGGCATAGGTGGTGCAGGGGATCAAACTTGGTCCTTCAGCCATACATGCTCTGAGCTCTAATGTGTTCAGCTATCATACCTAGTTCTCAGGATTTGTTGATTCAGACTTGCCCTCATGCATTTAGAGTTCCTATTCCTATGACCTGCAGTGGTGTGAGAACCTCCAAGAGAAGCCATTCACTTCACAAGAGATCGTGGGAGAGGCCTGAGCATTTACTCCTAGAGCATACAGTGCTGTGAATCAATGCTACCTCAGTAAAGAGCAGAAAAGCTTCAGCCCAAATAAAAAGTTACTCTAGAGTGTCTATGTAAGAACAGAGCCAACAAGAGCAGATACCCTCCTAAGGACGAGCAAAATGCAGGCATTTGGCCTCCCTCAGAAATGACTAATAAGATGTAGTAGATAAAACACTGCATAGCTGGCCAGAGGAAGACGAAGATAAGTATATTAAAGCTTATATTGCATGATTCCAAGCACACTGGAAATTGTCGAACTGCAGAACATTAACTAATTAAAATGCATGTGTAAACTTGATTTATGACAGATGACATTGCAGAAAAGTAGTTTGAGATGACCATGGTCTTAATGACTGAAAAATAATTTTCTTAGGACTAAATTGATTTGAAACCTTTGGAAGGCAGAAGTTGCTTCGTGCACCAAAAAATGTACTAAAGAGAAAAGATAAATCAGACTTCATCAAAATTCAGACTCTCCACTCATCAAAGACAGCATTAAGAAAATGAAAAAGGCCGACCAACGAGGGAGGGTCTATTTTATATATGTGTGCCTCTAACAAGCCATCTATTCCAAACTTTTTATATTGTTTGTATGATTCATTAATAAAAATATCAGGTACTTCACCAAAATGTAAATGCCTATAGGGACACAAAAATATCCGTATTTAATCTCAGGGAAATGTAAGTAAAACCACACATAGGCATTGCTTTGTAAGCAGTAAAATCACTTAAACTGAGAAGGCTGAATGCTAGAGACGTTTAAAGTGTAGGATTGTACAACCAGAAAGGAAGCAGCTTCTTTAAAAAAACAAATCTTTTATTTGAGAGGGAAGAGGAGCTAGGGGGACAGAGACACTTGCAGCACTACTCCACCACTCATGGAAATTCCCTTCTGCAGGGAACCAGAGGCTTGAACTGAGGCAGTCATGCATGGTAGTAGGTGCTCTCGACTTGGTTATTTCGGCTCCCCACCTGCAGGGGAGTCGCTTCACAGGCGGTGAAGCAGGTCTGCAGGTGTCTGTCTTTCTCTCCCCCTCTCTGGCTTCCCCTCCTCTCTCCATTTCTCTCTGTCCTATCCAACACTGACATCAATAACAACAGTAATAATTACTACAACAATAAAACAACAAGGGCAACAAAAGGGAGTACATAAATAAATAAATAAATATTTTTTAAAATGTAGTTATTTCACACCTAGATACATACCCACGGGAAGTAGAAATAAATAGCCACAAAAGACTTATGCAAGAATGTTCACGACACCTTCCTGATAGAAGTCCCCAATTGAAAAGCATCCAGATTGGCATTGACAAGTAAGTGAATGGGTGAATATACTATGGTATACTCATATGGTAGATTAAACAAAACATAGATTCACATAACGATATGAATGGATCTAAACTTTCAAGGAGCCAGACTCAAAATAGTACATAATATATGATTTTATGTATATGAACTTCTAAAACGAGCAAAGCTAAGATTTCAATGTTAGATAGTAAAAGCATGCTTCGTCAGGTGTGGTGGATTAGCTGAAACTGGGCATGAGGGAACTTTCTGGTGTGGCAGAAATATTCCTGTTTGGGGGAGTAGTATAGAGTTGTATACATTCACTCAAATACTATGAAATGTATAATCAGTATTTTTATTTACTGGAAATTGTAGCCCAGTTCAAAAGATAAGGACCTACCATAACTAGGGATGTTTGCCTAGCTTTCAAATAGGTATGGTGAATGTGCTTACGTAGATGAAGGAAACATGGCAATCCCATCAGAAAAATGATGGGGGCAGAGAAAACTGGAAATTCTCAAATGGGAGAGCATAGATCTAAAATTCAGCTGACTTGGACAGAGTTGAAGAGACAGTCCTTGAACTGGCAGGAAGTATTTCAAATGAGACCCAGAAAGATAAAAGGACATGCAAGATATATAAGAAAGAAATGAAATGCTGCATGGGATATGACTTAATGTGAGAGTCTATCAGAGATATAACTAGAATTCTACACAGAAATGAGAATGATGCAGAGCTAGTTTTTGGAGAGAAAACTCAGACTTACTGCAATTCTAGTCTGGATAAAGGACATAAAGCCACAATTCTGCCAGTAAGCCCTATGAGTCTTAATTAGGATCAATTAAATATATCTGCTGTAAACTGTTAATCCCCCAATTTAAAAGAAATGGCTGTTGCCCATGACACCATGTCCTCAGACAATAACTTGGATCCACTGGCATATCAGATTTCAGGTTCAGGGGGAAAAAGGAAAAAAAAAAAACAACCTAAAAAAAACTAGTATAGCCACAGGCCCTTTGGAATTTAACTAAAATATGCCTACTAGCTATTTACAAAATGGAGGAACCCCCAAGTCTTCATCTGCACTGTTCCAGCCTTTAGGTCCATGATTGGTCAACTATTTGTTTGGCTTTGTATGTTAACTCTCTTGTCAACCACCAGGTTCCAGATGCTAGTATGATGCTGACCAGACTTCCCTGGACACACAACCCCACCAATGTGTCCTGGAACTCTGCTTCCCCAGAGCCCTTCTCCACTAGGGAAAGAGAGAGACAGGCTGGGAGTATGGATCGACCTGTCAACACCCATGTTCAGTGGGGAAGTGATTGTAGAAGCCAGACCTTCCGCCTTCTGCATCCCACAATGACCTTGGGTCCATACTCCCAGAGGGTTAAAGAATAGGAAACCTATTAAAGAATAGGGGGATGGGAAACAGAGTTCTGGTGGTGGGAATTGTGTGAAGCTGTTACCCCTCTTTTTTTTTTTTTTTTGCCTCCAGGGTTATTGCTGGGGCTCAGTGCCTGCACCATGAATCCACTGCCCCTGGAGGCCATTTTTCCCCCTTTTTGTTGCCCTTGTTGTTGTAACCTTGTTGTGCTTATTATTGTTATTGTTGATGTAGTCCGTTGTAGGATAGGACAGAGAGAAATGGAGGGGGGGAGACAGAGAAGGGGAGAGAAAGACAGACACCTGCAGACCTGCTTCACCACTTGTGAAGCGACTCTCCCTGTAGGTGGGGAGCCAGGGGCTCCAACCGGGAACCCTGGGCCAGTCCTTGTGCTTCACACCGTGTTCGCTTAACCCACTGTGCTACCACCTGACCCCCACGACCTGGAAATATTTAAAAAGAAATGCATACATAGATATCATACATTATAATGACACTTAGAAATACTACAAAACTTAAAATGTCTGAAGAAAAAAAAAAGCACATAGTCAATAAAGTTATATTAAATACCCAAACTCATCAAATGATGGTAAAGATATGGAACACACACACACTAAAAATTGGATATCATAAATACTAAAGTGATTTCTTCAGGCTAGAAGAAAATAATACTAGAACTTAAAAAAAAAAAAACATTAAAAAGAGCTGTGGTACACCTGGTAGAGCACATCTGCTGCAAGGACCCAGGTTCAACCCTGTTAGCCCCCACCTGAAGTAGGAAGTCTCACAAGTTGTGAAGCAAGGCTGCAGGTGTCCCTGTTTCTGTCTAGCCAATAAGTATTTTTAAATGCATTAAGAATGAAAGTAATCTGTATAGAGATGATACTACATGACTATTGAATGTAGAAAATTACAGTTATTTATTGGTAATAAGCTACATGTAAAAGGAGAGGGTATACCCATTTCCACAGGGCTATTAGCCCATCCTCACTGATACACCCATTTTTATAGCCATGCTATTTACAATGGTTATGGTATGGAAACATGTAAAATGTAATCCAATGATGGATTACTGGATAAGAACGTGTGGGGTGTACATAAACAATGGAACACCATACGGTAGTCTTACAGATATATTGCTATCTATAATCTCCAGAGTGCTGCTCAGCTCTGGGTATTGGTGTTGCTGGGGATTAAGCCTCTTGCATGCAAGTCCTGTGTGCTAGCGCCCAGCCCACAAGAGCTTCTGCTTAATGAACAAAACAAGATAGAGAAGAGTGCATCCTGTATGCTACTGCCTAAAAATCCAGGTGGGGTTGAAATGCAACTGAAAGAAAGCAGAGCAGTTCTTTCAGTTTCTTCCTGGGGCCAAGGAAGAACTCGAATGGTCACAGGGGCACCTTGGGGGTAATGTGGCCATCATGTAGATGAGACTTATGAGAACAGATGGGGAGGGGTGCCCCCAGACCAAAGCCAGAACTCAGGTTGCCAGGGCTCTGTTCTGCTCTGAGGAGTACTGAGACCAGCTGAAATCAGTACTCTGCCTCCGCAGCTCTGAAGGACCAGCCTTCATTTGAAGCCACAGAGGTTTATGCAGGGGGAGGCCCATGGACTTTTGGTTCTGCTCCAGAGAGGAGCATTCTTTCGGATGAGAGATGACGAATCTGCCAGTCATAGAGCAGCAGAATGGAGAGTCAAGAGTTTGGGAGGATGAGGGGGGTGGGGGCGTTGGTAGGCAGGGAGGGCTGGTTCCTATTCAAAGACACTTTATGAAATAGATTTAACCTGCCTGACCAGGAATGAACAGCCCCCCTGGGCCTGGTGGCATTGCTTGCGCTCAGCAGGTGTTTTAAGCACTGATTCGTTCTGAAGGCAGAGGACGGGTGGGGGAATCGGTTTGCAGTATGAGAGCTCCTTAGAATGCTGTGGCCTGGAAGTTGGGCGGTAGCACAGTGGGTTAAGTGTATGTGGCCCAAAGCAAGAACCGGCATAAGGATCCCGGTTCAAGCCCCCAGCTCCCCACCTGCAGGAGGGTCGCTTCACAGGCAGTGTAGTAGGTCCGCAGGTGTCTATCTCTCTCCCCATCTCTGTCTTCCCCTCCTCTCTTCATTTCTCTCTGTCCTATCCAACAATGACAGCATCAATAACAACAACAATAACTATCGTAACAGTAAACAACAACAAGGGCAGCTAAAGGGAAAATAAAGAAAATATTTTTTTAAAAAAAGAATGCTGTGGCCTGAGGTGTTCCCAGTGTGTGCCTAGCATCCAACTTTGAAGCAAAGAGCATATAGCTGCTAATGAGACTGGGAGTCAGATTTTGATGAGCATAGGCACCAGTTCCTGTAAGACAAGCAATATGTTATCTGGTCTGAAGAAGTAAGTGTGGCGCCTATGTATGTGGGCTCTAGCTAGACTGGGCAAGTCTGGCCTGCCTTTTCCAGACATTGCAGGGGCCCACTGTGTGCAGGGATGTCATCCCTGGTTCTTGCTCTCAAACCAGGTGACATTCGGTATACAAGGTGTGCTCAGAGGAAGTAACGTGGAGTGGTGATGCACAGACAGTGATTCTAGAAGAGGCACAGGGTCACAGGCCAACGTATTTTTCCATGCCAGACTCTCTGTCCCTCCAGGCAGCCAACCAGTGCCTGATTGAGGGGCTTGCATGCTCGCCTAGCTGAGAGCTCATCACAGAGGACAGCTGCAATTGAACCCAAGATGCTGGAGTGCTGGCGGCCTCTTTGGCAATCTGGCACAATGCCCTGGCTGCCCTGTGGAAGGGCCAGGGAGACCTCTATGCTGCTACCAGCCCTGAGCTTGCTTCTCTCTCTACTCACTCACTCTTTGCTCAGTCACTCCCAGGTTAGGGGACCAAGGCCACCTTCCCCAGGCTTTTACTGACAGGTACTAGCACAGAGGCTGTTCTGGGTCCAGACTAAAGATGTGTCTGCCATGATCAGCTTGTAGGGCCTCTCAGCGGCAATGGTTCTAAGTGTTGCCCACTTGAGGTTTATACTCCTGGAAGCTGCACACATGCCCCATGAGCCCCTAGATAGCTGCTTTGCCAGACTTCCATTCACCATGCTCGAGAGATTCTGGCTGCTCCCAACTCGAGTGTGCGTGAGTGTGGGGACAACTGTCTAGCCATAATGTAGGGGACAGGGTCTGTAGAGAGTTGTCACAAAAGGGGGCATGGAGGCCCACAGAGACTAAGGGGTCCGCTGAGAGGAAAGCAAGGGAGGGAGAGAAGTAGGGGCTTCTCATGTCTGGGTCTCTCTGACTGGAATAAGACAGCTGGCAGTTGTAGCATTATTGCTACAATATAGTTGAAACATGACAGGAAGAAGAGTGCTCATTAATTATGAAGGTGACGCAAATAGTATATTTATAGTGACACTAATTACAAAAGCCCTATTCATCAAGCGACTGCTGTGTGCCTGTTATTGTGCCATGGACTTCACAGATAGCATCTCCTCGGAGTCTTCTAAAGAGCTGTGTCTGATGCCATCGCACACATTTTACGCACAGTAGAACCGAGACTTGGGAGTAAGACACCATGCTCAAGATCCAACTGTTCCAAGTGAGAGGACTTGTCAGCATTTCTGTCTGTTTGAGTTGTGTTCCAAAGCTCCACTGGTTACCCACACATACACATCAGTGCTCACATGTATATCTAAATGATGAACAGATCAGGATGGACTTTAACTAGAATGTGCAAATAAATATCAGTCTTAAGTTGAGGTTAATCCTGTGGCCAAGAAAAAGAAAACAATTCATTCAAAAGCAGGCTTTGATTTGACAGAATTCACAAGAAAGACACAGTGGAATAACCTTGACTATCCAGGAAGAGGAGTGGGTTGTAAGGAGGCTGAAGAGCCATCTTCTAGAATAAAGGATGCCAACTGTTTACTGAGCCCACCCATGTCCCAGTCCTGGGCTCAGTTCAGTTCTGTTCTAAAGACAGCTCCCAACATAGGAATGGAGGAAGGGTTAGCTCTCTCTCTCTCGAGAGGAACTATGTGACGAGGAACTGTTACCACGCTTGCCAGCTTGCAGAAACCTGTCCCCTGTGGTGCAGCTAGAGAAATAGCCGAAGGGTAGGCACTGAACTGGAGTTCAAAGACAATGGGTGTTTGTGCCATTTTAAAGCTGCATTATCTGGATACATCAGGTGTGCACCGTATACTTCGTGGAATACTACTCAGCCATTAAAATGACATTGTAACGTTTAGGACAAAGAAGAGGGGATGAGAAGTGATGTTGCTGCATGAAATAAGAAGCGAAAGGCAACTACTAGGCAGCTTCATTCATATATGGCCTATAGATAACTAAAGGATTTGAACTTGCAAAAACATATACTAGTCTCTTGAGGGACTGGTAGTTGTTGGGAGGGTTTGGGGCATAAGAGGAGGCTCCATCTGGTGTGATGGCACAAGAACTTTGGTGGTGGGCGTTGTGTGTCCATTGATGTGAAAGTGTGTGCTTTAATAAACACAAGCTAATCTTATGATAGAGTCAGTCACATGAGCTAAGGGACAGTGTTGTGAAGGGTGTGATTCTCCTCTCCCTACAGGTGTCACCACCGTCCTCACCATGACCACCCTGAGCATCAGTGCCAGAAACTCCTTGCCTAAGGTGGCGTATGCGACGGCCATGGATTGGTTCATAGCCGTCTGTTATGCCTTTGTCTTTTCTGCGCTGATTGAGTTCGCCACTGTCAACTACTTCACCAAACGGAGCTGGGCATGGGAAGGCAAGAAGGTGCCGGAGACCCAGGAGCCCAAGGTGAGGTGCAGCCGGATAGGAACCAGGAAGCACCCCCCGACGGGAGTGGATTGGAGCCGGGAGTGAGCAGCCTGCGGCCTGTGGGGACTGGCCCGGGCCGTGGACTAGTCACTAGGATCCTCAATCCACTTCCTGACAGGGGTGTTTCTTGGCTGTGTGGACAGTTTGCTGGGTGCTAAGAAAAGAGGGGAGGTGTCAAGGAGGGTGGCTGCCTTGTGTTAAGAAACCGAGTTCAAGTGTGACACAAGGGGAAAGGAGGCCTTGTTCTTCAGCCCTGTGGACAGTCTAGGACCACCCTCCCCCTCAGCTCTAGCACATTCCCATTACAGAAAAACCGAATTGATCCTCACTCCTCTGTGTCCGTGATACTTTTCTTTTCTTTTTCTCCCCCTACCCCACCCTGCCTGGCAAAGATCTACTCATTCTTCAAGACCCAGATGAAATGCCATTTTCTCCTAAGAGCTTTTTCAGACTTATCCAGATAGCTTTAGCTGTTCTTGGCAAGGGAGAGTGCTCCTGATATTAAAAGCATTTATTTGTATTAAAGTAATCTGTCTGCCTCCTCGCTAGACAGAGCTTCCGGTGAGCAGGCACTGGTCTGCATCTTTCTAACCAGCCATCTTCTATGTATTGCTCCTGAGTCCTGGTGACAGTAGAGGAAATGCAGGTTGGCTGGCTGGGTGGATGAGGGGAAAGGCAAATAGGTAAAGCGGTTCCGGGGGGGGGGGGTTGAGAGCAGTGATGTATCCATTAGACCATTCATGCTACCTACCATGTGCAAGGACCTGAGTTCAGGCCTGCACGCCCCACCTGCAGGTGGGAATCTTCTCAAGTTGTGGAGCAAGGCAATGCTGCAGATGTCTCTCTCTCCAAAATAAAGATTTTTTTTTTTAAAGAAACAATGCAACAAACTAGAATCGGCAGGGATAAAAAATGAGTACAGGGAAATCAAGATTACTGTCTTTGGCTACTTCAGGAGACTTCAGATCTTCAGAAAGACTATTTACAGATGCAGAAAAGTAAGGAACTGGAAGATGTCTCAGAACCATTCCAGTACTCGGAAAAGTCATTAAAGAAAGAAGGTTCTTTAGGCTAGAGGCCGGCAAGTGGGCGAAATTTTAGACTAGATTTTAACTATTTGTACAAAACTTACCAACTCCTTATTACAAAATAAAGAAAAAGTTTCTTTCTACTTCCCCTACTTACATCACCATAGGACATATTTGTGCAGTGTTATTATTGCATTATAATAACAATGGTATCTATATGATTAAAGTATTACATAATAATCATACTAATACCAGTGAGGTGTTACCATTATATATTTAAAATAGAACAATCCATTTAACTAATGCTTGATACTTCAGCTATGAGCCGGGTCTCTTGACTCCTCAGCTACTACAAGATGTAAGGATATTAGTATACTAAGCCTTCCTCTCACATTCTCAACCAGCCTCTGACGTTTTCAGACTTTTGTTGGTTTTGCTGGCATTTGTGCATTGTCAAGTTTCATAGAATGTATATGCTCTTACGTATGTCGTCAGAGTTGGAAGCCTTTCTGGATGTCATCAAAAATAGACTTTGTGGGAGTCAGGCGGTAGTGCAGTGGGTTAAACGCAAGTGGCACGAAGCGCAAGGACTGGCATAAGGATGCTGGTTCGAGCCCCCGGCTCCCCACCTGCAGGGGAGTCGCTTCACAGGCGGTGAAACAGGTCTGCAGGAGTCTGTCTTTCTCTCCCCCTCTCTGTCTTCCCCTCCTCTCTCCATTTCTCTCTGTCCTATCCAACAATGACAACATCAATAACAACGACTACTACTACAACAATAAAAAACAACAAGGGCAACAAAAGGGAAAATAAATAAATAAATATAAAAATAATAAAAAGACTTTGTATGCCTTTTTGTAGTTTTTGCATAATTCTAGAGGAAAGAAATCTAGGAGCTTCTTTCTCTGACACATTAAGCTGGGCAACCCTAGAATCCATTATCAAACATGTTTTAAGAGCAGTTAGCATTGATTACTCACACCCAGTCTGAATAAGAAAATATGCCAAACTGAACTAAGAAACTTTGTGAAACGTTTATATGACTTATAGGTGAGGAAGTGTCATAGATCTGAGGACTTTTAACTTTTGGGAAACAGTATGGAGAGTCCTTAAACAAATTAAAGTGGAAATGCGTAGTGAACCTGCAATCCCACTCATGTGCATTTATCCAAGGATATGAAGACACTCATTCAAAGGGACATATGCATGTCTATGTTCATAGCTGCATTATTCATGGTAGCCAAAATATGCAAGCAACCTAGATGCCCATCAACAGATGGCCGACTAAAGAAGTGATAGGATGTATATTCAATAGAATACTACTCTGCAATTCAAGTTGACATTATGCCTAGTGGAATAAGGAGATGAAAGACAACTACCAGATGGTTTCACTCATGTGGCATCTAGGGGATTGGAACACATGAACTTGCCCCCCCCCCAGAGTGACCAAACTACCTCTAAGAACTATGTTGGTTGCTTTGTGTCTGTGTGTATGTGGGGGGGTGTTGAAGAGGGTAGAACTATACTCCTGTAACCTTATAATCTTTCAAATCATTATTAAATCACAAATAAACAAATAGGGTCAGAGAAGTTAAAAAAATGAACAGAGCCATTCATATGAAAAGAAAGTGCTATTTGAAAAATAGTGGAATCAGTTTGAGGTAGTAGATTGAGTGATTACAGTGGGGATGGATTGAGGGAGTGGACATCAATCCTGAGTAGCCATCCCTGTGGCAATCCACAGGTCTTCTTCCTTGACCCTCCCCTCTAAAACCTTCTCATCGGTGACTAAAATGAGACATACACTGTAGAGGCGCTGATTTGCAGGCCATTATTGATGAACACTGTTGGAAGAATGGATCTTCTGAATCATGAATTCAAAAGATTCTAAGGTTTGAGAGAAGAGGCAGAAACCTAAAGAGTAGCATTTACTAAAGCAAAAGTAAATCCTTATACAAGGATACACAAACATCACTCTGGCCTAGGAAAGGGCAGCTTTAATATAAACCTTCCATGCAGACGGACTGTCAAAACCAAATTCGATTCGGGGTGGAGTTCAGAATGATAGGAAGCAAGTGGATGCTAATCCCTTTTTATTCTGAACTAGTGAGGCCATGCTGAAAGCGCACTGCTGTACACTGGTTCCTGTAATTGAGGGAGGGACAGATGCCTCAAGGGGATGATTACTGCTAATTTGAGCTATCTGGAAGATTGTCATGGCTGTCTGAAGAAGAGTGTGGTAGGCTTGTTTTCCTGGGGCTGGAAGACAGCGAGAATTCAGAGCGACTCTTAAGAGACTATAGATGTAAATGTCAAAGCTGATGACCATTTCTGCAGTTCCAAGTAGTGCTGAAAAGGGAGAAAGAGAACAAAGATAGTCTTTCCCTCTTGTGCAAAGACAGTGTTCTTCCACGCCCACCTTAGTGCCTCTCATGGCCATTCCACTTACTCATCAAAGAGAAGGCAATTATGAGTCCTGGAACAAACCCATGGAAGGTATCAGACTAGTGCTGTAATGTGGCAGTGTTCTCCTTTGTACCATTCCAATGTGAAAAGAGGAATAGTCACTAGCCCACGCTAAGAATGTAAGAATTTCATCAACTTTTGTGTTTTTTTTTTCTCTTATAGAGAAACACATTACACCTTGGTTTTATTTTATTTTAATGAGAGAGATTCAGAGAGAAACCAGAGCACTGCACAGCTCTGGCTTACGGTGATGCTAGGGACCAAACCGGGAACCTTGGAGCCTCAGCCTGAAAGTCTTTTGTAGAACCATTACGCTATCTCCCTAAGGCCTCTTGTTTGGCATGGGTGACCACGAAAGGATTTAAAGTGATATAATGATGCCAGAATGCTATTCCTGATCACTGTGATGGGAATTGGGTAAAATGTAAGGAGCAATCCCACACAGGGAAGACCACAAAGGAATAGTGAAAAATAAAGCTTCTGTTGCAAATGGAGATGAACAACTGTTTTATAATAGTGCTCTGAAAAATGAATGAACTACAGCCTTCTGAGGGTCAGTTACATGTGTTTATCATTGCTTCAAAGATCCAACTAAAATCAGAGTAAAGAGATCAAATATGAAGAAACCCACACAGACCAGGAGAGCTGGAAAGCCACTCCAGTCACACCAGAGACTTTCTTGAAGAACATAGAAAGGCAGAAAATGAACTTGTTAGGCAGGAGTAAGCTAGAAAACCAGGGAGAGTTTTTTTTTTAATTTTTTTGAGGTGCACAGGATAACAGAATAAGCATGAGGTGTCACTCTGTGTGTGCACAAACTATCTTTAGGACAAGGTACTGACAGAATCAGCTTTCAGAACACCCCCCCACATATATATATATATATATATATATATATATATATATATATATATATATACACACACACACACACAGTAACCTGCTTGCAGCTGATCTGCAGTCAGCAAACCCAGCTCAGAGCAAAGGATCTCTCTTATGTTTCCAAAAAATATCAGGATGGCAGGAAGCACTGAAGCAAAGTTGGTCATGTGAAAGAGAAAAGCAGTCATTAAGGGAAGAAAATCATCTTGGTGGGAACAGAGATGAGCCAGGAAATTGAAGGGAATTAAAAAAAAAAAAACCTACCTTTAATGTGAACTCAGTGAAGGTAACCAGAAAACAAAAATGAAAATGCTAATGTAAAGTTAAATCAGAATTGAGCTTGTATTCTTGACATTAAAAGGAACTGCCAAGCTGGAAGTATGGATTGACCTGCCATTGCCCATGTCTAGATGAGAAACAATTACAGAAGCCAGACCTTCCACCTTCTGCATCCCATAATGATCCTGGGTCCATACTTCCAGAGGGATAAAGAATAGGAAAGCTATCAGGGGAGGGGATGAGATGTGGAGTTCTGATGGTGGGAATTGTGCACCTCTTACCCTATGGACTTGTCGATCATTATTAAATAATAATAATAAAGAATTTTTTTTGAAAATAACAACTGCCAAAAGAACATTTCAGTATGAGGGGGGAAAAACTGAAGGCTCTCTCCCTGCAATGAAGGCCCCAAAGTGGAGACTGGGAAAGAGAAGGTAAGAGACTTGGGGATGAATCCAGGAAGTCTGTTACCTAGAAGCTACAGTGAGTGAAAGGAGGGAAACTTAACAAGCTGTAAGATATTTTTTCAAATGGAAAGGCACCAGCCTTCAGATTGTGTTCTTAGAGAAGCATATCTACATGACATTTTAGAGAACAAGGAAAAATGTGAGTCTAAAAAAATTCTAGAAAGAAAAGAAATGTGGCATCAGATTTCTCAAGTACATTGTATCCTAGAAGAACAGCAGAGCAGTAAATCTCCTAACGCTGAAAGACATAAATGATTCTGGGTTGAAAGTCCTGTGTCCGTCAGTGAATTGGTGAGACACAGTAGCCATTCTCAGACCAGCAGGTAGTTCAGTGGCACTCCACCTTGAGAATCTACTGGAGGACTTGTCCTGTTGAAACAAGAAAGTGGGACATCAAAAAGAAACACAGGAGGCTTCAGAGGAGGCAAGGAGATAAGAGCCAAGATGGCCTGATACAGTAAGCAGACCCTAGAGGAGCAGCAGGCTAGAGACCTTTCTCCAGTCACTGCTTCTGACTATTGGCTGAGCTAAAAGAAGCACTGTTATTCGATTAGAGTATAGAGGAAGGGTTGCGTAAGTGAGGAGAGTCCTTATCATGAATAGATGATTTGCTAGCTGTGAAATGATGAATTAAGTTGCTAGATGAGGCGGGATGCAGTTAGTGTAAGGATTGCCTGATACTTATCACAACAGTCAAGCCATTTCTTTTAAACTATGTTTCCTACACTTCTATTAAAGTTTTGAAGATTTAAAAGTACACCAGACTTTTAATGCTTTAGACCCAGAGGGCTCAGGTTTAATCCCCAGCATCACCAACCATATGCCAGAGCAGCTCTATGATCGTTTCTCCCTCTTGTTAAGATAAAGGCATCTTTAAAATCAAAGTGAAGACATGTCTCTACACTTCAGAAAATAGAACAGCTTTCAAAATCTCCATACATTCTCACCTGAATTCTAGATCATAATAACTCTTGGACTTTTTGTTTTTATTTTTTAGGTAAAACTCATCCGGTGGAGAAAAGTTCCTTGGGTTTAGCATTAATGGTTTGTAAATGTCTAGGGAATTTCTGTAAGTAGAGTAACAAGTTGAGACACTCAACTTAGTCTTTTCTCTGGGGAACCGACTGACACTCGCCAGGGGTTAAGTTGGGCATCTTAACCTACATGAATATCTTTCTTTACTATGATCAGACCAAAGTACATGTCACTTATGTTCTGGTTACTTCCCATCCTCTAGGGAAACTGGTCCAAGAGATGTCTTCTCTTTTGCCTGCATTTTCTCTTGTTTCTGTTGCTTTAGGACCTTTCCATATCAAACTTCCCTCTTTCTTTTTTTGAATTTGACTTGTTGTTTACACTCATGTTTCTTGTGCTTTCTTCTTCAATTTAGTTCTTAACTTTAGTTGCTCTTCCTCATCAGACAGGCAGGCTGGTCTGACCCAGTTCCAGCATACACTCAGTCATGTTATGCGTGCTGTTTTGGTGCAGCTGATCACCAGAACACTTTCCATCGTGCAAAGCAGAAACTCTGTCCTCATTAGGCAGCAACTCATCACTCTCTCTTTCCACTTTGCACTTCCTATCTTGGAGTCTGATTGCTCTCTACACTGCTATGGGGGAATCACACAGATTGGCCCTTTTTTGTGCTGGCTGCTCTTACTCGGGTCCATGTCTTCAAGGCCCAGCCTGGCTGTGGCAGGTTCCAGAAATTCCTTCCTTTTGAAGGCACATCCTACTCCATTGTGTGAAAAGCCGTGCTTTTTCTCATCTGTTTGCTCAGTAGATACTCTGGTGGCTGGGTCCAATCTGAATTCTTTTTTTTTTTCTTTTGTTTTTTTTTTCCCTCCAGGGTTATTGCTGGGGCTCGGTGCCTGCACTGCAAATCCACTGCTCCTGGAGGCTGTTTATCCCCCTTTGTTGCCCTTGTTGTTGTTTATCGTTATTGTTGTTGTTGTCACTGCTGTTGTTATTGGATAGGACAGAGAGAAATTGAGGACAGGAAGACAGAGAAGGGGAGAGAGAGAGAGATATCTGCAGACCTGCTTCACTGCTTGTGAAGTGAACCCCCTACACACACAGACACACACACACACACACACACACACACACACACACACACGAGGAGAGCTCGGGGCTCAAACCAGGATCCTTAGGCCAGTCTTTGCACTGTGCTCCATGTGTGCTCAACTCGCTTTGCTACCACCCCCCCCCCCGAAGTCTGTTTTTAACTTTCTTTGAGGAAGCAGCATACTGTTTTTCAGGCCAGTTGCACCCTTTGATATTCTGAGCAGAGCACCAGGGTTTCGGCTTCTCAACAGCCTCTTTGTGCATATAGGATGGTTGCTCATTCTGACTTTTCAGGAACTTATTTCTCTGGAGAAATGTCTAGTCAGTCCCTTTACCATAGCACTCTGATTTGCCTTTGAGTCACATATAGGTGTATATACTTCATTACTTTGTCCCATTTCTGAAAATGGGAGCTCAAGAGAATGGGATGACCATGAGTCGACACTAAGTCACTAAATCATGTCCTCTCTCTCTCTCTCTCTCTCTCTCTCTCTCTTTCTAATATGTCTTATCTGGGGATCTGTATACATTCAAGGCTCCAGAAGCCCTAGAGTTAGAATATCTTGGCACAATGTGTAAAGTATTCCTCTCTGGGAAAAACCTCTTGAGTTGGACACACATTTATCCATAATTTGCCTTCCTTTATCATCCAAACCACATGAATTGACTTTCTGGAAGGAACTGGGTCCGTGCTGTGGATAGACTAATTCGGAAGGAGTCTATTGTAGCAGTTAGTCCACTCTGAACCATTGATGTTCTTGTTGCTTATAGAGAAGAGGTCAAGACTCAGGAGGAAGCACCTACAGACATGGAGACTCATAGGGGGAGAGGAGCTTTTTTTTTTTTCTTTTTTTCTTCAGCCAGTGTCTATGGGGTCTTAGGAGCCAGGCAGGAAGCTGTGGAAGTAGGGCTCATAATCACAGTGTGGTCAAAGTTAAGTCAATTAACTTTGAATCGATCAAATTCCAGAATAATTTTCTCTTTGATTTCCTCTCTTGGTAACTTAACTAAAAATCAGTGCTGATTAAAATGTAGGTAAGGAAGAGAGAGAATTTACTTTATTGCTTAAAACACCTGCAATTAAATTGCCTCCTTCTCCCCACCTCCCCAGCACAGAGAGCCGCGAAAGCTATGGAGAGGCTGCTGTTCTGCTCGAAGGGAAGTGTTGCCTTAGAGGCCTGGCCACAGTCAGCTTAGAAGTCCTCAGCTTAGAACGAGGCAGAAATCCCTAGTGCAAAAGCTTCAAGCAAAGTCAGGGTAGTTTGGGCTTTGTCTTTCCTTCGTGTCCCTGTGACAATGAAGACCACTCAGTTTATAAGGAAGCATGCAGACAAGTACTGTGTGCTTTTCCTCACCAGCAGGGCTGGAGTCACACACCGGTCTGCTCATTTGAAATGAGTCCCATGCGGTAAAGCACTGATGAGATTCTCTGAAGCCTTCAAGGACCACCCCCCACCCGCCCCATGGCACAGTGACCACAGTCCTCAGAGAGGCAGCGGCACGGGGAAGCTTGGAAAATACCTTGTTAGTGAGGCTGTGCCTTTTCTGAAACATGCCCCCCTCCCAGCTTGAAAACTCACTACCTGCAGAGCTGGGTGTGCAAGGTCTCTGCTCCTTCACTGTGATCCACCACAGCAGAGAACTTTCTGCCCCTCACACAGGTATCCATGTGCATCCCGTCTGATGAGCTCCTGCTTGTGGTTTGCACCACAGCTCCCAAAGCTCATTATCTTCCAAGGAACTGCGCTCAGCACCTGGGGGTACTGTGCCCTCTGCTGAACTACCACCTCCTCTCCCGGCTCCTGAAGCTCAGAATCCAGGATTTAGCAGTGGTGTGGTGCATGAGCTCCTGGAAAGTCAGCCCAAAAGCCACAATCACTACACCTATCTTCTTCCCTCCAAATACCCAGTAGCACCCTGGCCCAGTCACGATTCAGGAAATCGTAGGCAAAGTGACTTGCAGAAGTTGAATGGCAGAGGGTCTAGAGGAGAACAAGCCCAGCATGGCAGGGACTCCTACGCAGTGGAGGAAGGATACTGGTAGAGATGAGAGAGGCTAGGCAGGGTGGGCAGTGGACAGAGGCAACGGTAGGTGGTGGAGGAGGGCCATGTGGCAGAGTCAGCTGCCACCCCCACCCTCTACCCTGGAACCCTCCAAAGTTCATTTCTCCATCTCCTTGATAGCGTAGAGCACTGTGCAGGGATGCAGGAGGTGGTAGCTCATCGATAGAATACGGAGTTCTGGTGGTGGGAATTGTGTGGAGTTGTACCCCTCTCATCCCATGGTTTTTTGTCAGTGCTTCTTTTTTATAAATAAAAATTAAAAATAAATAAAATCTTAAAAAAAAAAAAAAACCGAATATAGACCTTGCATGAGTTCATCCCTCACACCCAAAAGAAAGCAAAAAGGGACAAAAGGAAGACTAGGCCAAAGTGGTCAGTGAGGCCACGGTCTCGGGCCTGAGTGGACAGCCTGCTCTCATGTTGATTGCCTCTCTCTCCTGATCAATGGTGGCCTGAGATTTATCTCCTCTTTCCTCCACGGAGACCCGTGTATCACACATCATACATGTGAGCACATGTGTGCATGTCTGCTTCGCCCCAGCACAAGTTTTATTTGGAAGTCAAGTGCCAGGTGTTACTGAGCACTCCTCCACTGGTCTTGCCTTTGCTGTATGAGAGGGGACCTGGGGTTCCTGCCTGAAGCCCCTCGCATGCTGCCTGCTCGGGGGTGACATGTGCATGGCCTCACGAGTCTGCTATTGACGCGTCAGGAAGATGAGGGGCCTCCAGGCCTCTGGACTGTCTCCTGCCGGGAGATTGTGCCACTTCATGGTCAAGGACTTGGGGCCTTGTTTCTGGGTTACCAAAGTCCCTGCCGTACGTGTAGCTCAGTGGGTGGGTGACTGGGTTTTCTCATCTGTCCAATGGGAGTCATAGCGCCCAACTTCCTCTCGGGTTTGCTGTGATGATCAGTGCCCCAGGATTGTGCAACACCCTGCAAGTAACCCAGTGTCAGCTTCCTGGTGATTCCTACCACCATTATCACATCTGATCCTCTCACCAAGCTGCCACATAGTCTGCTCCTCATTGTGCAGATGGAAAAACGAAAGCTAAAAGAAGTGACTTGACTAAGGTCACGTGGCTGGTGAAGCTAGATGGTGCATGTTCTCCCGTCTATCATGCTCTGTGATCCCAGGATACAAACCTTCTCACAGCTTGCTACAGGCCTTATGGCCTCCATTTCTCCAACCCTTCCCCCCAACTCCTCCTCTCTGAAGCTTCTGCAAAGTGTTCCATGGCACAAATTAACCAGCCTGTGTTTTCTTTCCCCCTGCCTTCTCTGCCCCTCCAGAAGAAGACCCCAGCAGCCCCAGCGAAGAAAGCCAGCACCACCTTCAACATTGTGGGGACCACCTACCCCATCAACTTGGTCAAGGAGACCGAGTTCTCCACCATCGCCAAGGCTGCCACCCCCAGTGGCTCCTCCACCCCTACACTCATCGCCTCACCCAAGACCACCTACGTGCCAGAGAGTCCCACTGAGACCAAGACCTACAACAGCGTGAGCAAGGTTGACAAGATCTCTCGCATCATCTTCCCTGTGCTCTTCGCCATCTTCAACCTCGTCTACTGGGCCACCTACGTCAACCGGGAGTCGGCCATCAAGGGCATGATCCGCAAGCAGTAGGTAGTGGTGGTGCGGCAAGCTGAGCCCTCTAGGTAGACCCGGGGCTTCCCCTCCCATCCTCCATGACCCTATTCTTAACGCTCTGCCAACCTGTGAGTCCCAATTTGTATTTGGGAAACTCCAGGAACAAATGAGAAGGTTCCTCTAAATGTTTCTGAGTGTCTCCTCCTTGGAGCCCACCCTAGCCTCCCCCAGTGGAAAGCACTGGTGTGTGTTCCACTAATGGCATAAAGGAGAGGGGACTATACACCCAGAACCGTTGATACTGGCCCTGGTCCCATGGCATGGGCTTACGAGGGAGCCAGGTTGGCCTGGCCCAGGTGGCACAGCAGAGCCTACTGGGCATTGGGCTAAAAGTAAAGGCAGTAGCCACAACTCACCTCTGAGTGTGGCCCCAGACTCTGTTGGTTTGGAGAGTAGAGGGGACAACCGGGGCTCACCACTATCTATCATGAGTGGTCAAAACAGATCAGACCAAGTGCAAGAGCCTATGGGAGAAATGGACCCCCCCTCTTGCTATCTCTCCTCCAAGGAAACCCACTTCTCTCAGACTCTTGTAGCCGATCCGGCACTGCTTAGATTGGGCTCTTTACTTCCTAAAAGGTCTTCTAGAATAAGGATCAAGTATTTCATTTGATTTATCCTAAAAGATAACAAAAAATAAAAGGAGCTAGATCAAATGTCAAGACAAGTAGAGTGTGAAGCAAAAGATTTAGTAGTCGTTGAGGCATAAAACCTAGCTCAAAAGAAAGGGCCACTGACAGGTGCCAGCCAACTTCTTCCCGAGCCCTGGGCCTCTGATGATGCCAGTTGTAATGGGGAGGAATCAGAGTCTGGTGTTTTTTGAGTCAGCTCAATCATTCACTTCATCACCCGTCTGAGAATGCTTTATTTAGTGGCCATTTGATAGTGTTGGTTCTTAATGTGAATAAAACAGAGAATAATTGTGAGGTTTTTGTGAAGTCGATAACCCGAGTCTCAGGAGCCTGAATGTCTTGCCTAGGTCCTTTCAGTAGAGGACTAGCGTGCGCCCCTTTCTGAAGGCCAAACAGAAGAGAGAACTGAGAAGCCAGAGAAGCATGACCTCAGAACGATCTCGGCGGGCCTCTGGGGTCCTGGAATGCCGTTTGGTTGGACACCAAAATGATGCTTAACAAGTCAATGAGGAGACTACTTCTGATAGTCACGACTCAAGGGAATGAGATCGTTTAAGATGGCAGCCACTAGTCCAGAATACCTAGAAGCCCAAGGTAAAGCCACCCGTGATGCCAAAAGCCGATCTCCCTGCCTGCCCCTGACCAAGCTCTTACGGGGTCTGTCATTAGCTGCTCGTTGCCTTTCCCCCATCCTTCCCTACTCCCTGCTTCCTTGCCATTGCTGGGATAATGCATGCCAGTCCCATTATCCACTAGACCATGTCTATAGGTAACCTCAAGAGGAGTGTTGTGTTGTGGATCTGTGGGGGTGGGGGTGGGGGTGGGGGTGGGACTGTAAATGGTTGTCTTACAGAGTTTCAAGTGGAAGTCTGACCTTTGCCTCTCTGTAGAAATTGTGTTTCCAAATGCTTCAGTGCAGTGTTTAGCGGCTGTTTATTAAACTCTTCTGAATTGTACTCGGACTAGAGAACTGGTTTTTGCTCCCTCTGCCAGCCTTACATGTTACTTTGTTCTCGGCTCTTGTCCTGTCAGGCTGCCCTTTGGTTCCACCAGACACACCTTTGGAATGCACAGGAAAAGGCACCGCCCCCAAGTAGATAAGGTGAAACAGAAATGAACCCATATCCCGTGCCTGCCAATCAGGTTATTCAGGGGGTAAGGGGGAGGCTAAAGGGGTCTCTGGGGGTTCAGTTCCCTGTTGTGGAGAACTGACACTTTGGTGTGGGCAAGGTGGACACGTACTTTGAGGTCTTCGAATGTACGCCTGAGACAACACTCCAACAAAACATTTCCTCAGTAACAAAAGGGAGCCCCAGAGCAAGAGACCTGGCACAGCGAAGCCCACAGGAACACAACTTTGAAGTGGCTCCCGGGTCTCACTCCCCAGTATCTCAGCGAAGGAATGCTGCATGGCCTCCACTGCTCAATACCCCCCCCCCCACCACACACACACCAGGAAACAGGAAAATATTTTCACTGCAGTGCTGAAGGCTTCCTCTTTTCCCAAGTTACTATTTCATATGGGATAGAGCCTGTGAGAAGCCAGGCTTCACAGAAGGACATGCAGAATCAGGGATTGAACCTGAGAGCCTTGGGCATGGAAATCTCACAATCTTCCAATTAAGCTGTTTCCAGCCACCAGTCAGCTACTGTTCCACACAGGCAGGAGCTCCTGCTGGGGAGTTGTCAGGCAGCACGCCCTTAGGATGGTGGGATGGGTTGGTCCGTAGGCTGGGAAGTGGATGATGGCTCATTTCTTGCAGTTAGGAACAATCAGGGAAACAAGTGCATGGGTCCCTAAAGCCTGGGCGGACTCTCTGTGGTAGAGCATCTCAAACCTAGAGGCCAGCTGATCTAAAACTAAATTGGGGACTTGGGCAGTCAGGCGCTGGGTGCCTTGCCATCCTGGAGTAATTGACTGTTGCTTTCTTGAGAACTTTCAGGAAAATACTTTGCCTTGGGAAAACCATTTCCTC